>NW_024884778.1:13963714-14318298 GCF_019232065.1 Centrocercus urophasianus | reverse complement strand
TATACCAAATGCAACCTTTAGTAGTCATTGATGTAACCAATTAATTTATAGAATCAGAAAAGATAAAAACATAAACCAGTATATGTTCCATTGTTATAACTCATTAGACACAAGGCAATATATTGATTCATCTAGAAGCACAATAATTTGTAGCTATCAAGTCTTTGCATACAGAAAGAAAGAAGTGTCCTACTATAAGGGCATATCCCGTAGTCAAGATTCTTGGCTTCTTTTTTAGGTCCCTGGAGGCATGAGTTTTAATTATAATGGCCGTACTTACAGCTAATGGTTTTCTTGTTATTAGTCAGATTCCATCTGTCCTAAAACCAGCAGTGGTCATTGAATGAGCCATCCCCAAAACAAAATGCCCTTCTTTAGACAGTCTCGAGGTTAGACGATCTTGAAGTGATTTTGGCAAGGAATAGAGCAACATGGCCTAGTTCTTATCTGCCGAAAAAGACCACACAACTTTTACTTAATTATTTATTTAAAATCACTTGTCTTCCCCTCCCCAAAATGCAATCTTTAGCAACATTACAAAACTCTCAGGAAGAATTTTAATGACTTATCCATTATTTTACAAGCATTACTTCAATTGCACTAATACCTTATGTAAGCGTTACTTGAACGCTTCCCTCAGAGATCCCTCTATCAGCTGTACCTTTGATTCTCCTCTCAGTTTGCTGTCATCTATTTTCCACTCTCTTGCCATTGATGCACTGTTTTTAGATCTAAGCACTCCCCATCAACAGATACTGATGTTAACACAAGTCAAGTCCTCAGACTTTTGGATTCCCTTAGCCTTCACAATGCTAAAAAAAAAAAACAAAAAAAAAAAAAAAAAAAAAAAAAAACCAAAACCAAACACACACACCATATTTTGTGCTAACGTTCACAGTAGAGCATTTTCAGTCTTAATTTTATTAGCATGCTACCCTATGTGAAAGAAGATCATATATCCATTTGTTGGTAGGAACAGCATTACATTTTTTCAGTTAATTCTTCCCCACTGCATTATTCTAACCCCCCTTTTCCCCTCTTCCCTCCTCTCTCCCACCAAAAAAACATTTAAAAAGTAAGCCCCTTTAAAGAGGGACATTAGGACTTAAGTGGTGTTACTATCTCAAGTTGAGTCACATGGATATTTGTTTCTATATTTCATTACAGCTATACAAATTCGGATCAGATAATCTAACCCATGGTCCCACTAGCACTGCTACCTGCGAGCTTTATTCACTTGACACGATAAGCAGATGGCAAGATTCAGAGGTTAACGCACAGTCACCTGCTAGCTTTGCAATAACTTTGTTTTCTATCCATTCCTTACACAGAAAGAGCTTTTAGAACAAGTGAAACTACTCCCACAACTACACTCACAGTATTTTTTACAACCAATTAAGCCTCAGTATTTTCGCTTCTTAAAAGCAGCATTCATTCTGGAGCACTACAGGTGTAGTACATTAGAACCATAGTACTGTACAACTGGAGATATCGCCACACGCATCATTTGTCCTCACTATCTTTTTTCCTTGTCCTTTTGCCCTTACTTGATCCTCTGAAAAGATGTAAAGAATCACACTGCTCCCCTCCTGCCAGAAAGACCAGGTGACCTCTAGACCATTCTTTAACTTCTCAAAATTTATGGTTATAAAGTAAGAACATGCACAGCATTTCCACATGCTCAGCCTTAGTTCTTTTGATTGAAGAACACTGAAGGCTTCTGGCCTTTGATTCCTGCCCAAAATATTTTAACAGCCCCTCTGCTACCATCTTTGAGCATTTTCCTAACGCGCAGCATTTACACAAAAGGGAACCTACTGCTTACTCTGAAAAGTTTTATTTTAGCTAACAGAACTTTTGTATAAAAAAGATCCCTGAATATTTGTAAGGAATCTATTAATTACATATTTGTAAACCAATGCGACTTTATGTGCCAACAGGCACAGAAATGGGGAAAGAGCATCCTTTCAGATGTTCACCCACCAAAAACTTATAGTATGCTGACATTAAACAAAGCTAAATTCAAAGATCAAACATCAGTGATACTCCAGAGATTTCTTTACGCATACACTGAAATCTAAGATTCCTATTATTTTACAATGAATCAACTCTCCATTTGAACGGTCACTTCAGTTTATGAAATGATTTTGATGGATCAGTGTTACCTGGCAAAATGAGCTCCCAAACTAATCTCACCTCACAGAATGTAGCCCTTCAAGATAACAACGCCAGGGTCCTTAGCCTAGTTTCCATCTATGATTATTTTAGAAATGGTCTTCAATTACTACTGGACAAAGGCCAGGGATAGCAGAGATGATATAAGTACATTTCGCTTGAAAACAGATCTGGAAATTCACAAGCTGTACAAAAATTTTCACTGCTGAAAATGTCGGTCTGAGAGACCCCTGCAATTCCAGAACAACTGACGTCTCGTGAAACTGAAATATTTTCAGTAGAATTCCTTTTCCAGATCGTTACTAGGCTTCTCATACTTTAGCAAAGATTAGGCATCCATGTGTTTCTATGACAAAGTTTACTCCATTCCCAGAAGGAAACAAGTATGTACATGGCACAAGTTGGACCATTTTGATGTACTGTCAGCCTGTCATGCTTGTTACATAGAGAAGTTAGGTCACTCATGAGGTATCATTCCTACAGAACTACACCAATACTAACTTTAACTAGCATAACAGACAGCAACAAAAAAGATATGGCAATTTGCATAGCAACATCAGAACAAACGCATCAGTTCCACTAAAAACCTTTTCAATTGCATCTTTCTTATTATTTGAGCTATAAGAGAATGTCAGGAAAGGTATTCCTATTAATGGCAGAAGGGCACTGGAAGGTTGTCTTAAACAACTGTTTTACCTGAAACAGACAGCTTTGAAAGAATTACAAATACCCAAATACAATTAAACGTAACGTAAGATCTTTAATATTGAGAGGACATTCTATTTAGGAATATGCACAGCATACAGATTTACACTCTTACTAGAATGATCTGTCATCCTATTAACACCGCTTACTTCTGGCAAGGAAGAAGACATGGGAAATTTATTCTTCAAGCCTAGCCCAAAAACAGCTGTTGTGCTTAATACAGACTTGGCTCTGTATGCTGCATCAAGTCTACAAGCCAGTATTTTTAATGAACATGTCTTGAACAGCTGAGATAGTTTTGCCTTCCTGCAAACATGCCTTTAGTACTTGTTGTGACATGCTCCCTGGGAAGGTGAAAGGGAAAGAGTTATCTGCTCTGCGATCTTTGTTCTGCCATGCAGCAATTCCTCTGCGTAAGGAGCTGAGGAGCCGGGCTGCAGCTGTGAGACAGCAGTCAACTCATCCTGCCCGAGAAAACAAACAGGCAATCCATATGATTTGTCATTGGGCTATTTTTGATTCAGCTGTTCCAACTCTGTTACCCTATGGTACTTTTAACAAGCCTACAATTTTGTTCTCGATATCCAGGGTGGACTGCACAGTCAACACAATGGTGCACTTGAAAATTCAGCACTAAGCTTGTACAAAGACAGTATTAATGCCACATTTCTACAAGTCATTTTATTCCACAATTGTCACCAGAACTTCTTATTCTTTGAAAAAAATCAGAGAAAACCCATAGAAAGAAAGCTATTAATGAACAAATAGAATCCTCTTCTGAAAGTTCCTACTGCATTAAGTATTAGTGTTAATTCAGTACTAGTACTCTTACTCTCAAGTAGAAATCATTATGAAAACTTAGTAGCACAGAAACTTTGTTGTTAGATTACGTGACCCAAATTGAGCCAATATCTTTTAGCAAGAAATACAAATTTCTTTTCTTGCTTAATGACACTGCTCAAGTTTTCACAAAGCAAGAGCAGTAGAGCACAGGCCCTGGCATAAAGTCCTACTTGGGTTATCCACATTATTCAAAGACACACCTGGAACAAGTCTTATCAACCCTAAAATAGTAAGTGAGAAAAATCACATCTTTGGTCAGAGAAGCAATACCACCAAAATAGCCTTTAAAGGTAGATTCCTATAGAAAACCCAATTTCAGCACACCTAAGTGCACACTGCTTATCAGTCCCGAGTAATTCATTTTCCACCTTTCAAATGCAATTCAACATATACTCAGACCTTTTCCACACAGCATCTTTCACAAAGTTGCCAAGTCTTCCTACTTACATTACTGTTCTAGTTTACATCAGCAGACTCAAAAGGTTTGAATAGCAAATAAGGTCAATTCTCAATACTTCACTGCATACAGAAAGACCAGCCTTCTGAGCTAGGCTGAGGTTTTGTTTTAAACTTCAGGCATACAGATTTTAAACATGATTAATTCACTTAGAAAAAGTTTTGACAAAGTTTAGTCAGATGTTAGATACTAATTTTGAATGAGATTATTTTTTCCCCACCACCAGACAAAACTTAATAGCTCACAAACAATACTTTTTCCATCCCTCCCTCCTTCCCTCCCCACTGGAAAGATTTATTCCTTTCCAGAAAGCATTGCAAATTCAGTTCATGTCTAGGTTACAAAGTGAATTTTAATACATTCATTTTCACTCATTTTAATAAGGGAAATGTATTATGTATTAGAAGAAAAAAGAGCAAGAAAGAGCATTACCATTAAAAATCCAACTTGCATAGAACAAGTTAACATTATATTTTACTCAGACATACCATGAACTTCTTGTTATATTGCTTACTAGGCACCATTTACTATCTAGATTATTAATAGAAATATCCATGGAAGAGAGTACTGAGTCCTTTCACATGGCCTCTTTCTTAGAGCTGGAACTGAGACAAATGTCTGGCAATTACCTTTTTACCTTCCAGTAATTATTAAGAGAACACTAAATTTGCAGAGAATAAACTGCAATATATCAGACATTATAAATTTCTCAAACTCTGTACAGTTTCAGACAATGCAGACCAAGATGCAAAGAGGGTATTTCATTTATACCTGAAGAAGTAACATGGTACAAACGTGTCAGTGGTGTGCAGATAAAGTAAAATGGGGAGCTCTCTCTCTGTTTTTAACAGTCTCTTGCAAAGTGGTAGCCTGAAAGCATTCTGTATTCTCAAGCAGTGCACAATTATGGTAAGGAATGAGCAAGTAAAGCTCATAACAGTTAGACCTGCACCAGCAGGTATGAAGCTACCTTTTCTTGTAGGTGAACTGAAGTCACAATAGCAGCAATTTATCTTTATCTAGGCTAAGGATATTAAAAAAACCCACAGCATTAGAGTGGCTATACATGACTGCAAAGCAAATGAGATATACAAACTAGATACATGATACGTAAAGCCTGCCAGAATTGGTAAAGAAAAGTACATACGAGTTGAAGAATCAGGTACCTATACTTAGATGGCAAATCTTTGCCTCTTGACACGCTAGTTCCAGCTCACAGAAGCTGATGAAAAAAGAAGTCCCTCCATAACATGGCTCTCAGTGCAATTTTTCAGTAGATCACCAAATATTTGTAAGCATGAGATCCAAAAGCATTACTCAGCTCTGTAGTAAGAGCCTTTGACAAACAGTATAAGGTAGAAAACATCAGATGGTGTAAGTGTGGTCACAATCAAACTTTGTAAAGCTATATTTTACTGAATACAATTATTAAGTGGGAAAGTCACACAAATGAACACAAAACATTGGAGAAATTACATAAAACAACTACTAAATGTTTGAGCAGACTGCACAAACATGGAAGCAGTGTGTTTTTCAGAAGGTGACAGACTTGAAAGCCCAATAAAAATAAGAGTGTGCCTTGTCACATTTTGTATTGCCTGGGGAAGACCACAGAAGCAGCAGCAATTGTACTAAAAAGTACAGTGCTAACAACAACTGAAGATGTATTAATGCAGGGTTATTTTCATTTGTTTTTAATTGGTCATTCACACACCTAAAATAATCCCTCTGGAGAGGTTCATTCTTTTATTAATGCCTGTTTCTACACGAGTCAATACAAAGGTATGATCTCACTATGGGAAAAAAATTAAAAGTATGCACCATTCTCCATGATAAACTTACCAACCTAGAATCTGCAGTCCCTCAATTCAGCTACTGGTTGTAGTAGCAGTCAGTGAAAGTTTATTAGAATTAGGATTTTTAAATGGATGAACAGAACCTTAGCAAAGGGGTAAGAAATTCAATTTGCTTTCACGTTTCAAGTATTTCTATCAAATAGAATATCCATATATCTATGCTTTTTTGCACCTCCAAAGAACGTGAAAATAATGGTTTGAGTCTACATATTTTCTGTACTCTCTATGAAGAACAGTCTTGTGATGTGTGGTGTGTATACACCCACAGTATCATTAAGTTTGATGACTTCACTCCTGACATTTAAACTTTCTTATAAAAGACTAGATGATATTTTTTCCTAATAAATTCATTCAGAGTTCCATGCAGTGGCTAAGAATACACAGAAAAGATGACTACATGGTACTCCTTTCAGATTTTTTGAGTAAAACTATTCAGAGGCACATAAGTCAATGAAATTAACGCTTACCACCAGTGACAAGGCATAATTTCATTAGGTAGCCATTTAGTATAGGCCACTTAGCCAAGATTAGTACAAATAATTCGATTGATGTTTGCCAATCATTTCTACCTTCAATTAGATGTGCATAAACATATCTCACCATTTACCAATGTCTTTAAGTCCCAACATTTATAATAGATCTTAAAAACACTTATACCCTAAAAAGAAAGCAGTAAGACTGCATTGTTGGTGCAGGGAACCTGCTTTGGCAGGGGGGTTGGACTTGATGATCTCTGGAGGTCCCTTCCAACCCCTACAATTCTGTGATTCAATTCTGTGATTATTCATAAGTTTTTATGGAGTAAAATACTATAGAATTGCATTTCTAGAAAAAGAAGATCGTTTATTAAGTGTCAGTTATGAATGGACAGTACTTAAGGATTCACTTTTGCATTCATGTGAGCAGTAAAGCAAACAAATGAATACCAGGCTAGAGATTGCAGCTTCTTATCACACCTTCTTGTAATTATCTGCCATTTATTGGTCAGTTGCCACATTAAAAGAAGATAGTGGAATATAAAGCCTCAGAAGTCCCGTCAAGAATCACAGAATCACAGAATTGTAGGGGTTGGAAGGGACCTCCAGAGATCATCGAGTCCCAACCCCCTGCCAAAGCAGGTTCCCTACAGCAGGTCGCACAGGTCGGCATCCAGGCAGGTCTGGAACATCTCCAGAGGAGACTCCACCACCTCCCTGGCAGCCTGTTCCAGTGCTCCGTCACCCTCACTGTAAAGAAGTTCTTGCGCACATTTGTGCGGAACTTCCTATGCTGCAGTTTCCAGCTGTTTCCCCTTGTCCTGTCTCCACTCACCACTGAAAACAGTCTGGCCTCGCCATTCTGCCCCCCACACCTCAGATATTTATAGACCTGGATCAGGTCCCCTCTCAGCCTTCTTTTCTCAAGGCTGAACAGACCCAGTTCACTCAGCCTTTCCTCATAGGAGAGATGCTCCAGGCCCTTCACCATCTTTGTGGCCCTTCGCTGGACTCTTTCCAAGAGATCCTTGTCTTTTTTGTACTGGGGAGCCCAGAACTGGACACAGAGAGCCCAGAACTGGACACAAGAAGGCACACAAGGGACTGCAGACTTCAGTAGAACTAACCTTGGACTGAAGGAGTGCGTGCAGGAAGGGTTAACACTTTCCTCCTTTCTTGTCTCTACGTTCTAAATATAAAAAGCCAAATTGCTTCTTTTAAAAAATGCCTAAGGTTAAATGTGCTTCCTCTATGGAACTCAGCACAAGGAGAACAGCTAGATTGACCCAGTGCAAGCACCTACGTAGGTACCCATCCATTTGCACAGACAACTGTGACATACTGGATTGCACTTTCTCATCTAAGGTGCTCCCAAGTGACAGCAAAACCAAGACTGGAGTAACCTCCAGAAGCATCTCAAAGAGCTAAGGCAATAGTGTGCTTCTAGAGATAAATGGCATAACTATTCTTACTCTTTCATGCATCTTCTGGTTTGCCCAGCAAGTATTTACTCCAACCAGAAGAACACTTCAGAGTTCCATCTGGCACTTTTGTATCCAAACAAATTATCATTAGCTTGGGATAAATATTCATCTCTCCTGTGCTCCCAAAGAGGTGTACAAAGAGAAAAGTTCCTAATTTGGCAGATAAACTCTATGCTTCACAGATCAGATACATGATCTACTGTGCAATTTTGAAACACATTTGGAAAGGGGTCCAGTTTAATCTCACGTTCTTTTAATACTAGTTTGGGACCAATTATCACACTTAACAAAACATTACAGCAAAATTTCATCATGGGTATTTTTGCTCTCGCACCTGTTACAATAGCAGCAGACCAGGACAGTAAATCAGAGACAAATTCTCCAAACTGGAAATCTGACAAAGGCTTGTAAAGCACTTTCCAGCTCAATAAATGTCTCAATTCAGTTGTCTAAATGTTAACAGGAGAAACGTCACCTATAAAGTCTTAAGCAAGCATTCTGTGAATTACTGTGTTCTGAAAAAAGCTAATTAAAAAAAAAAAACCAAACAAACAAATGTATAATGTAATTCAGGCATGCAGTGCACCATCCTGATTCAAGTACTTCGGAGACAGTTTCTGCTGCATACTGCTTGCCTCTGCCAAACACGCTCCTCTTGATTGAACTGACAGAGTTCATTTCAGTAAATAACTTCCCATCAAAACAAGAACTCTCTCAGTAAAATAACAGGATAGTAATATTTTAGATTTTAGTCTAATATCATCCTACAAAGTGACAGACATCCAGCTGTAATAAACAAGATGGAGGGAGTTCCTGTGTGAAATGACTACCTCATCTGTGATTAGATCAGCACAGTGTTACTGAAAGCCTTTCAGTTCATGAGGAGAAAAAACCTATTCTGGGCTCAGTTATGTCTAAAATCACCTCCTGAAAAAACTCAGCATAATCAAATATATTACTACTAGTTTCCTTGAGGAAGAAAACTCATAATCTCATTTCTTAAGTTTCATAATATTGAATATTCTTCAGGAGAATTACACAGAGAAAACACAATTTGTATTCCACCATCATTCTTGCATATGAGTCAAAAGCACACCTGAAAACTGAAGAATTCAGTCTCAAATTTTCAACTTCAGGAGAGGTCAGAGCCTAAGTTTGTTTCCAGCCCAACTCAAGTTTTAGTCAAAAGGATTTAGAACAACCTTTGTAAAAATGCCACTTAAGTCACTCTGGAGTCACTTTTGCTGAAGCAGCATCCTCAACCTTCTGCAGGGGTGCTGAAGATTTAGGAGAATGTTTTAAGAAACACTGTTGAATGCCTGCATTTTCAGAACCGTAACTAGGTATAATTTCACATATGCAAAGCAACCTAAATTGAAAAGGGGTCAGCAGCTGCCTGGGGCTCAGTACCTCTGATAAATTTGACTCAAAACTGTATCAAGTATACAAAATGCTTCTCACTTCTTTTTGTACTGACCTTGATTTTGCTGCTATAATTAAGCAACACCAGGTATGAAATAGCAAAGATCTTTAGCTATGTTGACAACAGTATGTAAACACAGATAAGTAGGATCAGATTTAACAGCTGCTGCTGTCTTTGGGGGCTACTAGGAATTCGAAGGTCTTTGCTCAGCATTGCATGTTCCTATCATTCTTTCCCACTACAGCTTGCTAAGTGCTCACATGTTTGAAATAACATTTGCAACTCACAGTGCATCATTTCAGTATTTGAAGTGTGCTATTAGGACTACTTGATAGTAAGTGGTAACATTAACTACTGAATGATTACTTCCTATCATCAAATTAATAGTTGGGTTAATTTCTAATCCATAACTTAGAAATTATCAGGCTTATCCTGAGTCACACAGAAGTCTTCTTTAGCTGTTTAATATTTTTTCCTGCTTTAATTCACTGACATATATATCACAGGAAATATATATAAAGGCTTTTTATATAAAGCTTTTATATTTTAGTGCAATAGTCCTACCACTCTGTGACAGAAAGTGCTCTGTTCTGAAGTGCATTTCCTAAGTAACAAGAACAGCAAAGTGAGACAGGCGAAAGCTAGTAAACAAGCAGAGGAAATAAATGAGGTAATTTAATTCCTTGTTAATTTCACCAGCTTTTAACTTCTAAAGATAATTATTTTAACATTAAGTTTTAAGTTGAAGTGACAATATGACTAAAAAGAATAAAAGTGATACTGATAGCAGAAATGAGCGTACAGTAAAAGTATTAAAGATCCACTGCATTACATGGATGTCAGGATAAGGAAATATTCATCTCACACTTCACTGAAGTCTACAACAACTCTACCTAATAAATTAGCCCACAGGAGCTATAGGTTACCAAGGCAAAATTGGCCAAAAAATTAAAATTAAAGACTACTTAATATACCAGAATATCTACATAGTGGTGATGCCAGTAATAAAGCTAGAACAACAATAATTTAACTAAATATGCATTTTAAAGATACTGTATTTAAAAAATGCATTAGGGACCACCAATAGGTAAGCTGTTAATAGAATTACTGCCGAAACAGTGAATTATGAACAGTGGGAAGGAGTTTAAGCCTTAATTTATTGGTTTGTATTCATAATATTTCAAGAAACATTAATCTACCCTTAAAAAGCAATTCATACGCTAGCACAACATGCAGAACAGCTGGAACAGAGCATTCTCAGCTTACTAGATTTTCAGAATCCATGCTCTAATACATCTTTATAAAATAATCTTTACAAGAGCTATTTAGAATAGCTCAGTTTGCCAGCGCACACACACAAATGCTCCTATTTGCCAAGATTTAAGCAGTGTTTGCTTAAGAGCATTACTGCAACTCCACGGACACATTTAGTCCTTATATGCAAGCTGACTTCTGCGTGTTTAGGACACCCAGCCATGGGCAGCCCTACGTAAGCAGAAGCACCAGCTTCCAGGCCTGGGCTTGCCATCTACTTTGGTCATTAACCAACCTCTTGGGTGTTATTGCCTTCAGTATTTAAGTTGCTGATTTTAAACAACCACTTCGCCTAAAGAATGCACAATTGGAACTAATCATGGTAAATAGAGATTTCATGCTGGCATCTCATTACAAGAAGAGTAGTTTACAGTTAGGGAACTGTCCTACTGAAAAATCCAATTCAGAGAGTAAAAATCCTTATCTAGCAACCACTAGAAGTTCTACGGAAGGCAATCTGAGAAATACTGTGTTTACATGAGTACTGCTGATATGAAGAGCAGAAATGTAAGGCAAACACACCAGTACAAGAAAACAAGCATTCAAAACAAAGTTTGCTGGATTCCAACCCGTCTTGAGAGACCAGACTGGCACCACCACTGCTTTGCTCTGTGGTAAAGAAAATAGATTTCCGTGAGGAATAAAAATTAATCAGAATTGCTAAAGGATTTCAGCCAATCTCTATGATGTACAGTGCACTGGTGCAGCTCTACTTCAGGTTTGGTGTGCAGCATTGGGGGATCAGGACATAAGGACAAAGAAGTATTAGAGGTCATGCAAAGGCAGAATATGAAGATGGTGAAGAGTCCAGACAGCAAGACGTACAAGGATGCTTAGGGCCCTGGGTTTGTTCAGCCCACAGCAGAGGGAACGGCACAGAGCTGGGGGGGGGGGAGACGATGACGATGACACAGGGAAAGGCTTTGCTCCAGAAGGCAGTGAGCATGGCACAGGCTGCCCAGGACAGCAGGCATGGGTCCAAGCTGCCAGAGCTCAAGGGGTGTTTGGAGAACAGACTTAGCCATAAGGTCTGGGTGGTGCTGTGTGAAGCCAGGAGCTGGAATTTGTGATCCTTGTGGATCCCTTCTAGTTTGGGATGTTCTACAATTATATAAATCCAGAATAATTCAATAGGGTTTTGTAATCCGTAAAAAACTATCCCTGAATTTATTACTTAAAGTGATCAGCTTCTCTTTTTCCTTATTGCCTACTATACTTGAATAGAAACTGAGAAACTGTTCAATTTCTTGCCCTCGGTAAAATTCCTTAAAATATTTCTTTTTTATTCGTGAACCCCAAGAGCCCTCTGAGAGCTGTTACCTGAGAGATATTTGAACAAAATTCATTTTTGTGTGTGTTGCAATATTTAATAGATTTTACTGGTTCCTGCATTTCCATTCTGCCAGGAAAAACAAACTCTTGGGACATGTCAACTCTAAGAAAATACTGCTACATATAATACTGAGATATATATATATCTCAGTATTGGATTCCTTCCACACAACGAAATGTTAAAAGTCATGTTTGATATATAGCTAGTTCATTATAAATATGGATTTGTACAAAGCAAGTATCAATCAAAACATACTATATGCAGAGCTAACTTGCTTTAAAATAATTGTATAAAGTCAGGCAGGTGAAGAAAATTCACCTATCTAGGAAAAAAAATTAAAATTACTGCAACAAGTCTTCAGGTAATTTGCAATGCAAGGTAGTTCCTAGTGCATGCTCACTAAATAAATAAAAAAAAAAAACAACAAACCTTGTATCATGGAAAAAGATACCATGATGTTGTTAACTTAGTATCTACCTAAACCCGTATCTTTTAACAACCACTCTGGGATACACGATCTTAAGTGTTGTGTGTGACAAGAGAGCATTTGTATACTAACAGAGCTTCATGCATCACTTACAGCAAATGTTCCCAGCAATGAGACATTCTAAAGCCTCTACTGCTGTTTGGAAGGAGTTCATGCTACAGCTAGAGAAATAATTGTCATAGGCTTTGGGGTGCAAAAAGCTCAGAGTTTGCAATATTTTTTGGGAGTACTCAGATTAGATTAATACGCATTATGTTATCATGTATTATCTGGTGTATTTAATGGACAGTTGGCTGAACGCGAGCCAGCAGTGTGCCCAGGTGGCCAAGAAGGTCAGTGGCATACTTGCTGGTATCAGGAATGGTGTAGTGAGCAGGACTGGGGAAGTCATCCTGCTCCTGTACTCGGCATTAGTGAGGCCTCACCTCAAGTACTGTGTTCAATTTTGGGCACTTCAGTATAGAAAGGACACTGAGGTGCTGGAGCAGGTCCAAAGAAGGGCAACAAGGCTGGTGAAGGGGTTGGAGAATATGGCCTATGAGAAGAGACTGGAGGAACTGGGGCTGTTTAGTCCAGGGAAAAAGAAGCTGATGGGAGATCCTATTGCTCTCTTCCAATACCTGAAAGGTGCTTACAGCAGAGTGGGGTTGGTCTCTTCTCACTGGTGACAGGACGAGGGGAAATGGCCTCAAGTTTGCCAAGGTAAGTTTAGGTTGGGTGTTAGGAAACACTTCTTTACAGAAAGGGTTGTTAAGCACTAGAATAGGGTCCCCATGGAGGTGATTGACTCACCATCCCTGGACATATTTAAAAACTGTTTGTATGTGCTGCTCAGGGACACGATTTAGCAGAGGGATGTTAGTTATGGTAGTATGGTTAGGTCATGGTTTGACTTGATGATTTGAAGATCTTTTCCAACCTGAGTGACTCCATGATTCTATGGTCTACTGAGTACAAATAAGTAGAATCACAGAATCACCAAGGTTGGAAAAGACCTAAAAGATCACCCAGTCCAACCGTTCACCTATTCCCAATAGCTCCTACTAAACCATGTCCCTCAACACAACATCCAGCCTTTCCTTTAACACCCCCAGTGTTGGTGACTCCACCACCTCCCTGGGTAGGGAGTAGTTCTAATGCTGTACCAACTGAGCCACATTAATTACGACACTGCTGTTGCAGTAATGAATACCTGCAACATACATAGCGCTCTTTGCCCTGGTGAGTGTGTGATTAAAAGAGGAGACATAAAAGCAGTAGACGGGAATGATAAACTGAGGATAAGAGAAGCCTTAAAGAGACTTCCACATCTGCACTACAGGAATGGGTGCATTACAGAAATCTTGCTCTGATTTCACAGGGATGGGCTCATTTACGCTTCATAGCAAAGGGAAAGATTGCATCTGTAAAAGTTGAGAAGTACTAGAGACCAGCTTACTAGAAAGAAACTTTTACATAGCCTACTTGCTTCACTGCATTGTAGATTCCTTAACCAAGTCACATTAACCACATGATCTATGTCTAAACAGAGCGTTGATTGAGAAAGACAGTTATTACAATCAAAGGCAATTAAAAAAAAGCAGTCATGACCATAATATTCATATTTTCTTCAGCAAGTTACTACCAGCAAATCAGTTACAGAGCATATACAATCTGGTACTAACTAGAGGTTTTGTTGAAGATTTATGATTCAGGTGACTAACTGTTGCTACAGATAGCTATGAACACAGAAGAACAGGAAATTAAGAAGCAATTTCTCCACGTATTTTGAAGTTTCAGACCATACTTCATGTCAGAGCCATGACAAAAGGCCAATCAATTCTGCTATTGAATCCAAGGACTAAATGCAATCAATGCCACTTAAGAACACAGATTAATTTCTGATTATTTGTGTATAAATCCTTGCCATGCTTCATTCCAAGGTACTATAAATGATTCTTATAAAGGTTAATGTCACTCAGTTCACTAGCAATGCAGTTTCACCATTTGTGACAAGGAAAGGGGAATGGAGGAAGAACACAAGTTTGGTGAGGGCTTTTTCTTTTGCTACAAGAGGTCAAGTGGTCTCCCTTGGGGAAAAAAAAAAAAAAAAAAAGAGTTCTGAAAATCAGAAACAGCCCCTTCTGGTTCTTTTTTGAACGATCATTGGCCTTCAGGTAACCAATTTTTGTAGTTGACTAAGTTTGCTCTTTCATTTTAGGGAAAACGAAGAATGAAGAAAATAAAGCAAATGCAACTAATTTATCCAAATTTACTGCTATCCTAAAACCTTCCAGAATAGTTTCCTCAAAAATTAACATTGGTCATTTTTTTCCAGATTGCTTCTATCCACCACTCTCCCTCACAGACAGAAATTTCATGTAGTTCCTCAAGACAGGAAAGTTCCTCCACGTGACAGTTTAAAATCCTGTGACCGTGATTGATGGGACTGAATTGGACACAATGATATGTGATGCGAATATTAAGAAGGATAAAGAATAAGAGTAACATGTTACGCAGTATTATAAAAAGCTTTATGTAGAATGGAACAAAATCAAGAGCTTAAGCTCTTGAACAACACGTTTTCCTTTTGTTCTATTAACAGAACATTTTCCCTTTGTTCTATTAACAAAAGAATCTATGAAGTTCTTCTAGCAATAGAGAACATAACTCAAAATATATGTATACAAGCCAAGGTGACAAATATCTCAGACTTCATTAAGATTTTTGATATAACCGCACAGGATGTTCTTCTCAGCAACTGATGGAAAACGGTGTAGATGAAACTGAAAAGCTATAAGGAGGACCAAAGTATCCAAGTTTATATTTCTAACAGATAATCAATTTCTGAGGTACGATATGCCTTTGTGCATGTCTTGGTGAAGAGCACTACTTTGATATTTTCATCTATCATAGGAGAAGTTAGAGTATACTTAGATTTGCAGGCTCAGTTGTAGCCTAATACAGATTGTTGCCAAGACCTGGTATCTAACTTAAGCTGAAAACCCTGCTCAGTAAAGGAGGAAGACAGAAGTCATTCTAACCATTTAACCAAAACAGTGATGGTAATGAAGTAGTTCATGCTGAACTGCCTGCAGAACTGCTCAGTTCCACTTACAAGCTTAAGCTATCAAAAGGATACAATGAACAAGTTATGAAAGGCTGTATTACTATGTCAGTTTCTCACTGATTTTGATTTTGCTCCAACATGAATGCTTTGCTTATGTGATTCTTCACATTCCACTTACATGCTATAAGAAAATTGTTTAGATCTACCAGATGAAAAACAGCGCTTAAAAATTTAAGCAGCAAGTGACAGCTTAGACAGAGTTTCATCAGTTTATAATACAGTGGCATTCCTCTTTAATTCATATTAAACTTGCACTTAAGAACTACCACACAGTTTTCAAACCTGCAGTGAAAAACCAAACAAAATCCAGCAAACTGTCTGAGAAGCAAAGATGAATTCACTGTCCACAGCAATAGCATCTTTATCATCAACTTGATATTCACGTACAGCAAAGCACAGAATTATTTGTCCTTTTTTTTTTCTTTTGCAATTTGAGCAATTTATCCTCTAGGCCACTGCAGGGAGCTGAGATTCAGCAGTGCACAGATCTAACCAGTGGCATTCCTTACAGCTGTGTCTTGCATGACTGAAGTTAACAATAGATGCTTAAGTACCTGAGTGAATTAGATCCTAAACATTTTTCATCCATCACTGGAAACTTGCCTACTAGCCCAAAACTAAACAATTCCTACACATAGAAGAGAGAATTTATTGCAATCAAATTTATTATGCGCCTTAACATTTCCCAGAATGAGTCACAGACTGAAAAATAAAACCCAGATTTTCCATTTGCACAGTTTAAGTTATACTTCAGGATAATTGCCTTTTTTGGACATTTATGACAAATTTCACACAAAATGCCACTGCACTGAAGTTCCCAGAACTAACTAGTTTTCGTGATAGGCTAAAGCCCTGTGATATTTGAAAACTGCTTTTCAGAAGATGCAGGACTTTTCCTAGCAGCACTATATACAGAACTTCTATATTGCATTGTACTGCAGCTCCTCAAGAGCAGAAATGTGCACTTGAAGTGGAATTAAAAAAGAAAAAAAAACAGATCAACTAAAGAGCAAAGTTTAACCTTATGATTAAGGTTCAAAGGGTGTGATGGCTGCACACTGCATGCTGCCCAACTCATCCAGTAACACAGCGTTTCCAGCCTCTTGCAAGAGAGTCAATTTTCACCCATCACTCAGGCTCAGTGTTCCTTCCTAGCAAGATTTTGTACACGTACAGCTCCCTCTCCATCATGACATACCCCACCTCACAGCCCTATGACCCTCACTGTCATCTCAGTACTGATCTGTTACCCCCGTGGCAGACAGAACTTTCCCAAGCTCTTCCCTCAAAAACCAAGGAGAACTGTTAAGGAGCTCTGATAAAGAGTAGCTTCACGTTTTTAATAGAAGCCATTAGGTGTTATGCAATAGAGGTCATTAGTTACACAGTCATCAGTAAATCAAAGCACTCTCCCCACAACTCAGGCAAATAGAATGCTGTCCCTTCTACAGCAAGGTCTCTAAGGAACAGAAGGTGCAGAGAAGCATCCAGGATCACTGAGGTTATACAGTAGCATTGAAAAAAGAAGCCTGTCTTTCCTTTAGCACATAACTTTAGCCAATATGTTCATGGAAACAAGAGAAAGATGATAAAGCTAAAGTTTCATTGAATTTTCTTATGGTCACAGAAAATGTTTATTTTTTAAATAATAAATATTAATTCCTTAAATAATAAATTTTAATAAATTATGTCAAGGATGCTTACTCAGGCCCAAGGCAGAATCAACACAGCACACAGTTAATCTTGACGCCTTACAAGTCAAACTGAGCCAGATGTTCCCTTTAGTCACAAGCTCTAAAATGATCATGAAAGCATTCCTTCTGCTAGGGTCTTTACATATGAATAAGGCGCCTCTCTTTGAAACAGTGTGAAAAGACCTGTGCACAACATATTCCAGTAGTATTGAATTCAGTAATTTTCCCTTCAGATGTTCCAGGACTGATTTACTTTACACACTTAGGAGGTGAGATGGCAGGAATACAGTACTACCATGTCCCCAGCTGACCCTCAAACCAGAAGTAACCAGAAAAATGTTAAGCTCCAGTAACTTCACACCAATATAAAAGGTCAGCTTCAGTCAAAGCGAAGTCTGACTGGGAAAGCACAGAAGAAAACCTTTTGATTAGGGCAAAAGAACAACTTTAACATGGTTAGAAATCAATTCTTTTCAAGGATCCATGCAAGTCTGCTGCTATGAAAATTCTGTATTTTCTAACTGTGAAAATAGAACAGAATAGGATGTTTTTCTAATTGGTGGAGTTCTGTCAAGATGCTAAATGCAAACATGAAGCATTCCTAGTTTCATTAAAAGTTCAAAAATGGAAGCATTACTCCGTCCTCCAAACAGGAAGCAAGAGTAGTGTTCTGTAGAAACCTCAAACATTTCTCTCCTCCGTTAGCTTTTTCTTTAAAAACAACTGATATTAATACTTCAAAGATCTTAGGTTCTCTCCCAGAGTCTCTTTGTCCCAGCGTAGGACTCACTTACACAGTGAAAAAAAGCCTTTTGCTCCAATCAGTTGTAATTTAATCAGCTACCTGTAACTGGAAAGATGTCTTAGAATAAAGTCACTGCACAGCACAGTAAGTGAACTAAATCCATCCGTAGACACAAATCTTTCACTCTTCATCTTGCCTTTTAATCCTCAACCATTTGATGTGATTAAGAAAAAAATACAGCGGCTTCAGGTTGACTCGTTTCCTGTTGAATTAGACTGTGTACCAAGTTAACTATTTCCAAGGCATTAGCAGTTTCATATATAATTTTTCACCTCCAGTCTGGGTGTCCTGCCTACCTAATTCACTCATTGTTTCCAGTGGTCTAGATTTACAGCAGCCAGAAGTTAGTAGCTACTTCAGGTAAGTGCTTAGGAGATGTTTCCTACAGCTGAGCAATGTTCTCTCAACTTCTACAGCAGAGCAATTTTCTACCGTTCCACCTCACTATCATAACTAAGCTCTGCAGTAAAGAGGCAGTTTGGAAGTTTTCACAGTATAAAACATTTCAAGTAAGACAATTAGGATTTATGCTTAAACCTGTTTGAAATGTCAAATGGATTTATTTTTTTTTTTTTGAAAGAGACAGAATTCAGTTTCATTATTCCTTCATGTTTCTCTAGCAGACATCTATAGGACATGTTCTCAGAGTAGACCAAAGAAAAGAGAATATTTAGGTATTAAGTAAAAGAGAAATTATCTCCAAAATATGCCACACACTGCACTCACAGTATGATATCAGACTAACTGCATTTCATTGTCTTTTGCCAGTGTACTTCTTTGTGCAGTATTCCCAGCCTCTGTCCATGTTCTTCTCTTTCCCCCCTCCCTACGTTCTTGCCACCAGATGAGACTGTATTTGTGTGCCTGTAGTGAAAGCAGAAGCTGGCAGATGCAATCTGTTAACACACAAGTCCTTGTACTATTGAAACGGAAAAAGTAAAATGAAAGAAACGGAAAGTAAATAATATTGTGTATCTAAAAACACCTGTATAGCTCTAAGAACAAATGAATGTCAATTGAAATCCGATTTGCCCAGCAGTATTTCCATAATCAGAACATCTACTCAATTAAAACTCAGCTCCATAAGTAACGTCAATAATAACAGCATTCTCCATTCATTATTTGTTTTCACAGAAAATGATTGTTACACGAGGAATAGGTTTACGGTAACTAGCAAGTAGATACCAGCATACAGGAAAGCAAACTTACCGTGTAATCATCCTGAAAGCTTATTAAGTACGTGGTTTCTCCCTTCAGCCTTCTTGTTACTTGGTAGAAGGTCTGAACTGTACCCACACAACAGCATGAAGGCTTAACCAGCCTCAGAAGGCTAACAATCATGGCTGTGTGGTAGCACTGCCAATTCAAAGGGTTTAGCTTGCTTTGACTGGCTTAGAACAGAGGTTTTCGTAGCACCTTTCCCTGCCTATCAACATTATAAATTTGTTTCCTGCAAGGAACCAACTGGGAAAGAGATTTTTTTCCCTTCTCAGACAGGTCATCGTCTGGTATACTGTCAATGATATGCAAAACCAGCACCCCACAAGAGCTTATTTCAGTCATTTGCCTACAGGCTTCTGTTCGTACATCTTACAAGAGTCCATATGGTTTATTATATTGCACCGAGTTACAACAACTCCATTATCTCTGAGATCCAGCATTCTTCAGAAACGGAATGAACAGTCCCAGAAAGACAAGCAAAAAAGTGCTTATTTTCTTTTTGCAGTTGTCAAATTGAATGAGCTTTTAAAAGAAATGTGGTTTTTTTTCCCTCCCAATACTTGAAGTATTTCTGGTAAATATTGCAAAGTCTCTAAGTTCTTAAGCCTTTATGTAGGAGCGCTAGAAGAGAAAAAATATATGAACAGGTGCCTAATCCAGATGGATATCCACAGCTGGCAGGCACTCTCAAGAAGCAGAGAATGAGATGGCAAAGTTAATGAGGAGGAATATCGATCACAACATAAACAACCTGGAATCACTGCACTGTGCTGTGAAAACAGAGGATTAAACAAAAACAGCTATAAATAGTAAGCAGCTTCCCACACCTTAGTCACCAGAGTGATGATTTATCAGTGGGAAGCCATGAAAAACTGATATGAAGATGGAGGCTAAACTGAAGCTTTTAGAACTATGTGAAACAATGCCCAGTCAGGCTTTGAATCACTCAGTTCAGTGGTCTTCAAAGATAGAGCAAGATTAGCAACATTTTAATGAAACTCATAAGGGGTTTTATTACTACATGAAAGAATTGAAAATGAGAAGCACTGCAGTTCACATCATTCAGAAGCCAAGGGACAAATCTGTATTTCAGATTTGATGTCAGTTTTCATATTTTGAGTTCAGCCATATAGATGTGTATACACACAGATGTAAATATATACATCTTTCAACAATCTGCTGTGATGGTAATATAATGTTTATGGCAAGAACTACATTAAGTACTGAGATTCTTGACATTTTGTCCAAGCAGAACATTTCTTGTGATACGATTCAGAAGCAGCTGCAAGACCACAAGACAGACAATCACAGTTAATCACTATTAAAGCAGCACTTAAGTTGGTTCTATTGTTTGCAATTGTATTTTAGAACAAATGGATTATTTGATCCCATCAGCAGAAAACATTCTAGAACATTCCTGCTGCACTTGTTAATCATGCTCCTTATGTTCATTTTTCATAAGTGCAGTTAACACTGCACACAGTACCTCTTCTGGTAGCTGCTATGTTCAAGCACTGTCAACAATTCACTTTTGTCTCTCACAACTATCGCTAGGCGGAACGCTCTTGGGAGAGCATACACTTCATCCATTAGAAAATTGCAGCTTTATCTTCAAGCTCTTTGTCACAGTTCATTGCAGTATTCTTCAGTCTAATACTTATGAATCATAGAGTATTTGCTACTTACAGTCATGAGCTGTCATTGACAAAAAAAGAGGTTCATGTAATCAATGCTTGTTTATGGTAAATATCAAAAGATTTCATATTTTTTCTTTTCAAACTTTTACAAATATATTTTAACTACTCCAAGTGCAATATCTTGCGCTTTGGTCGAGGCAGCTTCCATTACCAGTACAAAGTGGGGGATGAAAGGACTGATTGCAGCCCTGCTGAAAGAGACCTGAGGGTACCCATTCATTGCAGGGCAGTTGGAACAGATGGCCTTCAAAAGGTCTATCCAGACCTAAGGATTCTGTGATTCTAAGTCTCCATTGTCTACTTTGAAACAGAACCAGATAAGAAAGTCAATTGTTTCCCGGTAGTCCAAAACAGAATTTCAAAGAGTGTTGTTATTTCATCAGAAAGCTGCTTTACTTGGAAAATTGTACGACTGTCTGCCTAAAAAATTACACAAAACAAACAAAGAGCCATTCTTTTATCTCTCCATCAACACAATGAGTTAAGCTGATTAAAATCTTTTTTTTTTTTTTTAAAAGAGGTAAATTACTTTTTCTAACAGACAGTGAATACTGTAGTATTTAATTTCAAAATCCAATCTCCACACTTGCGTTTTCTTTTTAAAACCCAAGAAAAGAAATTATACCTGTGAGAAAATAGATCAGGCTACAAGAGCTAAGTCGGTATTTTTAGACAGAACAGAGGCTCTGATCTTGGGGAAAAGAATCATCACCTTGCCCCCTAGTCTGTAAGCAAGGGCACAGCCCTGTGAATGGCAGTAATCTGTGGAAGCTATAACGTGACTTAGTATCAAGAACTGAAACTATTCACATCAAATCAGAAGTGCCACCGAATGGCCTTTTCATGATTTATTTAGCCACCCAGAACTATGTGCTCTTACCAGTCATTCCAGCCAAGAAAGACAAGCAACAGAGACACATTTTAGATACAAAAGTAAGAATCCTGAATTAACCTGTCTAT
Source organism: Centrocercus urophasianus (assembly GCF_019232065.1). Taxonomy (NCBI): domain Eukaryota; kingdom Metazoa; phylum Chordata; class Aves; order Galliformes; family Phasianidae; genus Centrocercus; species Centrocercus urophasianus. The sequence goes on along the minus strand of NW_024884778.1, from coordinate 14,296,259 downwards.
TACAAACGCACCATCTCCTTCTGGCAAAGGAGGAAGATAAATGCGTTTCAGGATTGATTTGACAAAGACATCTGCTCAGTCGTGAAATAATTTTCAAAGAATATGGCACAGATGTAAAGCCTTTTTCCTTAAAGAATTGCAGAACAGATTAAGACAAATCCTTCCTCCAATATTCAGTGACAGATTTCAATCATGGGGCCAACTACCTTATCTATCCCAAATAGGAAAGCAGTCATGTTTTCCAAGTGACATTAATTATTAAAAGATTGACTGAGCTAATACAAAGATACTGAAGGCCATCAACACAAGATCTTCAGACACATATATAACACAAAAAAACCCAAACCAAAACAAAAAACCACTGATCCAGCAAAATTATATTTTTGGTACACAGGTACCAAATATCTGACAAAATGTTCTCAGAAATATTTCCAGTATCCTCTCACACCACAACTTTCTTTTGCCATTCTTTTCATCTTTAAGCCCCAGTTACAGTGCTCATACGTTAAAGTACTGTAAGTTCTGTAACATTCAGTATAGTGCAGGTTTTCAATCTAAAATTCCATTACAGAATCCTGACCACAACTCAGTAATCACAGCCAGCAGTCAGGTCCCCCCCTGCTAGAGAACTCATTGCAAATCACATCTGAGTAAAGACTTAGCTAGACCTAAGGCATCACTGAAGCCCACCACAGAGCCCTGATAGTGCTACACTGCTCTACAAACACAGAAACATAATAATTAAGTTTTCATATTATGAAAATCTAGAATTTGAGTCTCTAAAGAATATTCCAGGCAAGCACTGGCATTATTTTGAGTGACATCAGTAGATGCTAAAGCATCTTGTTTCAAGGCTTTGGACATGTTTATATTACTTACAAATATAGATTTTTTTTGTAGTGCTCCCTTAAAGAAAACACAAAACAAGACTTCAAGTCATCATGTTTATAACTCACGTATGTACAGGCAGAATGTATTACTGTGTTATGCAAGTCCTAACAAAATATTGGTCAATCTGACAGTGGAGCAGAGAAAACAATTGCCAAGGGAACTCACCTCCTAACAGTAAGACTCATCAAAGGTCACTAATCTTTAAGAGCATCAGATAGAAGGACTGACCACTAACTGGAGAGGGCACAGGACAGAGCAAAATGTATTCCTAGATCTATCACAGGCCTGCTGCTCTCTTTGAAAAAACACTGCAGCTTGTCCCGTTTTATCACTATAATCAAAGCTTACAGCAGATGACTAAGTCTCTGAGGGGATGTAAAGAACATTCTTTGAGATTCTCTAAATAAACAAGTTTCTGGAATGTTCTCACTGGCACTCTAGAATCATACTTTATTGCTGGGACTCTTCTGTAGGGCTTAGTTAACTCAGAGAGGGGCTGATCCTAGGAATCCTATATTTCAAGTGGATAATATTCATGTTTATGCATGGGAACTAGCCTGCAGAACTGCTATTTCTGTGACAACATAAACAGTTCAAGGCTAAAATATAGTTCTGTTAATCATTATCACAGTACACTTAAAGACTCCATTCTCCAGTCTTGGTTTGACTCTTCTCTCAATTAATCCAAAGTCCACGAAACATCATAGTCTTCCTTTCTGACAAGAACCTTTATTTTAAACATCTTGAAAAGGTACTTACCAATATTTCTCTATTAACTTAATCTTCACTGTACCTTACTTTGAAAGCACTTAAGTACGTTTTTTCCATTTTTCTCTTTCACAATTTGTCCAATGTAACTCAAACCTCCACCAAAAGTTCTTAACATTCCTGACCATCTATGAATCTGAACTGCAGTTATGACATGAAGGCAGTATTTCATTCAGTGCTCAATTTTTATATTTTTTTCCAATAGAGATACTTAGAGTCAGTGTTTCTAATTCACTTTTTGAGAATTCCTTAGCCAGGCTTATTTAAGAGTCAAATTTACAAGCAGATTTAAAGGTACATACCATATTAACAGTTTGGTGCTGAAATCATAAATGTCTCAAACATGCTGCATTTGTGAGATGTTTTATAGATACTTGCCAAATTACTAAGATCCTCTTAACTGCTTAATAGTGTAAGAAAAAAGTGCAATTAACCTGCATGCATTAATTTGATCGCTCTCCAAAGAGTTTAGTTTTGTGAGGGTTTTTGATACCTCTTTATTCTTCACAATAAAAAAAAAAAAAAATCACAGCATTAATGTGTGCAGTAGAGTTCAAATATAAGTACCTCAGACTTCTGAGGTCCAGCCAGACAAACAAGTGATGTTAAAGAAACAAGACTGTACAAAGCCCAAGGTCTCACAAGTCTGCAGTACATTTGCTCGATCAGACTTCATTCATCTTCTACTTACTACTGCAGGATAACTCCATGGAATGGTATTCACAGGGTTTGTTATCACTGTTATTAAGTATCTAAATTTTGTCTTCTGAATTTTGTGTTAACATTTATATTAATTATAGAAATTGTTACTAATTATACAAATTATTATATAAATCATATGATATCATTTATTACTATATTATAATTTAGTATTAATTATACAAAGTAGTATTTATCTCCATATATATAAATGACATCAGGTTGCTGCCTCCAGATGGCTAATTCAGCTAAGACTTGCTATTTCAGTATTACTAATGGTTAAATTAACTCTCACAAGTCAGTGATTACAGTTAAATCTGTCTTCCTCCTATCTCTGGGAAGTTTTCATGTGCTCTTTAATGGTGCCACTAATAGTTCTGCCCTTCAGTTTCCTTTTATTCCCATCCTTCTAAAGTTACTTTTGTTTTATCAAAAAAAAAAACCCAAACAAAACAGGGATGAACAAAATCACAGAATCGTTGGAAGGAATCTCTGAAGATCATCAAGTCCAACCTTCCCTGCTAACACAGGTTCCTACAGTAGGTTACATAGATGCATTTTGAATAGCTCCAGAAAAGGAGACTACACAAAGCAGCTTGTTCCAGTGAAAGGTCTTGTCCTATGAACCAAATGCACACAGTCGGTAAGATTTCACAGAAGGTCATTTTGGGAACATTTACCAGCAGCTCAGCAGATACATCAATAGTTTGAAATGCAAGCTTATACAGTGAAACTAAGATTGCTCAATTGCAGTTATATATTCTCAGCTTACCTGGTGAGTAAAGTCTATCTTTCTCATGAAGAGGGAAGAGCTAAAAATGCAGTGACAAACACAGAAGTGTATGTAACTATTCTATTTTAACTGACTGATGAACTGTGCAAATAACTTAAAGACCTGCCCCATAAAAATCCCATAGTTTAGCAAGGCAAAGGTTGGTTAAGAACCAGCAAGAACTCTTCTGAGAATCCAAATGCTGTGAAGAGCTGTGTGGGCTGTAGAATCTGGGAAAGCTGTATAAATTGTTTACTTTTCCCCAGTTTTATACATCCAAACCGACCCAAACTGATATTTACAACTGACACCTGACATATCATGTCTTCTCTGAAAAAAAAAAATTCTGTTCTCCATTTAAGACTCAGTAGTGTAACTTTAAGTGTAACTGAATAAGCCATTTCCAAGATTACAAGATCTTCTTATGACTTCAGTACAGCACAGCATATACTAGCTAGTCAATAAGCAGGCCAGTAGCTAACAGCACCAATTCATCATTAATGCTGAACTATCTTACTTGTCACGTGACAGCATCACTGGGTTTCAGTTCCCAATGTCACTTGTAGATTTTTTTTTTTAAGATAGACCAGGTCAGCTAAAGGGGAAAGGAACCAGGCTCACTGAGTAAGTGTGGTGAGAGCAGCCATAAGGAAGTACATTGCCCCGACAAACCCTAACTCCTGCTTGTTGCTGCACTCTTTGGTCACATCACACAAAGTAGTCCCGATAGTGCTAAAAGAGGCTTTGCAGTAATAATACTCAAAAACTGGATTTTAGTATTACCATTTCTGTTTCCTCAGATATAACATGTCAGGAAAAAAAAAAGCATGACAAAATACTGTCTATCCATATGTATGCTTAAGTTTACAATGACTTATGGCAATTATTTCTTCCAGCAGACAGCAGGGTGCTGTCACAGCCCTCGTCTCAACAGGTAGTAGCTGCTCTCACCCCCCATTAAATGAAAATACATTTCAGAGGAGTTGGTTCTTTGTCATAGTATTCCTGTTTGCTCAGTATAGCAGTTCTTTTCACAGACTCTAGCAGAGTCATTGGGTCTTAACCAGCATAGAAAGAACAAGGACCTTCCAACCTGCTAATAGCAACATTTGATTTTTCAAATGCAGAGTCCACAAACTTGCACATCATTGTTGAGAAGGATAGTGGTTGAACCATTAAAGCCACCCCTCTACTATTTAGGACATTATAAGATAACATCCAGTTTAATTCTACCCATACGATCAACTTCATTTCTTTCAAATACTAATTGTTCTTCTGCTGTTCTTCATGCTACCGAAAACCTTCTTAGATGCCAATTTCAATTGTTTTGGTCTGACAAGTAATAAACCATCTTTCAAGCCAGCAAAACAGTAGTATTTAGACTATTGTTGCACATTTGTATTTTTGTTAGTGCAGATAATTCTCATTTGGTTTCCTCTATAGATCCTAGAAATAAAAGCAAAACCTCCAGGATATGAATCACTAGTTTATTCCATTCACATGTTATACTATAGCTTATTAAGCTACTTTGAACACCACTTCAGTACAACTGAGTACCCATGAAGAATATTTGTATTCCATTACTACTTTACCGACAAAAAGCACAAAGTGTAACACTACCCAAGAACTCCAATTCGTATTTTCAGAGATAATAATCAGTAGGAGAAATACTGCTGAAAAGCTGATGCTGCCAGAAACACCAAGCTAGACTTCTTCTGTAGAAGTTGTAGGAAAAACAACTTAACTGTAGAAGTTAAAGGAAAAAAGAGTCAATTAACCTCATTTGAGAAAATTAATAGCTCTTCCTACTACATGTCAGTGAAAACAGACCTTAATCATAGAATCACCAAGGTTGGAAAAGACCTAAAAGATCACCCAGTCCAACCGTTCACCTATTCCCAATAGCTCCTACTAAACCATGTCCCTCAACACAACATCCAGTCTTTCCTTGAACACCCCCAGGCTCGGTGACTCCACCACCTCCCTGGGCAGTCCGTTCCAGTGCCTGACCACCCTTTCTGAAAAGTAATACTTCCTCACGTCCAGCCTGAATCTCCCCTGCCGTAGCTTGAAGCCATTCCCCCGGTCCTATCACTAATGACACGAGAGAAGAGGCCGACCCCCAGCTCACTACAACCTCCCTTCAGAAAGTTATAGAGAGCAATGAGGTCTCCCCTGAGCCTCCTCTTCTCCAGGCTGAACATTCCCAGCTCCTTCAGCCTCTCCTCATATGGCCTGTGTTCCAGACCCCTCACCAGCTTTGTTGCCCTCCTTTGAACACGTTCCAGGGCCTCAATATCTTTCTTGCAGTGAGGGGCCCAAAACTGGACACAGCACTCGAGGTGCAGCCTTACTAGTGCTGAAATATAGGGGAACAATCACCTCTCTGCTCCTGCTTGCAACACTGTTTTTGATGAAACAGCCTGCAAAGCTCCAGAAGCTACTGAACTTTACCAGATCAATACTGGAGATTACTAATAACTAGCTCTACAGAAGGTGTTAATACAAATGCTGAGGCGTAATAGAATGATCGAAGCAGGAAGAGCAATTCAGGCTATTCACAATAATTCAGATGGTGCAATATTAGGACATTACTGCCTCTCAGTTGCCACCTTTAGAAACAGCATTTAGAAGTAGAATTTCTCATAAAATTTCTTTTTATGATAATCAGATTTAAAAATTCATTTGCCACATGTTATGCTTTATCACTGCTGCAGCATTAGCACCTATTCAAAGTGTACAGTAGCATTGGGCTCTAATGGTTAGACAGCTCTCCTCAAGACTCCACAGAGAAGACAGATTTGGTTTTTTTTTTTATAAGGCCTCCCTTTGGAATACATGATTTACTAGAGGAAAAAAAGCATCTTTTGTTTTGATGGCTTGCAGGCTATTTTTAGCCGTTTGAAGTTAATCCAGCTCTGAGCTGCTAACAGTGATCTTCTCTCAGCCTCGGCACCAGCATGCTGGCCAGAATGCTGTAGCAGGAATTCTACCCAGGTATTAAGAAAATCAAGCTACCATTTTTAACACGAGATAGCTTAATTGCTTATGTTCCTGTCCAGGTATTAACATGGACAAATGCCTGCTCACGCAGACTGAGGGACTTTCCCCAGGGAATAGATTGGATTTCATGGTCCAACTTATATAAGGCAAATATTATTCTTCTTAATTTCATTCTCAGTAAAGACCAGTTTTAAAGTCACATTTCCTTCAACTTGAGAGCAATATTTACACAGACTATTCTGACAAATAGTGTAAGGAGATAAATGGTGGTCACTGCTAGCGATGGCATAAGTATAGCAATACTGCTGAAAATAAGGGCAAATCTCACACACACAAAAAAAGCAATATGGTAAATAGAGGCAATAGATTGTTATTCACCTCATCTACAGCCAAGTTGTGAAACAACTTGGCATAGCAGTGAGCTGGCACCAGCTGTCAAATGAAGATTCCTCAAAGAAGGAATGAAACAATATTTCTGACTTCAAGGAGAATGTGAAGAAGTGCGTGCCTCCCCAAATAGCCCCAGCCACTGCGCCAAACTGCAGAATTAGATTCTTAGTTGACAACCAACTCTGGGACATGTAGTTCATTGGCATATTATATGCTGCCAGTCACACACAGGAGAGGAAAGATGAACGCTCAATGGATGTCTAAAGTTAAACCAGATGCTAACATATTCCTTTTGCGCCCAACTACACACCTACAACTGACTGAATTTCATAATCACAATCCTACATGCATTTCACTTCCTACTTCCAAAGGAAACACAGAACTTTTAGAGACATAGTGTAAGGAGGATGAAACTAATTTTGCACATCATTCAAGACAGACGATCGTTTGAGGCAGTTGTCTGTACCTACCAAGGACAACAAAACCGAAAACTTTATCAGGCACGCAAAGTTTATTCACGATCACAGCCCTTATAAATCCCACATATGAAGTCAAAATTGATCTGAAGCTGCAGTTTAGATGCACACAGTGAAGATACAGTATTGCTCACCTCCCACAGTTCAGCTCAAACCAGCAGCTGAATGAAGAGCTAGTAGAGTATGCTGCAAACAACTTGTATTTTTAAGTGCACTCTGCAAGTAGTAAATTCACTTGGCAGGCTTGGGTTTCCTCAACTACTCAGTACCAGCAAACAGGGGTGGAGGGCATGCAGGCTTTTACTGACAAAAGAAAAGATTCAATTTCTGGCAGAATACACAGGTTAATTGTCACAGATGTGTTCATTCCTCTCAGACAGTTTCAGGAGCCCTTCACGTTTCAGATTTTGTTCCCTACAGTAAATCAAAATTAGACCCAGGGAAGGATCCAAAGATCATGGTAGGTACTTTACCCTTTTCTGCAGGAAACACTCACACGCAATAGCTGCATCAGAGCAATTTAGCTGTCATACAAAGAACTGCATCCTGTGAACACAGACGGCTTTCAGACCAACTGATCTGAGGCAAAATTCACCCAACAATAAGAATGAGCCACAAAACCAGCGGCTCTGAGAATTTAACAGCAAACTCTCATCTTCAGCTCCTTTCTAAATTATTTCTCAGTGCCTCCTGCCATACAGGCGTTGTACATTCATGTACAATGAAGCAAAACAAATCAAGCAATTTCTCCCAAACTAACAGCAGAGAAGATACTACTGTAAAATGTCTTTTTCTTTCAGAAAAATATTTCAAAGACATTCTGTTCCCATGGAGATGGAGTCCTACACAGATAAAGAAAACCACTTCCTAAGAAAATAACACACAAGATCTGAACTGGAAGGGGTATCTGCACATTCTGGATGCGGAGTTTTCCCATTTGTTCATAAAAGTAGTGCCTCTGAAAGTGGCTGTTTTTCCTCCCTGCAGGTATACATATACATACATATACACACACACACACATTATATATACCCACATATAGCACACAAAGCTGTTCAGGAGTTACAGAACATATAGTTATTTCTACTGCCATTGTCTTATCAATACATTTTTCTTAATAGTCTCTACTTTTAATGATAAATCTATACTGCTTCCAAATTATTTTAGACTTAAAATTGGATGCAAGTTCTACTTTATACAAGTTGTGCTAAAATTATACATGAAATAGTAAATCACAAGGCATTTAAACCACAAAAATAATTTATTCTTCCCTTCCCCCTTCAAACTAAGAATCCATATTGCAAAGTTAACTTTGTTTAGTTTATCAGAGAACTTGCATCTTTTGGTAAGTACTGGCACCTACAAGGAATCAGCTAAAGAAACTACAGACAGCACTGATAATTTTGTAAACAGTCCTGGTTAATGCAAAGATTTTATTAATGGATTTGAAGATTTAAGCAAGGTTTATATCCTGTGAAGTTGATGTTGTTCTGTTCGTTGTTGTAGTATTTGGGGGTTTTTATTATTGTTTCTTTGTTTGTTTGTTTTTAATAATGAAGAGAAGCAAATAGAACATAGCAACACAGCACACAACTGAACAAGATGGCTCTACTCCAGAGGCCAGGCAGAGCATGCCCACAGCACTGAAAGAAACCCAGAGCTGAGGCTCATTGTACTTACATGCTGTGACAAGAAGTCTAAATCAGAAGATTCATTCCTACTGTTTCCTAGACTTTAAATGTCCTGGATAGATTAAGATTACAACCACAGCACTTTTTAAAAGCATAGAAACAGAAACCAATTTCAAAATAATTGCTTCTGTACGTTTTCTGCTATTTCTTTTGGTTCTCCCTCTCCGCAGTTTATCTACTCTTCCACTTCAACAACAGAACAAAACAGCCCTTAAGTTCTCAGAATAACAAATTTTATTCTTTTTCGGTTGTCCACAAGTGATGCTCATGATGAGACCAAACATTCCTTTGAGTTGAGTGGTGTGAATGTTAATATTAAGGTGGCAATTACAGCATCCAGTAGCTAAGCTATGTAGAGAACCCGTAACTGTCCCATAATTTCAAGGCTTAGTGTTTCATCTACCAACAAATACACTGTGTTTTGCTGGCTTACCTCTCAATTTCTGCACATGAAATTGTATACTTCAAGTAAACTGGTGAATAGAAAGTTCAGCAATAAATAAGATCACAATTTAGACATCTCCGTGACAAAATAATATATATAAATGTACAAAGAGTGTTACAAAATGTAATTGGAATATTAACATCCAAGGAATCATGTTAGGCTCACTATTAAGCAAAGTGGTATAAAATTAAATCGCCTCTGATTTACTTTAATTAAAATTATAATTGATCTCACCTGATAAAAAGCACATTCTCAGTGTTAAATACAATTTGTAAAAAAGTTTTTGTAAAGTAACTTTAGACTGGTACCCTGAGTCTTGCTGGTAAGCTAAAAGGAGAGCATTAGAAGTAGGTCACTCCAGTGACATAACAGGAGTAGCTCATCTCTACACTGCAACTGAGAGGGCTGAAAAACATTGGCTGACACAAGACAGATAAGACCTACTTTTAAAAACGCTTGGAGATCATTGAACATGGGGCAGCCCAGGTCTGCCCATAGCCTACCAAGTTCTATCGTGTGCTTTTTATCAGGGTTGGGGGGGATTGAGAAAGAGAAGATACAAATTAAATATTTGCATCTCATGAGGAATAGTAGCTAATTATTGAACAAAATTCCATCATGTTAAACAAGAACAGGAAAACTAATGCTGCCCCATTATGGCTTATTTAGACTTCATTTGTAAATTAAGTTGTTGCTCATACTGCTGTTAAGGATTTACTGATGACAAAAACCACACTAACTGCAAAACATCTGCAAAATGCACCTATTGGGTCAAAATTTAAAGTGTTATCAATTTAAACTTGAAGTTCACAGTGAGGAAATTAGTAGCCTCTCTACCAGTTGATTATAGTGAGACCTTTCTCCTGCTCTTGACAGTTTTTTGGCAAAGACTTAAAGTATATTTATTTATATATATATATAATATTATATATATATATATAATATATTATATATATAATATATATATATTCTCTTTCAAAATGAACAGTCCAGTCCACTGCTTCTGCTCTTTAACAAATAGCAATATTAAAAGTTATTACGTGCCGTGGCTAAAATCTATCAAAGAGACCACTTAAAAAGATCATAATCTCTTTAAATAAGAATTCCAAATTATAACCATTGCAGGTGAGAGTTCAAATGCTAAATATTAGGGCATTTGGCAAAGGGTATCATTAAATAAAAGCAATTCTTTATCCTCTTTTTACACTATGCTCCACCTTAATCCTTCACTTCCATTTTAACAAGTGACAATTCCCTACCTTCATTTCATCTGTTTTTCTCTTCCTTAAAATAACAATGCACTGAAATCATAAATATGGCTAGGAAAATCTACGAGAACTTTTATGCAATTATCCCCACACAATTATTTTAGAACACTTCACTCAGCTGCCAGCTTCTCCTCTTAACAGCTGGTTTTGCCTTCCCTGTTGGCCAAAGACTGGCTTCTCTCCTGGCTACAGCTAAGTTCCAGCCAGAGGCTGGAAATTGTGTTTGGAACAAAACAAACATTTGAAGCTCTTTAAAATTTTATTTATTAGTTTTTCTGGAATCAAAAACCTGGAATGCAGGTTTTTGAATGGCACTGCCATGCCTCATATATGAAGAGTGCTCTCTGTAGGAAAGAAAATAATACTGGAGTAGTCTTTATATGAACCCTTAGACATGAGCACAAACAGTGACAACACCAGCGTTTCTTGGTTATCCCTACATTCTAAATCAGCAGAATCCTAATGTTTATAGCTACTGGAAGTCCCACTGGCTTCATTAACAACTTCTGTGCTGGAAGTTAGCACATTTTAAGGATTAGCAAGGCTTAGTGCTGCTCGATGCTAAGCTTCTTCAACTGAATTTATTGAGAGAAACTGAGCACTATTAAGAATCTGTTAAAGTAACCATACAGAAGTATTTATGCTGAACAACCTGCACTTGAGATTGCAGCCTGTCTTCATAAGTCTCAGCTAAAAGCAGTTTTAGTCCGCATTAAAATAAAGGCAGACTGGTTGTAAGTTCATACTCATATTGAGTATTTTACTCTGCGTGAGACCAACTCCAGTAGAACAGCCCCAAATTGCTTACGCTAAAATGGATAAGAACCATCTCAATTTCAAAAATGAAGCAGGTTCCTACATGTTCTTCATATGCAAGTGTTAATATTGGATCACTCAAACATCTACTGGGGGATTCTAGTATAGCTAGATGTACTTTGATATAAAAAATAAATGCCTGTTATATTAACAAACAGCTCTTTTCAGTTCCCCATCTGTAGTTCTTGCAAAAAGTGACAAACAACTCAATCACGACACTACTCCTAAAATTCCCCTGCGAGAAAAAATATGCATTTCTGATTTCTATTAAATATAAATTACTGCAGATCTCCAAGATTTACTTACGGTATTTCTGAATCTTCACAACCATTCTTTGATGCTAACTTTACATCAGTTAATCTATGCAGAAAATTTAAGTAGCACACTATTTCATACTACACACTAATTATCTCTAACAGGAGTGGCAAATGCAGTAAAATCATTTGCAAGGGGTGATGGTTAGAAGTTTGCCAGGACTAAGTCATTTAGCATCATTAAATTGGAAATCTATTTTCACTGTGTGTCTTCCAAGCTAGACTCCAGTTCAAGTGATTTACCATGACAGGGTACATGACATGGCTGCAAAACACGTGATCTAGAAACAGGAAGCTTACCTATAAACAGACATGTAAAATCATGAGTTCATAATGTCCTGGAACAAACAAGAGGACAAAATCATCAGTACAGTATCAAAATTGTATTTCGATTTTATGAGATAAAGTAACCAGAATCCATTCTGAATAAAACTAAGTGAACTTTTGTACAAACTCAAGCTCCTACACGTATTTCTTCATTATAGCTACAATTAGGCATCCAGAGTACAATATAAGTCCGAAGTTGGACTTATATATGCATCAGTGTCAACAAAGCATCAGACACTGAGCCACAGAACTGATAATAAAAGGATGAGGAATAAAGATTAATAAGGGCACTACATCTACACACAAAGGCAAAGTTTAAAATTCATGCTTGCAAGTTTGCTGCTGCTAATGAGCATTTAATTCTTCTCTGTGCATATGTACCTGCTTTTCCTTTTTGTGTGCACAAAAGCATACTTATGTAATAGTCATTTGATTGCATTCAGTAGAAGTAACAAACAAGCAGAGACATTGCATAGAGAAAGGTGAACTGGAAGCTGGGAGAAGTATTTTCCCCTACAGAAGAAAAAAAAAAAAATAATCACAATTAACTTGATAAAAACACCAAGCAACGTGCATGGGAGGCAATTATACACAATTTATCCTCAGGAAATAAACAGAGTTCTGGAATAGAAATGCATGGATTAACATTCCAGACAACAGCTTTAGTATTTATACTACTTGTTTTAGGTATTCTCAGTGTGCCAATCCTTATTACGTGAGCAGAAAACAACAACAAAGAAGGAAAAATAGTTAGGAATTCTGAAAAGCTTCTGATAACTACTGCCTAACTTCAAACTCAGCATGAAATTGTCAGAATAATGAAGTCACATTTGGAAAGTCATTAAAGCTGACTGAATTGCAAATTGCTCCTTTATTTTATCTTTAAAAATAGGTTTAATTTTTTTATTCCCATCAAGAAAAAGGCCATACTACGTGAACAGGTAAAGTCTGTCTACTGTAAAGAACGTTTCAGTTGAAAAGCTACAACATCTAGGTAAAGCTGAAGTTATCTCACTAACTTGCTTGGAAAGTTGGGGTTCATGCAGGAGAAACAGAACACCCAATAATGGCTTTGAAATTACAACCCAGTCAAAGTAGTGTCAGTAAGCGAAGAAAAGTCCACATATTGGAAATTTTGAGTCACTGTGTTTATGCTTACTCACTTCTGCTGTGTCTGTTTTCCATCACTGAAGCGCTCCATGCAATAATGGAGATATAAAAACATTCTTACTCAGAGCATTCCTCGCTCTTCAAAGACTCCTGTATTCTATCATCTCTGGTCTGAACTCCATCCTTTTGTCTCCCCTGTCCCGCTCTCAGCTCAACTAGGCAAAGTTTTAATTTGTTTGGGAAAGATGCCTTATATTTTCTGAAACACCAAACCTACCCTTTTTATTCACAGTTCTTATAAAATGTTTTTAATTGTAAATATTCACCTCTTCAGTTTCTTATTATGTAAGCACTAAGGATAGAAGAGTAGCATTCACTGGAACACTTGCTGTATCAGTTGGCCAGGAAAGAAAAAGCACTTTTAGACAAACCGACTTCATCCCTCCTGGAATTCATGAAGTTTTACCCACACCCTCAGATTTTACTGAGGTGGATACAAAATAAGAAAGATTTGCATTCCTCAGAGTCTGTAAATGTCAGGAGCTACTCCTGAAATAACTGTAGACAGACCAGCTGATCTTAAATCCTCTTTTTGAAACATACTTTTCAGTATTGAAATCAGTAGTGATTTCTGACTTTGGTTTAAAAATATCAACAATTGTTTTATACGCAAGAGGAGACATTTTGTCACAGATGCCTTTTAATTGCATTTCATGCAGTATTTGTGGTTAGATTCTCTGAACTTTTCTTGAGAGAACAAGAAGAAAAATGTGAATCCTTGTATTTTCTAGGCTGACTCTTCTGGAAAGATTTTCTTTCTTCTCTTAAGAATTTTTTTCATTAATGCCAAAGATCCAACACCAGATGGTTTCAAGAAAAGACACTAACATCATAGCTAGGCATTCTGTGCATACTCTTCAAAGTCTGAATTTTGTGAATACTTGACAGATAAATGGCACAACTCCACACGAAGCTGTGTCAAGACCCTCCTAGCTGCATTTACATGCATTCATGATGAAATCCATTACCATCTGAGGCTTCGATCTCCAACACACGCCTTGGAAAATGGTTGCAAAAAGTACACAGCATAGCAAGCACTAAGTCAGAAGAGCATGTCGGATGTCACTGTTAGCTCCTCAATAACTCCCCTCTGTTGGGGGATCAAGGAATGAATGAAATATAGATTTATTTTATCAGCAGTACCAGCTACTGAGAAATGTAAGGAAAAAAATGTCATAACTAATAGCACTTCTGGTCTCTCAACTCCTGATTGATTTATTTACTTAATTACATATGTAAGAGATCAAGCTTCCTAAATTGTTTTGGTGTGTGTGCACGTGTGTTGTGGTTGTTTTGTTTCAATTATTTCAATTCAAAAAAGTTCAAATAACAGCAAACTTCTTACTATGCCTTTTTCTACTACAGTGCTACCAGTGTAATTGTGAACTTAAGTTGATCGTGTGCTTCAAATGTCCTGTACTGGCAGAATATTTCTGAGCTGCGACAAGCTTCATGGCTGTCCACAACTGTCATGTGATTTCCAGATTCAAATCAAGAAAATCTGATTCTAAGAACATACAGAAGAACACTGGGGTATCTGAAGTCAAAACGTAGAAAAGTGAAATCACTCTAGAAAAGTGAAAAGGCTGCCTTCTATTCCTTCCACATGAAAAAAGGTACCACGGAATGCTTATTCAAACACACTGTAGACATTACATTAAAAGATCTTTTAAAATAAAAATTATTTTATTAAAATAAAAATTATCAACATTAAATCTCACGTCTCTTTTTCACTACTTCTACTTAGAAGCTACGCCATTTTGCTTTTACTTGTAAACCTCTAAAAATATATTTTGAAGGAGGGAAAATTACTGCTGTTTCAAATAGCAGATGGGAAAGTCTCTGTGCTCCCCATAGTTACTATACTTAGCAACAGCTACATGATCACTACTGATTAAGTCAGGCATTTCGCAATACATGAAGGCAGGATGGAAATAACATCTTTTTCTTCTTTATAGTGAGAAGCATCAGAATCAGAATAAAGATGCATTTTAAGCTCATTTTAAGATGCAATAGAAAGACAGACTAACGTCTCCACAGTTTCATCACCCACGCAGTTTCACTCAATGAGCCTCTTCCTGAGCAAGCAGATAAGTTATATTAGGAGTGGTAAGATGGGAAAAAGTAATGCTCTCTGAAAACAGAGGGAGGCAGAGGTATTGTGAGAGAATGGTGTCTTACTCTTTCGTCAGCACTAAGCTGTATTTAGTACTTCGAACATGCAACAGCCACAGAATATCTTGCTGGTGGAGGACAACAGGAAATCAGTGGCAGTTTTACCATGTTTGCTTGGTAAGGCAGAATAAAGCATATTGTGTAAATTTCAGTGAAACCAGACAGAAAAGGTGATAGTTTTATTTGGTTGTTGGATTTGGAGTTTTTTAGTTGCTTTTGTGATTTTTGTGAGTTTTTAAAATGTATTTATTGATCAAGCAAGTAAGTAGAATTATTCTAAAGAACAATTAGTTTGATTTATGGTTCATAGTGTTTTCATGGAGGGAAACATCAAATTTTTCTTCCCATCAAAGCAAGTTAGTGAACAGGACTACATTTTTCAGTCTGCCTTTTTACTGCAACGACATATTAATTCAGTTCAAAGTCACCATTATGAAGAATTACATTTTCAAAATTGCAGAAGATAACCACTTCAATTGAGAGCTCTTTTCTCAAAGCTACTGAAAGAGCAAACCCAAAAGCAACTACTGTACACAGAAATAATTAATTGTTAATAATTCTATACTGCATAGTTATCTTTTGATGTTCATAATCTGTTTTACCAATAGAAAAAAATCTTCAGCACTGACTTTGATGCCTACCAGTGGATTACTGGTCACATCCAGATAAAATTACCTGCAGCTCTCAGGGTTGTATAACATCAAAGGATTAGATATATGTGTTAAGTTTAAAGATAAAACCAAACAGCTGATGTCCACACAAAGAAAGTCAGAAACAAGTTTGTATCAAATTGCATGCAAAGCCAAGATAACAGAGTGCCCCCAGATACACACTCCTGGGAATTTAGGAAAGCTAAGGAAATTCAGAAAGTTAAAATTGAGGGGGAAAGCTGCAGTGCTTTTAGAAGGGCTAAATAGAGTAAGCACAGTAGTAAGCTTCCTAGAAGCACTGCTTTCTAATGACAACGCAGCATGAAGAATAAGCTTTCCTCTTTTCTGAGGAATTATGCTTCAGAAAAGCACAAGGATTTAAAAGAAATAGCCTTAATCTTCCAAATGAGATAGAGGTTGGCCAGTAGAAAGCAAAATGCAAGATAATCATATCACTTGTTGTCTAAACATAGCATCTCGGGAGGGATCACAACATAAACTGATAAATAATCTAGTATCCTACCTGCACAGTCTGTGGAGCTAGTGTTTTCAAACACTTTTTTTAAAAAAATGCTGAGGAATATCAGAAAAGCCTGCTTTCATTATGTATAAATATGCCAAGAATGTTCAAATACTGCATAAATAAGTGTCTAACCCCTCCTCTTGCTTTGACAGATAAACACATGGCAGGGTATCAGCAAGACAAAAGAGAGCTTGCTTGCCAACTCCATCCTATTTCTCTAAAGATAATTGCAGAACTTCATTAGCACTTAGATGCTTATTAGAACTACACTGAACTTACAGAATACTCTCCTCACCGATATACTAGAGACCAGCCTCAATAGGAGGCCTCAGAAAGATCAAACAACGAATATCAGAGCTGATATTCGCTAACCAAAATACGCTAAGTCTTAGCATGTTATCTGAACATGCTAACCTAGAACAGGGGAAAAATTTTCTTCTTTACAATCACCAAAACAGGAAATTAACACCAGCTGTATAAGAGATCAAACCTTGCGTGTGAGGGTATTTGTATTCCTCATATGGATACCTGAAACATCAGGCAAATGCAGTGCTAGGTATGTTGATAAAACATCTCCAGTAGAAGGACTAATACTTAATTTTCCTTTGCTAGCACACAAGTAGTGCAAGAACAACACGTGCATTTGAAACATCTCTGCAATTAGTTCTCTTCAGTTAGCAAGCTTACGTAAGTCAACAAGAGCTATGAATTTTAGTAAAGTCAGTGAAAACTCTTCAATACTGTATCTACTTTGGTAGTTCTGTAGTGAGATCAGAATTCCTTTCCAAACATACACCTGAGCGATTCTTTTAGATTTGACACTCCTGTGCTTAACCTTCTGATCTGTGTCATGTCTGCACAGGAAACCAGCTAGGATACATAAGCACACACCGAGAAGTCATCCTGCTACCATGATCCCCAGTTTGATGAAACTATATTATTTTCCATATACATTTAGTCTTGTCTAGGAGGCAGTATCTCTGACATTAAAAATACATATATTTTCAAAAACACTTATGCCCAATTCATTCACCTGTGTCTAGAAAATAAAGTTCATCAACTGTAAAAGAAGATTTTTCAATTTAAAGGAAAACCATCACACAGGATGTCTTAAATTCCAAAGCTGCAGCTAATGTGCTCAACTATTCTTTATTATATTTTCTCAGGCGCAGTAGAGGAGTGAGTACCTCTGCACATTATATTTAAACAAGCAAGTAGGAAATTAGTCAAGAGAGGAGAGAACCAGTTATCTGCTTTGACAGCATCACAAGCTGCATAATCCTCAAGGCATTACGGTTTATTTTAGCTATTATCACCACATCCCAGGCATTAGTACTTATTATAACAGCCTTCTATTAGGAAGAAGTCAGACTACCAGCTGGAAATCAAAAGTTTTTCCTACCTCCCCCTACATTGTCCTTACTCTTTAGAAGCAGAACCAGCCTGCCCAAGTGGAGGGGAAAAAAAAAATGTAATTGCTGATGATAGCATACTATAAGGACAGAATTACAAACACAGATGTACTGAATGAAACCCATAGCTTAGAAAAGGAGCAGATCCATAATAGTTAAGAGATCACTGCTAACAATGGTTTCTACCTAAATGAAAATTTTATCTAGTTATCTCTCCACCAATAGAGATACCTATCCAGCTAAGCACAAGGAGTAAAATAAAAGTCCTGTGCTTAGCTGAGCAGGTGACAAATTTGAGACATCGTGTTGGCATTTCAGATACCACAGAGTATGGTGACTTACAAATTGGCTACATGTCTCTAAATGGTCTTTTTAGTTCCTTTCATAAAAGAGTTTAGAAAGGAAAGTCTCTAGCTTTCACATTCTGCGCTGGCAACCAAATCTAACAAAAGAGAAATGAGTTGTTTCATAAAGTTTCCTGAAGTCAGAACTGAGCGATAAACTCAGCAACACAGATGTACATTTCTAGAGCTTAGGTTCAACAGGTATTTAACATTAAGCAAGCTACAGTTTATAACTCTAAATTAAAGGAGGAGAAAAACACCCCATTTGGCAATTCCTCTGTCCGCTAGGTATTCTAGATTTGCCCCTAAAATTAAAAAGCATATCCAACCTGCTTTACTTAAGATTTATTATTAAAACAGCAAGCTATTGAACAGTCTCTTTCACACAATGCGTTCAATCAGCCAGGATACAAAATCTTACTCGACCACAACGTATGGAGATTGACCAAATCACAAATCTGAACAAGCTACAAAATTAAATAAAGATGCAGTGACCTCTGGGAATATCAGTTACCTTTGTAAAGTTAATTAAATTTATTGGTAAGGATATTTAAATATCAAGGTTCATTGCATAGCTTATCACAAGTGAAGTATATCCTCAATTAAATAACATTTTTCAAGGGGAACCTTCATCTAGCCTAAGAGGCTTAATTTCCTTCACTCACAGCAAGATGATTCATGAAAGAGCTAAGAGTCACGTCATGCCACATTTTCAACAAAAGCATTTCAAAGGATTCCTTAAAAAATGGGAACAAATCCCTTTCAAATATGCTTGCACAGCAGAAAATTGCTTGAAACAATAACAGTCTCAAGAGTAAAAGTACAATTCCAAGATACATACTTGTCAGTCAGTAGATAAACCAGATTAGTACCTAATTTACTAATTTACTGCTTTCCTTACTCTCAGTAAAACATACAAACTATTTTTCTAACAGCTTTTATTACTGCACCTGCTTAGACACTCATAGAGGTAAATAGAGGTCATAGAGGTAAATAAGGTCAAAACAGTAATAATGTTTTTCATGAACAACTAGATGCGAATATCAAAGGTTCATTTTGGCAAATTCTGAGGATATCTCACATGGAGCAAAGGAAGGCAATAATATTGATTTCTACAAGGATAAAAACACGCCTGTAAAGGTATTCATCAAGATACAGTTCAGAAGACAACTCAGAGAAAAGTACCTTACCTTTTTGAATGGTTGGTGAAGTCTCCAGATCGCCAAATGGCAATCTCCAAATAGAAATCACACTCCCTCCTCTGCTAACCATTAAATGAGAGTGAGGAGTGGTGGACCCAGAGTCTACCCCTTCTGGTCACCTGGGTGCATTGCTTGCACCTGTGCACCCTGCGTTAGCCACACCTTCTCACCTGGTGTTCAATCACTGGTTCAGTCCATGACCTAGCAATTCCTATGCAACGTAACAAGTAAAACTCAGTTCTACAGACCACTTTCATGGTGAAAAATTTACCTGCCTCTATAACGTGTTAAAAAAAATTTCTTTCTTGGCCTTCACAGAGGGAAAAATGAGGCAGGCATCTCTCAGTCTTCTGATTAGAAACTGCTCTTATCAGGTACCTTTAGATAAATGTACAATTGCCACGGTCAGTCATGGGATGGTTGAGGAAATACAACCCTGACCAGCACATAAAACCTTCTGAGATGAAAGCCTGATACCTATCTTTAAGTAACAATATCAGCAGCACTTGATCAGTGATAAGTTCTGAGTAAGGCCAATTTATACCATTTTAAAGAAATTGACACCGTATTGAAATAGAATAGAGAAGGTGGAAAAAAAGACATGAAATTTATTCTCCTTTTATGTTATAAGATTCTTGATTTTCTTTAAGGTTTGAGATCTGACTGAAGATACTTCTGTCATTTAGACTCTTACAGTCTACTGCTCAGATCAGACTTCAATACAACAAATTCAACTTAAAAAAATGTTTTCATTCACATTTGAACTGCTGTCTGATTTGATGTATATAATGTTTCTACTCTCAGAGGATGTTTCTGCCCTAGGTACAAGTACAGATTGAAGTGGAACCTCATTAGAGAATACAATAACTAAGAATTGTTCCACGTTAACATGAGATTTCACGTATTACTCAAGTTAATACAATGCAGACGACTGTACTGCTTCAACACTTGTGCACAACTGAACTGTATCCCATATTACCACCACCCCCTTTAATCATACTGTTGTGAAGATATTTCAGCACAGAATTTGCCTTTTGGAGAATTAAAGTTGCCTTTTCTGAATAATAGAGAATCTATATTTAAATTCACCCGTCCCTTTCATTAAGCAGCAACAACCAGAAAAACTAGAGGATACCACACAGGCAATTAAGGAAAAGGAGGAGCAAAAACTGCTTGCCATGCTTCCCCTTCCTCATGTATCCAAATTTACTGTTGCCTGCAAATAATCTTCTATTTAAATATTGAAAGAAGCACACTGAAATACGCTCCATCTAAAGGAACAATGGACAGGATATTCACAGGCACAGTCTACCAAATTTTCTGTCACTGTAGTTAAATCAAAGGCCATAAGTTTCAGCTCAAATTTAAAAATTCTGCATACCCAATATGAGGTGGCTTTCACAAGCCTTTTAGAGTTCTCTTCGAAATACCAAGAGTAGCTATTGAATTTACTGCTGCAGGCTGAGATTCAAACCACTGCCAAGTTTTCTTCCCAAGCAGTTTTGGAAGACATTCACAGGTAAATTCTGTTCTCTCATTTTGTAGGTACTAACTCCCTTACTTCCTTCACTGATGCTTACATTTCTAAGTTCTTGATTAACACCCTAGCTAATCCCAAATAGATACACACAAGGCAGTGCACTGTGTTCCGTGCTAACATTTTACCAGCACCGCTGTTGTGAACTTAGTCAAACTAGAAAAAAAGTTATATTCTGCAAGACAGTGTCATTCTCTCAACACATAATAACCTCAAGCACTCAAGAGCTAGTGAACTCAATTAAAAGCTTAAAATAGAATCATATCTGAAAGGTGAATACAGATTTTACTTTATTCAAAAAGATCTAGTTAATCTACACTAGATCAGAGTCCTACCCCCACATACTTACATATGTATACAGTTATAGGGGAAATTAATATAAGAAACAACATTGATACATGAAGAGAGAAACTCCTCCCAACTATTCACTTCATAAAGGTAAGCATACCAAAGATAAGGGTCAGACAACCATTTTATTTTTCTGTAAAGAGAGCCTGATAACTTCTATACCACTGAGATGATACAAGGCCATTTTTTATCTTTCTAAATCTCAGTGGTAATAGTAAATTTTACTAGCAGTACAAATGTAATGCTTACTGTTCAAGAACCATCAAACAAAAAGCTACGTAGAAGAACAACAGATTAAAACAGAAGTTCTTTGAATTTTTGTATGGGAACTGCTAGGTCACGGCCTGAACCAGTGAGAGCACCTGGTGAAGGGGCATAGCCAAACCTGAGAGCACAGGCAGAAGCAATTCACCTTGTGACCCTAACCTCATTTAAGTGTTGGCAGCTGAAAGGAAGAATCTCTACCTGGAGATCACCTCCTTTGGAGTTGGGTGAGTCCTGACCCTCAGAAAGGGATAAGCAGTTCTTTCTTTATTACTGGATTGTGACTGCTACCTTTCTTAGATTTAAAGCAATTAGATTTGCTACTGCCTAACCTTACAATTGTACCTAGCATGAGAATAAACTCAATGTTTCTGCTCTGGGTCTATTTGTAAAAAATGGAAGTCTAGGAAAAACCCAAACTACATCTATTATCCACAAGAAGGAACCATTAATCTTAACTCCTAGTAGAGAGTGAATACCTAAAAGAACACTCCTACTACTGTGAAATCTTGCTTTATTATCACCATAAGGACCTTCAACATAAGCAGCCCTACTCATTAACAAATGACACCGCCATACAACCTAAAGAAAGTCAATATTAAGAGTGGTGTGTACAACACACAAGCACCTCAGTGCCCGTAGTGCTTGTAGATCCTGCTGCTCAGGTAAAAACAAAAAACCATTTAATGCAAATAAATTTGAATGTAATTAATGCTTACACTTTCTCAGGTAAATACATAGCTTCCTCACCAAGGAAACTGCTGAAGGAACAAAACACCATCAAGCAGAATGCATTCCAAAGCTGTTTCTATTTCAAAATCTTTGGTAGAAGGAAGATGTATGGATGTAGAAAGGTAAGCAGCAAGAACAATGAAGAATGATGGCTTAACTCTCTGCAGTCCTTCCACTGCAGCCGTCATGATGAGAATTGCAAAGAAGTTCTTCTGGTTTTAGTACGATTACAGCATCCTGGCTGCATTGCAGTAAGGAAGATTAATGCCTGTTTGCAACTCCCCTGGATACTCTATGCACGGCAACTATACATGACCTGGAACACCAGGACTCAGGACTTTTAGTTCAAAGTATTGGCAAAGGGTACAAATGGAACCTACTCCATTTAGATTTTAATGCTCATGTCAAAGACTGTACTCCTGGATGTGATAGAGCAGATACCTTTGCTACAGGCATGAGCGCATGCGAAATTCATAGAAGCCCTTTAAGTTTCAAAGCTGACTGTATGTCTTACCAACAAACTATTAAAAGAATACTAGCATACATTATAATTCATCACAAATGATTTTATTTGCTTTTGGTTTGTCAGAAATTCTTCAGTCTTACAAAGTAGCTAAATTCAGGTAGAACTGAGCTAGCTAAGTGATCAAAATTGAAGAGATATGACACACTTGAACCCAAACTGAGAGATACCATCTCACTAGGATCTCACACTTTACTGGCATTTTACTTCATTTCCAGTGTCATTCATAGAATAGAAAGGACAAAGCATTCGCATTCCCCAAACATGAGCAGAAAACCACTGCATCTATGGGAAGGTAATAAAAAATAAAATGTTGCTGTAGTCTGCTCTTTTGAAATAGAAAGAAAGTATTAACAGGGCAAATAGCGGTCTTAGCTCATCTTATTACAGCATCCTATTTCTTATGTGTAAACAGCTCCAACTATATATTGAAGTCTACCAGTCCAAGAGTGTGCAACCTATCACTGCCAACTGCCACAACCCAGTATTTCTCTTGAGCAGGAGGTCACAACTGCCAGTGGGCAAGAAATTCTCTTCAGCTTATTCCTCTAACTGTTGGGGATAACTGAGTCCAAGTTTGTAGACTGTCAGGCTGATACTTACTCTTAATACATTCATGAAGTAGTCACCTTTCCAATACACCTTGTCATCCTATTATTTCAATAAGTCACTACTCTCCTAATTTAAATGCAGTTAGAACTTCTGAAAGTTT
Organism: Centrocercus urophasianus; assembly: GCF_019232065.1. Lineage (NCBI taxonomy): Eukaryota > Metazoa > Chordata > Aves > Galliformes > Phasianidae > Centrocercus > Centrocercus urophasianus. The sequence goes on along the minus strand of NW_024884778.1, from coordinate 14,272,807 downwards.
CTTCTTTAGTTACACTGGCACTTTCTTGGCATAAGCAATTATCATCTGGGTACTCTTAACCACATTTCATAGTAGCAAAAGCCAAGCTCCTGAACAACTTAGTGGTTATATAGGAATCTTTATAGTGTTCACTGAGGGTTGAAGATGCTTTCTTTTCTTTTTTAAAGACTATTTCAAGAGTATGATGACTGGGGCAAGAAGAGTTGGAAGTCTTCTATACTTTGCAGGAGACCCAAGCTGGGTTACTCCTCCTGTTTTCCAAGGCTTTACAAAGCATAGAGAAGCCACTGTAATTTTGGGGGATGCAGTGCATGTTGATCCCCTCATATGACCAGCTGATTAAGTTCTCAAATTCAAATGTTTACTTACTGAGTAACTGCAAAATCAAATCTGGTCTGTGACTTCATGAAAGTGCTTTCACACACCCTGAAACTTTCAATGATATCCATGGCACTCTGTAATGTACAGCGTTGAACGCAGAGCATTTGAGACCATACCCTCTAAGCTCCTCTTTTAATAGACATTCCATTTGGAGGAAAACTGTGGAGCAATAAAGGAAAAAATGCTCCCTCGATGATTAGATATGTTCACAATTCCACAATGGAAAAATACAGGAGGAAACCACTCTCTGGAGAATTTGCTCATAAGATAAGCAAAATCTATTTTATAAAACAAAGAGCTTGAAACTTAGAGATAGGAGAAACAGAGGGTTCTGCAAATAGTGGTTATAGCATCACACTCAGTAAACAGAAAGGATGCAAAAACAGCTGTGTTAGTTTGCAAGTATTTGAAATTTCTTTGAATGCACAGCTTGGTGCATACTGGTTCAACACCAGCAGCCAGGAAGTTGGCTAGGCATTCATTTACCATTCAGCACGGTAATGGTAGAAATAGTTAATGCTTGTTAGAAATATTGTAAAACATCATCCACCCACTAAAAGTAGTTTTGCAAATTCTAAACAGAGGTTGACAATATCAAATCATGAAATTTCAGAGACTCCAAAAATGATTGTTTCAAATGGTAATGCAAAAATCTAAGTACAGAGTTCAGAAAGAGGGTCAAATCTCACCTTATTCAATACTCATTTCAACATTCATAGACCTTACGTTACTCAAATTTACAACTAAATTTTAGATATGACCAATAAAGCATTATGTTAATGCTTTTAAATATGTCTTCCAGGCCTGTACCCTCCATAGCTCAGAGTTTATTCCTTTCAGAATTATTATATTGTACTATTTGGAAGTCCAACTTCGTTGTCAGTTAAAATTCTCTTCTAGCAGAAATCAGTTTTTCAGAGGTGGGCATGACCAGTTCCCATAACCTGGGAAAAGAGCTTGTTATTTGGCAGACTCAGGTTGTAATAAAGCTTGCAGTTTATGTACCAGATAGCTGTATGTTTCAACGGCCCCCAAAATTCAAAGCTTCTAACCAAACACATAAGCTGCAGTTTTTTTCAGCTAAGAGAAATCTAGCAAAGATGGAGAAGTTCAGACAAACCTTAGGTCCAAAGTACACCTTAAGTTTTTGGAAAAGGACAGGATTATGGCATCCCACCTTCTTTTCTCTGTTGCATTTATTCAATTATTCAGAGTAAAGAACTCTTTGTACCTAGTACATCTGAACTACATGTGGTGGTGTTGTTTATTGGTTTTTTGTTTGTTTATTTGTTATGTTTGTTTCTTATAGCACTAGAGCATGTGTGTGTTCCAATCACAGCTGTCAGGAAAACATGGCTGGAAATGTTATCGTCATTCAAATAATTAGATTTTAATGAATCGCTGTAGAGAACTATTCAACAGCAGTATTTTTCTTATCTAGCACAGCAGTGGGAACAATCCAGATTTCTTAGAGCAGACTAATATCTGCCTAGGGCAACCTGGTTTAGTATTAAATGGGGAAGTTGGTGGCCCTGCCTGTGACAGGGGGGTTGGAGATTCATGATCCTTGAGGTCCCTTCCAACCCAGGCCATTCTGTGATTCTATGTGATCTTAACAGTACTTTAAAAGTTTGCCTCTGCACTTCAAGACACTAGAATAAAAAACTTGAGAAATCTTTTGTCACATTTGTAAGGCTTTCCAGCAGAGATGCCAAAGTAGTAGAGATGCAGCCATTCAAAAGAAGATTCTACACTACACTAATGCATATACATACATATCTGTACGTATTCTTCCTAAACTAGTGAACACTGAACTATTACCAGGAGCCCAGCAGAGGGAGCACAAGTCACTGAGACTCTGAAATGCTGGTACTTTAGGATCGGGAGAGCTGTTAGTCCATCCAGAACTAAACAAAAAGAAGAGATTCATTTATGGAATTTGCCATTCGAAGAACTAAGTATTAGGTTTCAAGATTCTTTTGTGAAAACTGTTATATTTTACTGCATTGCAGTAAATATTTTTCCATTATACTAACTGTGCAAATAACAATTAAACCAAATAAGTTAACATCTGGCTATTAAGGAACACGAGATTAAAAAAAAAAAAAAAAAAAAAAAAAAAAAAAAAGATAATTTATGCAATATTTTTTCACCTAAATCTGAACAAATTATTAAGAGATGATTCGAAACCTTAACATTGACACATTCATTTGTATAATAAGAATCATTATCTGTGCTTAGTTTAGCTAAGGGCAAACAACAGGGAATAAAGAAATACATATTTTTCTCACTTCTGTCCTTAATTACAATACCATGGTAATGACTGTGGAAAGGCAAAAATTCTTATAAAGATTTCTAGCTTGCACAAACCAACATTTCTTCCACTATCTGTAATGCGATAAACTACAACAAATGAGAAATCCAGTATCTCAAAGAAATACTGTTAGGAATTTGCAGAGAAACCCCATAGCAAAGGGGGAGGGGGTGTAAGCAAGCAGTCCTCATCACCTAAAACCCAGCCAGAATGCACATCATACACTATTCCTTCAAACCATGCTGCCCTGCTATATCAAAGCCTGTTCAGACTGTTCAAATATCTAATTCAACAATTCCGCAGAGAAAAATAGTACAATTAGGCAAGGATGCAGGCAGAATGAAATGGTGGCAACCTCATTCACAGTCTCACTGAGCTAAGATGAAAGAAATGAGCATTGGCAAAAACAGCCTGAAAGTACCCGCAGACGGCAAAACACAGGCAGAAAAAAAGAAGGAATTAACACAGCAGAGAGGGTATGAGTAGGAGTGATAGGATCAAACTAGAATAATGCAAGTGTGGGCTGCACATCAGGAAGTGCTTCTGGTCTGCAAAATCCACTTACCTAAGCAGCTTCCCACACACCCCCAGTGAGTAGCATGAGATGACCTCCTTGCCACCTGCAGGTGGAGGACAGGAGCCCTCCGACACACAGGGTACAGACACAAACATCAGTCTTGATATAAGCTGCCTACTTCATATGCAACTCTTCCCACACCAGGGACTGGAATTCCCGTTAAGCCATAAACTCAGGGGAACCTCAGTGTGTTGCAATGTTTTGAAGGTCTGCACAGTTGTGCTGTTCAGGTGCCCACAAAATTAAATAGTGTCAGAATTGGAAGTGCGGAGGAAGCAGCTACTATGGCCATTCCCAAATGCTCTCATGCTCTTTAAAGATGTCCTGAGGGAACACATGTACTTCTGTAATCATTCAAGGCAGAAACTCTGTTTAGAGGCCATGGCCTGACGTACAGCATTGAATCTCGCACAGCAGTTTCAGTTCAGTGCCATTGGCCTGTACATAAGACCCATCTAATTTAATTTTAAATCCAGTAAGACTAATTTTTTTGAGATGCTATTTGCAAGAAGCATCTAATTATTTACTATACTATCAGTATGCTGCAAGAAAACGTCTTGAAATACTTCATTCTTTCCTCATAGCTTCTACAACCTGCCATTAAAAAGGCTCTTGCTACAGAGCTCTTCCTTTGAGCATTACGTATTTTGCTTCACGTTCTCAAAAAAGCTGCAACTCACCCTCTTGCAGAAGACACCTTCCCAGAGGTTTTATGGAAATTTGTCTTCCTATGTAAATAACCAGGCCAACAAGACTGCAGAACAGATTCTAAAATGGGTAAGTCGATGCTTCACATTCTCCCACAGGTGTATTATTTTAAGTGGAAAAGGACGAACTTGAACATCCCTCACTCAGGAGGAAGTTGAGTTCTTCAAAGAACAGCTCTGTTCCTGCTCCCCCCATCCTTCACGTTCTTATGTAACTGTTCAGTGCTTAATCTCCCTAATATCTTTTAAAAATATTAAAATCTACTTTGCTGACAAGTAAGAATTACTAGACTGGAGATTGTGGTATATTCTAGGATTCATCTAAAAGACATTGCCTGCCATTTTAGGACAACAATACACTGCTACCAGCTTTTCAGATGTTAGATTTGAGCAATAGGGCCTTTAAGTGCCTCTGTTTCACACATACTGTACACACAGATATTTTTGGTAGGATCTAGAAGATTAAGAATTGGGTCTTCCATCTCATACCTCACCTTAGAAATTCAGAGTAATCAGTATGCTGCTGGTATGTATAGTTACACAAACACATACATGTACATACACATATACAGACACATGTGTAGGCTTGTTTTGGAGTCAGATATTTTGGAAGAGGGGGAAGAGGATCTTGATCCTTGTACTTCACTCACAATAGTTATAGCAGCTCTCCTTTGCTTGCTGAAAAAATAGGATCCATAACCATATCCCAATATTTTCCACAAATATATGTTTGGAAATGCATTTCTATTTCCTTGGCAATGAATTGTTAAGGAAGAACATCAGAGCACTGACCAGCATGAAAGAGTGCTTGGTTCTTGAAGTTCCAAACAAGAATACTAAAATTAGGAAGCTCACAAGTTGTGTTCTGTGTCAGCAGGAAAGAAGGGCTCATTAGAGAATATTTTCAGATTCACTGGGAACGAATTGTTTAGGTCTGATCTGCTTCAAGCAAGACAATTCACTTCAAGTTTTGAAATCGTATTCAAACTCAGGACTCAATAGGGTGGGTTACCTCCTGCTGCATTTGTCAAAGTAAAATTTGCTCTGTTAAAATAGCATGCCTTTTTACTGTTTTATCCACACACCATATTTTCACTCTCTCCTCTGATTTCCAGGATTTTTCTTGATACCAGCACACTGTTTTGTCATCACTGTGCTTTTTGCTCCCCCTCCCCTTCTTTCTAACTTTTTAGTTACATAGTACACAAACACAGTCAAATTAATTTTTTTTTCATTTTTCTTACCCATTTAGCAGATGTTCAGCAAAAGAATTTGCCCATTTTTCAGCAGAAGCAAAATAATTTAGTTGAGTTATGTTAGCAAGTTCTTGTCTTATTACACACCTTCACAGTATCGATTTCCCACTGTCTGCCAGAACAACAAATGCCTGTTTTAAGAGATACTCACTCATCTGCTGCGTACAAATAACACTAATGTTGAAACACATGCTTCAAGAGAAAAAGCACTGCCCTCGGCATCAAATCCTTATTCTCATAACTTAGTGGTCTGTTCAATCACATACCAAAGATAAAATGCACAAAACAGTTTTCGTTTATTTCAAAATGTAAGTTTAAGTTTTGCCCAACCTCAGTCTTATATCATCCCTATCTGACATAGGAATGATAAAGAATAAATAGCATTTAGTCACAGCAAAGTGTTTGCTTTGGATACAGACTGTGCTTTCCACTTAAAAGTAAGATAATTTTTATGAGCAAAATAAGCTCATGAAAGAGAAGTGGAAGTGGAAGTAGAAGTGAGAATTTAGTAGTGATCTGCACTTCTGCTGTAGGCTTCTTTCAGCAGACTATCAGTCACAAATCACACTTCCCGTAGCTGATTGAAAAAGAGCTGAACAAAAGTATCTGGTGTACATTTCCTTCTGACAAGAAGGCAGAAAAAGCAAGATCTTGCCCAAACACGAGCACTCTTTAACAGATGTCAGATAACTCTACTTTAATTAAGGCAAACAAAAACAAGCTTCCATCCAAAAGCAGCACAAATCCTGAAACATCATTTACGTCATATGAACAGTCTGTCTCAGCAGAGAACATCTCTGGAGGCAAAAAAGTCAGGCTGGTCTCTACACTAATGCAATCTTTGGCTTCCTGCTGAGACTGTGTGCAAGGGTAGCACTCACTGCCAACAGCGACATGCAAAGTCACAAGCTCATTTTATGTAAGCCATAAAGCAGCCTTCACAAAGCACCACAGAGACAGTGCCACTCACTAGATCGCACTGAGCACACCTCAGCTCAGATTGAGAGCGTCTTCTAAATGCTGGAGACTTCGTAATGCTCTTGACTGTGACTTTTTCTCCCCAGAGAACAAAGCCATTTTTAAATTCATTTAAAAACAAATCAGTCAGGACAGGTACAGAATTTAGACTGAGCTGCAAATAACAGAGCTCTGAGATTGTTCCATCTTAACAAACAATTCCTTCTATACCTCCTCCCCAAACAAAAAGAGATTTCTCACGGTAAAAAGCAGAAAAGAAGTTAGCTTGGTTAGGTTTAGCAAAAACATCACTCCCCAGGCTGGTAACATGCCAGCTGGTTTGCCCATATTTACATTAGGAGGTGCTTTACAAAAGTTGGTGTATTGAACATTTCTTCCTTACACTGAACATCTGAATTTTAGAAGTTTTTGGTGTTTTATCAAATATTAAATGAAATGAACTAATTGCAAGTTAGGCTTATGCAACTTAAATAGTTAATTCACAGAATCACAGAATTGTAGGGGTTGGAAGGGACCTCCAGAGATCATCGAGTCCAACCCCCTGCCAAAGCAGGTTCCCTACAGCAGGTCGCACAGGTCGGCATCCAGGCAGGTCTGGAACATCTCCAGAGAAGGAGACTCCACCACCTCCCTGGCAGCCTGTTCCAGTGCTCCGTCACCTCACTGTAAAGAAGTTCTTGCATGCATTTATGCAGAACTTCCTATGCTGCAGTTTCTGGCCATTTCCCCTTGTCCTGTCTCCACACACTGCTGAAAACAGTCTGCCTCACCATTCTGCCCCCCACACCTTAGATATTTACGGACCTGGATCAGGTCCCCTCTCAGTCTTCTTTTCTCAAGACTAAATATCTAAATATCTACTGTTATACTTAACATGCTGATTCACTACATTTAACAAAGCTTTGCAATCAACTAATTATCCTCAATTATACTTGTAGATTTTGTTTGATTCACACTCAGCAAATTAGTACAAAATTAAGTGAAACACCACCCAAACTTTTTTTGGTACACTGTCTTCCTTGTAAGACAGCGAGTGCACCTACTAACCCATCCCATGCACTCGCCTTCTGCACTCAGCAACCTGCACTACACAGACATCCTTTCTACTCTGGCTCTTTTTTTATGGGAACAACTGACAACTTGCCAGGAAAGGTTATGGAGCAGATCGTCTTGAGGGAGATCATACAGCATGTGCAGGGTGACCGGGGGATCAGGCCTAGCCAGCATGGGTTCATGAAGGGCAGGTCCTGCTTGACCAACCTGATCTCCTTCTATGATCTAGTGACCCATCTGGTGGATGAGGGAAAGGCTGTTGATGTGGTCTACCTAGACTTCAGCAAAGCCTTTGACACTGTCTCCCACAGCATTCTCCTGCAGAAGCTGGCAGCCAGAGGCTTGGATGGATACACTCTTGGCTGGGTAAGGAGTTGGTTGGAGGGCCGGGCACAGAGAGTGGTGGTAAATGGAGACAAATCCAGCCGGCGACCAGTTGTGAGTGGTGTTCCCCAGGGGTCGGTGCTGGGGCCTGTCCTCTTCAATATCTTTATTGATGACCTCGATGAGGGCATCGAGTGCACCCTCAGTAAGTTTGCAGATGACACCAAATTGGCTGGAAGTGTGGATCTGCCTGGGGGTAGCGAGGCCCTACAGAGGGATCTGGACAGGCTGGAGAGCTGGGCTGAAGCCAATGGGATGAGTTTCAACAAGGCCAAATGCCGGGTCCTGCACTTCGGCCACAACAACCCCAGGCGACGCTACAGGCTTGGGGCGGTGTGGCTGGAGGACTGCATAGAGGAAATGGACCTGGGGGTATTGATTGATGCTCGGCTGAACATGAGCTGACAGTGTGCCCAGGTGGCCAAGAAGGCCAATGGCATCTTGGCTTGCATCAGAAACAGTGTTGCAAGCAGGAGCAGAGAGGTGATTGTTCCCCTGTATTCAGCACTGGTGAGGCCGCACCTCGAGTACTGTGTCCAGTTTTGGGCCCCTCACTGCAAGAAAGATATTGAGGCCCTGGAACATGTTCAAAGGAGGGCAACAAAGCTGGTGAGGGGTCTGGAACACAGGCCATATGAGGAGAGGCTGAAGGAGCTGGGAATGTTCAGCCTGGAGAAGAGGAGGCTCAGGGGAGACCTCATTGCTCTCTATAACTTCCTGAAGGGAGGTTGTAGTGAGCTGGGGGTCGGCCTCTTCTCTCGTGTCATTAGTGATAGGACCAGGGGGAATGGCTTCAAGCTACGGCAGGGGAGATTCAGGCTGGACGTGAGGAAGTATTACTTTTCAGAAGGGGTGGTCAGGCACTGGAACGGATGCACAGGGAGGTGGTGGAGTCACCGAGCCTGGGGGTGTTCAAGGAAAGACTGGATGTTGTGTTGAGGGACATGGTTTAGTAGGAGCTATTGGGAATAGGTGAACGGTTGGACTGGGTGATCTTTTAGGTCTTTTCCAACCTTGGTGATTCTATGATTCTATGATTCTATGATTCTATGACTACTTTTACTTTCTTTTTTGGACTCTTTTTTTCTTGCAGAAATCTATTACTGTGCTCACTAACAGTAATAGAACACAGCAATTCCTCAAACAAATCTGCCAACTTCTCCAAATTATTTAGTCAGACTTCAGCTATATTATTCCTACTGATATAAATTGAAAGTTTCAGAGCTTGTATAACACTTCTATGCTATTGCAAGTAAGCTACCATTTGGTAATGTGACACTGTCTTGACACTGCAGTGCCAGTGAGCAGCACCTGCTTTACACAGGTTGAAGTCTGAAGACAGGAGTCTAAACTTTCAAGGAAAAACTACTTAAGCCCTAAGGTACAAATTCCATTGATGACTTCCCAGAAGCATAGATTTCTTCCTAAAAGTACTGATTTTATGAAGCATTTGGCAAAGAGAATCCCAGTTTCCTTTACAAAGGTTTCCATTCGCTCCAGTTTTGAAGCAGTAATCACTGCCAGCACCTGGGCACAGAGCAGCCCTGCTGCGCTGGGATGAAGGTGGGTCCGTTCATGAGGGAACAAGGAGGACACAGCATCTCACAAGCCGCCTTCCTCCTGACACTGCAGATATCTAAAGCAAGCATTATCTACACTTGATATTGAGCTGTTACAGAACTTCTGCAAAGAAGGAATCCTTATTCCCCAATTAAACATATGCAAGGTGCACATAACATTTAACTGTGAAGAAACTGAGATTTTTCCTCCTTGAATGGGAAGCTACAGACAGCCATAATCTTCAGGTTAAGCTTTCAGAAAGCAAAAGTAACCGCAGGACTGGAAGAAGGCCTTAAAACAAAGGCATGTTCTGTCTTCTGAGTTGGAGACTTCCTCCAGTTTCTGCATCCAGACATTAAACTGATCTGAAGCTGGCTTGTCGCACCTGCTGCCAGGTAGTTGGAGCCACAGCAGCTGCTGCCACAGCCCCAACACCGCAGCTGGGGAGCCCACAGCTGTGACCCCCCCACACAGCGATGATGCGTGGTGACCTGGAGAGGGGCCCAGGCTCATTCCATACAAAACAAAGAGGTAAGATGATAAATCAGGGGGAAGAGAGGACAGTATTTTTTATGTGAAAGAGGCTCTGAAGATCTGACTCCCCTGGATATACATGCAGGCCAGAGAGCCCAGGACCAGACATAGCGGGCTGTCTCCCAGCTTCCCCACTAAGCCCCGCAGGGTATGCCTCACAGCGATACATCTCTGCCATAAATATCCCAGATTAATTCTGATCCCAGCATCAAATCCACTTAAGAGACTTAAAAGCCTTCAAGTCCTCAGAGCTGCCTGCCCAAAAAGGGCTCTGCAAATGAGTCTTGGGCTGGTGGAGATGAGATGTTATCAAACAAGGCAAGCCATTTGTACAATTTTAGTAATGTCGTTTGTGAGAGACAAATGGGACCAGATAGCTGAGCTGACATCTTGTACTAACTGCACGGCCACAGGAAATCCTCGAAACTGGGAATGAGTGCATGGGGTAGGATTTGGGTAAATACTTTCTGTACATTTCCATGTTCTGTAAATTTGTACTTCATATATATTTCCTGGAAATAGCTCTTCCTGCTTATAATGAGGACTGGTTGTTAAACGACAGCATATGCTCTCTAGCGTGTTTAAGGAGCTATTTGCTTAGCTTGCCTGGAGACATCTCTATGAAAAAGAAGTCTGAAAGGACCACTCCAGTGCCGCTAGAACACCCTGCGCTGTTAGCACAGACAGCAGGGAGGGAGCTGGGGGTGGGGTTGCTTCCTTCCCTCTCTGCCACACCGAGGGGGTGAAAGCCATTCGGGAACAGGAGCACGCAGAAGGGGCAGTGGGTGACCAGCGACCCTTTCTCCACTTCCTTCAACTCCCCCAGCAGTACAATAAAAAAACATAAGTTCAGGGCACCGCAATTTCGGGACTACGCAGCGACACTTCCTCCCAGATCATAACAAGCCCATCAGCGGGCTTGGGGCAGATCCCAGCTCTCCGAGAGGCACCTCCCGGCCGGGCCTCCTGAGGGATGCCTGCGGGCAGCCGAGCCGCGTTCCGCGCCCTGCCTACCTCGGGCAGCGGCGGAAAGCAGACGGGAGGCCCCGAGCCGGGCATCTCCCCGAGGAGCCACACCTCACCCCTCGGAGCAGCGGGCGGGTGGACTCGGGGGGCAGCGGGGCCTGTCCGGCGCGGCGCTGGGAGCCGGGAGAGGGCGCGCAGCGCTGCGGGGCGGCTCCGGCACAACCCCGGCCTGAGCCCGAGAGCTTATTTGTAAACACGGGAAACTCCAGTGTACCAGAGCACAAGCAGCTCTTTGTGCTGTAGCAGAGCAGTGAAGTGGGCTCTTAATACTATGCATGCTTTTCCCATTCAATTCAAGTAAAACTAAGTCTTAAATTACTTGTCCGTCAGTAGAAACGAGGCGGGTAAACGCTCCGACTTCAGTTATTGCTATTCTCGAATTTCTGTTACTATGAATCGCGCACAATTAAGCAGCTTTCTGCACACTGCAAAGGAGCCACGATTAATTACAGACTGAGTCTGCAAGTAGACGCAAAGATTTGGAACAAACGTGTCTCCGAAAGCGGCGAGCCCGCGTTTGGATGAGTCAGTTCGCGCTGTGGCGAGCTGCCAGGGTCTGCTGACCCCTTCTCTGGGTCACTTTCGTTAGCGGCGAGAGCGCGGCCGCTGCGCGCTGCCCGAAGCGCTGGGAGGAGCGGCGGACCCGTGTCCGGCCGGCGGGGAACCGACACCACTTGCCCGGGAAGCGCAGGCGGCTCCGGGTGCTCCCGCCCGTACCCCCGGGGGGCAGCGGCTTCCCGAGGGGCCCCGATGCTGGAACGGCCGGGAACAGGCCCTAGGGAGAAGGCTCGCCCCGTTTCTGCCAGCGCCCCGTTAGCGCTGCGAAGGTGGAGTGCCCAGGGGCATCCCTAGAAGCACGCGGGGCTGCCGGGGCACGAGCGGCGGAGATAGCGTAGAGAAAACTACAGGCGCAGCAGGCAGAGAAACCTGCCTGGGGGAGCCCCGGGCGTGCTGCCGCCGCTCAGACCCCGGGGAGAAGCTCTCCTCGGAATCCTGACCGGAGCGCCGGTGAAGCGCTGGCTTCCAAATGGGAAAGGAGCCGGGGGACCGGGCTGAGGCCGCCCCTGCCTGGCGAGGACCCCCTCCTTCGCGGCGAGCTGCCCGCTGAGCCGAGCCGCCCAGGGCTCCCTCCTAGGCGCACACTGGAGGGGAGTTGCGCTCTTCTCAGAGCTTGTACGCGGGATGGCCTTAAGAAACCGATGGCAGGAGACGAACGAGAAGGAAAGCCCCACCAGAGAAACACCCTCCTCGAAAAGGGCACGCAAACGCGGGAGCCGCTTACTTTTCGTGCTTTGCGTTTTCCTGGATGGCGCTCAGCACCCCCGGGTACGCGGGGGGGACGCCCTGCTGGAGCCTGCATGTGGCCAGGTGCCGGTGATGCTCATCCTGGAGACAGGCATTTTCATGGTACAACTTGGCCACTTGCTGCTCTAGCTCGTCTATCCTCCGCTTCTGCTTCTCCAGCAGCTCCTGCTGCGTCTCAATAATCTTGTTCAGCTCCTTCAGGTACTCCGCCGCCTTGCTAGGGTTTTCCGCCGGGCTCTCCATGGCCTCCCCACACCTCTCACCCTCGGAGAAGCAGGTGGGGGGCGCAGGTGCCGACCAGCCCGCTCCGCCGGGAACTTAAGCGAGAGGGAAGAAATAAATAACCCGCCGGAAACCAGCCCCCCTGCTAGCTCCGCTCTTCCCCTCCTAGAGCAGTCGCTGCCCAGGCGAGCGTAGGAGCGGCGCGCAGCGGCTCCTAGTCCGAGCCGCCATTGCTGGCGTTCGGCTTCCCACTACCGAGCGAGGGCAGAGCCGGCGGGGACCGCGGACGCCGAGCCGCCGGCGAGAGCCACCGCCGGAGCTGCGCGGAGCCCCGCCGCCGCCGCGCTGCCGCTGGCGCACGGGCGCTGTCCCGCCCCGCCGGAGCCGCAGCCGGGTCAGCCCGTCGCCTGGCAGCGCCCGCGCCCCCGCGGAGCTCGCAGCCCAGCATGGGAACCCGCAACCCGCTCGGTGCTGCGGCTCCCTGCCGGCTCCGGTCGCTCTCGCGCCGAAGCCCGCCGCCCGCCCGTCACAGCCGCGGGGGCCGCCGCTGTCGGGGATGCGCTTTAAGTAGCCGAGCTGCCTCCTGCGGGGGGCCGGGGGCTGAGCGGCTTAGCGGAGGGGCGCATCCCTGGGCGGCCCGCTGCAGCCTTCCGCGGGCGCCGCCACCCGTCCCCGCGTTGGGGGGGGCCGATGCCGGAGCTCGGTGGGGGAAGAGCTCCGGGAACGGCGCGGGCAGGGGAGCTTTTAGTCCGTGCCACCCTGCTCTACGGGCGCGCTCTGCCCCCTGGACTCGGGAAAAAGCGCGCTGTGAGGGAAGGCAGGCAGGGTAAGGCAGGCAGGGTAGGGCAGCCATGCGGGGAATCCGCTCTGCAAGACCTGATGTAAGAGCAAAGATTTTCCCTGGCCCACCTAGGAAACGGTGATTTATTGCGGAAGTGGCACCGGGGTGCCGGCTCCCTCACAGCCGGGAGCTCTCCAGCACTACGCTCGGAGTCACACTCGAGCTAACCGCTGCGTAGCAGAGACCGCTGCCTTTCCGTCAGCGGCTCCGACATCTGAGACCTCTGTCGGTGAGATGCTGCTTCCAGTTAAGGTTGCATCAGGCCAAGAAAAGTTGCTGAGATTGGAGTCCTATATCATCCACACATGTACAGATGGAAACACTTAAGAAAACGGAATAGGAAAGGGAAACAGAAGGAGATATTGCAGGAAAAAGATAAGGTGAATAAGTGCTTTTCTCCCCCCTTCCTCTCCTTATCTCCTTAATATTTTTCTTGTTTTCTCTTTTCTCCACCTTTAAAGTTTTCAAGCTTCCAATTAGTATGATTTCCTCACAGCAGTTGTTGCTGCTGTCACAAATGGCACTGGTACAGTCTTGGAAAGTCAGCCCTCCCTGTACAGCCAGGATGCATTGCTTTGGGAGTACAGCTGGTGCAGCAGGCTGAAGGAGTGGGGGAATCACAGCAGCCTACGGGGAGGCTGGAGACTGGGCTCCCCCCATCCCTCCTTGGAGGGAGGGGCTGAAGTTCTTGGAATGGAATTCTAGAAGAAGATATTTGTCACAATCCCTACCCCAACAGCTTACTGAAGAGGTGAGGAGACCCCATCTAGTCATTTGAATGTGTATTCTGCTCTTAAGGTAGAAAGAAGTTATCCTCAGAACTGTTACTTTTGTTCTGGCCACACATGCTGCAACCAAGGCCTGCTGTCTGTATTAACATGACTGAAGCACAAAGGGCTAATTACACTCCTGCTGGGGACTGCAAATTCACAGAAAAATCTTTAGCTACTCTTTTCAGAAGCCAAGCTTTTTTTATAAATCTCACCAGAATTATTGAATTTATGAGTAATTACTTCTACAGAATGTAACAGAAGAATGGCCTGCCCATTTTGGAAGGAAACGCTTATCACAACATCTCACTGAGGCACCCCACATCATTTTCTTTGTGCAGACCAGGATGCTTGTCAGGTGTAAATAAGTAGAGCGAGAGAACTTATTTTTTATATGCAAAATAAATGCAAAGTAAGACACTCAAAACTCAATGTACACAAGAAGCTTATAAAGCACTTCACAAAAAGGAATGCTGAAGTGTGCAGCAGTAAGTACAGCTAGCTTGTCTTTCAAAGAGATCTTGGGTAGGCAACCCTGAGTTCATGGTAATCATGGAACACTGCTGAAGAGGTACAGGTCATTGAAAGTTCTTACTTCTTTTTTTAAGCAAATTTTCTTAAGCAAATACTTCAGTTCCCACATGGAATAACTGTATCTTGTTCAGTCACTTACAGTCTTGCTAGATGAGCTGAGCAATAATACATGGGGCGCTCTTAAAGTAATGCCTTCTATTTTACTATTTTAACACACTATGTCAGAGGTGGATGTTGGTGGGGTGGCAGTATAGGTCAAACCTTCCCACCAGTATTCCATCACATTTTGTTGTCATGTGACAGATGGCAGCAGAGGACAGTCTGACAAAACAGTATCTGATGTGGAAGTGCCTATGAAGCAAAGAGACGTGACTGAATTTCTCCATGAGGAAGATGGCACCCATGGTCACTCATCCATGCTTTCTGAACATTTATAAAGACCAAACTGGATGTTGACACAGTGAGGTGGTGGCTGGTACAGTTACAGTGATCACAGTGGGTTGCCTATGCTAATGCAGATATTTACAAACATGGCATGCAGGCTCTTAGTCATCACTAGCAAAAGTGCAGAGTTTATGGTGATGACTATGTTGAAAAATAGTGTCTTTTTACCTGATAATCTGCTCTATCAAATAGCATTTATTGTTCTGTTTATGTCTATTGTAGCTTACACAGAAATAAATAGGGAACATTACTTTCAGAGCAATCTATGTAACTTGTAAAGTGTCTAGTTTCATCTTCTGGATTTTTTTTGTCTGGCTTATTTTGGTTGATTTTAGAGGGTTCTTTTGAGAGGATACCACTAGATTTTCTTTTTCTCAGGAGCTCAGTAACAACAAATTAATGAATTTCGCCTGTGCAACACAATGGAAAGTTTAACAATGACAGCAGAGCAGCAAGATTCCATAACACAGAAAGCAAAGGTTCGTTCAAATCCGGCAGCATCTTGGACTCAGAAATAAGGAAAAAAAACTGCTTACCTTTAGAAAACCTGAGATATGCAGGGACCTCCAGCAAGATACTCTTGCCTCCACTGCCAACCCTTAAATGAGGTATGGGAAGAGGTGGATCCTGGCTCCACCCCTTCTGGTCACTCAGATGCATTGCACTGCATGCACCTGAGCTTCCCTGGGTTGGTCCTGCCTTCCCACCAGGGGCTCCATAACTGATTCAAGCCATCACAAGTAGCCCAACTACTTATGCTTTCCCATAAATAATGTAGAAAGAATCAAACCTACTGGATATGTTCCACTAGGGAACTGTAGGTTAGACTGAAAATTGTGTACAGTAAGTCCTCAGAGACATCTTTGGGCTGGCACCTGGCTTTTCCTGGGTCATGTTACTGGTGTGTTTTGCATGTAGCTCAAGAAAGACAATGGAGTACTCTGTGTCCAAGGGGATTATTTCTGTGAGCCTCCAAACACGTTTTATCACCCTTCATAAATTAGCAAAAAGAGTGTAAACTTAGAAAACAAGCATATTCATAAAATCAGTAATATGTTCAATTTCTGTGAGACAGATTATGAAAACAGATCCAGCTTGTTCAGATTTGCTCAGAAAATTGATATCAAGCGTAACCTTTTTGAGTAGGAAATTACCGAAATAGTGTTTTTATTAATTGCTAGCATTTTATATTAGACTGTCTAATTTTATAAGGTAAATAATACATGGTTAATTTTTACCAGAGAAAGTGTGGAGGAATATTTTAATATTAAAGGAAATGTTGCTCATTCAGTAGGTAGAATCCTCTTACTGATTTATTATTAGCAATAAATAAATATCCCATCCCACTTCAGTGAATCCTTAAGATGATCATAATTTTAGACTGTTTCAGGTCTTGCTGCCTGGTGAATTGATACCCCGCAGAGCACAATTTGTGGCTGTTGGACCATCAGTGCCAGCATCTGGTCCAAAGTCTGACTGCAGTTCAAAAAGAACCTTGCCTGCAGAACTTAAAGGCGCCTGGCTTAATGTCCTCCATATGTCTTAGAACAGGTACATTTGTTTGCCTGTCCACTTTAAAAAATCTGGCTCTTATTGGCACTTTCTACATGTCTAAATTAGATGTTTTGTCAGTTTCAGGCTTATTGTACTGCATTAAAATTAAGGTACGTTGTTATTATTTCAGAAGTTTTTTGGTATGGCTAATAATGTGATCAGTGAACATAAAGCCAGATAACAATTTCATCCAAGTAAGATATTTCCAGCAAAAAGCATTTCTAATATATTTTTCATGTGAAATTAATTAGGCCAGTGTAACACAAAAAACAGGGACCCAGAAGTCATGCAATTATTTGCACTTGATCTTAACTCTCTCTTTGATCTGTCTTAAAAAATTCTATTGAAAACTGCTTCTTTCTTGTTCACTTATTTTACTGTGCCACTTCCCTCACCCCTCCTTGTTTTTCCTGTGTTGTATTTGGAGATTTAATGTAATGTCAGTGTTAGTAGGGCTGTTATATTTTAAATGTAGGTCCAGACCTTGTTCCCACCATGCCCTTAATGCCTACCCTCTTCATTTGTCCTAATAACACAGGACAGATATGTTCCTTATCCATAACGGCATACTCACCACACAGCCAGAAGTGCTTCTTCATGCTCTGTGGGCTGACAGTGGGAAATCTTCTGAGTGATGTGAGAAAAATCAGCGTTGTTTGTAGCCTGTTTGCTGCATGCTCCTGGCTCCCTGGAGAAAGAAGGCAATAGAAATTACTCTGCTGACTTGTACTGTTGTCCCAGTAGGCCACATGTTTGCTGTGGGACTGCTGTCTGACTCCAAGGTACTGATTAACTATTGAAAAAAAAAAAGAAAAGAAAAAGTGCAGCGTTAAAGACTTGAAGTCTTTTAGGAACTGTAGTGTTTGAGGCTTGTTCTCTTCCCTCCCCTGCTCAGGTGTAACCCACTTTTAAAAATGACAATTTATTACCTGTATGTCTGACCTCTTTCAAGCACTGAGCTTCTTTACACCTTTTCCTACCACATGTTTTTCTGGCAATGATCCCTTGAAAATCTGACCAAGTTGCCTTTTAACAGCTCCGTAGACAAACAGCACATTTACTCAAGTCAGCCACTCTTCTAGAAGAATGATCAGTCAATCCAGAAGCATTCTGTACTTTATTCTAGCATACTTCTTGCATTGCTGTGTAGAATTTGTACAGCTATGCCATGAAAGCATTTGAACAATTAGCCTATGTTTCTATCCAGACAAGCCAAGCATGATAAAATGATTAAACTTATTTTATAAATGGTGTAGAAAAAAAAAAATTCTAGGTACTGTAGTTGAGATTCAAGACAAACCAGAGCTGGAATGAGGGACAACTTTCATTAAAGAATAATATTTTCACTTAAAGGATAAACAGTAAGTGAAGGAGAAAAATATATACTGCAGTATCAGATATCTAGTGCCAATAGCAGATAATTGCCAGGGGAAAATGCTTCGTGTTAAAGATGAACAACACAGGCATATTGGCAGGGACAAAAACCTTAGAAATCAGATTAAGAAGCTGAACGCTAAAAGAGGAAAGCAAATAAACACTCTCTAAATTACAACTCATGAATTCACTGAAAGAAGGAAGAAATACCAAATGCTAAGTTGTGATGCCATGAATTTACTGCAACATTTTTCTGTTTCAAGGATATAAAGCCATAAAGTATCATATACAGTACAATAGAAATATTTCCATAAAATAGTATAATAAAGTTTTCTTGAGGTCTGCTCTAAATGAAAACTTTCTCCTATGGAGAAAATGCAAATTGCAAATAATTTGTATGCACTCTATACCATCGTGTGTCTATGATCAAAACTAATGGATAATTCTTGTTTTGGCACTTAATACATCTTGAATGCTAGAAAATTCACCCTTGATAATTTTTTTAAGAACTTTACATCTCTGTATCTTCTAGCCATTATGTGTTCAATCTCATTTGAGATATTTTATCACTATAAGTGGTTTAAAACAGTATTCAAAGTAAGATCTACAGATCAGTCAGGAAGCACATAGGTGACTGAAAAGGAAGCTTATGGCAGAGGCTCAGGGGAAAATAGCCAAACAACTTATTTTGCATCAGTTCCAACAGCATAAAGATCTTGAAGGCCTATGCTCAAGATCCTTTCAATGCAGTCCAGACTGTCTTTTGGCTGAGTATATTAATGCACATCTGACCATCTTTTAATAGTGCTGTGAAACACTTCACCTGTTTTTTTCTGGTTCTACAGCATCCATAGAGTAGCTACACCACTTACTGTCAAGAATAGCATAACAGGAAAGTATACTGTCTTGCTATGGATGTAGTTCAGCAGGTAGAAATGGGCAATGTTAATGCATGCTGTCATTAACTAAGCAGGTCTGTAGCAGATAATTACAGATTGCTGGTCACAATCACTGCTCCCCAGTTTATCTCAAAATTCTGTCGTAATAAGCAACAAATTTCCATCTTTCTGTCTGTACAGTGGGCATTGTAACGCAGCATATGTGCAAGACACTCTGAAGAGTGTTCTGGTGCTACAGGTGGCTTTTCCTTAGCCAAATGGTGCAAGGCAAAGATCCCAAAGAATGACTTTGTGTTTACACAGAGAAATGCTCTGCAGAGAACTGGCTCCGGAGGTGAGACATCAGCATCGGTGGAGTTCTTTGCTCCAGCTGGAGCCCTGCAGCCTGGACTAACCAGCACAGGTACAGCACTGGGCTGACGATTTACGTCCTGGGGTCGCTCTAAGTCCCATCTAGTTCATGGATCTCTACATGGTCGTGTATATTGAGATTTAACATGAACTTCTATTACAAATTTAACTGTGTACATCATAGAGAAAAAAGGGATCTATTGAAAATCTGAAGTATAGCAAAGACATGATTGTTTTTCACCATTAAATGCGAACAGCAGGAAGAGAAGGGGCACTTTTACTGGAAGTGCTTATGCTACAGTGTTTATTCAGAGTGTACTTTCCCCTCTCTCTCCCCCCTACCGCTGATGAAAAGATGACCTAGGGATTGGTGAAGAACCATGTAAAAAGAGAATATATTTACGTAAAGAGAAGGAGAAATAAGTTTTCATTTATAAAAAAGGTGTAGAAATCATATTTTACTTGTATCACTGAGAAGAGCTGAGAGCAATTTAAGTTTATTTTTGTTTGCAATGACAGTTAAAAGTAGATTTGCAAATTCAAACTAGAACCTTTTTCAAAAACTAAAATACATCACAACTCAGATAAGTCAATTTCCATTGCTTTTTACATAGTGCTAACCCTCAAAATGTCTTAGGCAAGGATTCGAAAGCAGGAAATGAAAAGCTGAACAATGAAATACTAAGGTCCAACAGGATCAATCTTTTCTTATCCCTTCCCTTTCAGACTGTTGTGGAGCATACAAAGAGCGGAGTGAATTGTGTCGATGCTGGACTGTATCATTAGTAACAGTCTGTTATTTATAATTTCAACCTAGAAGCCTCAGAAAGTATTTTATCACTTGATCTTCAAACCAGTGTTGGCCTCTCTCCATATTATGAGTATTTGAACTGGAACTGCATTGAGAAGCCTTACAGCAATGTAGTTAAGCTCTATTGAACTCTATGGAGGTATAAAGATAAGGGAATTATTTCTGTCAAAGCTAACATGAAGAAAAAATGTTTCATAGTTGACAAACAGTGGCAAAGAAGCTTTATTTCATTATGTCCTTTTATCTACTCTTGCATTTGGAACATATTCTTGTATAAGCAAACAAAGGACAAGCCTTGGGACTCCAGTCTCAAGGGCATTTTGCCCTTTTTGGAATGTGTGGCTTTGGCTGTATGTTTTCTGTTACTAATAATAACTAACAATTAAAATGCTTACAATGCATAGACACAGTGCATCCTCAGTCTTTTAACTGGTCATACAAGCCGGGCTCTTCACATGCGAGTGGGTGGGAACTATTAGTGTAAAGTCTTCATTTGGAGCAGCCCAACTGAAAGCATCCACCCTGCCCTCTCTCTAAAGAACTGAGAAAAATGCATGAATTTCTGCAATATTTTCCAGCTAGGTCCTTTCCTGTTTGAATTTAAAAGGGAGTGATGTACTTGCTTTTGGAAGGGAAATCTTTCATATCTGAATCGTCTCTCAAGAGGAGACTCCATCACAGACCAAAAATCTGTAATTTGGAATGGCAATATATTGTGGCAGTAAAATGTTCAGTGGGTGCTTATGTGGAATTCCATTCTGGAGTACCACAGAATGGTAAAGAGAACAGCTTTTCTAGGGCAAAGGAAACTCCAGAACTGACCCTGCCAATAACAATCTGAAGGCAAACATAACTTGATTCAGTCTGAAGATCTTTGAAGTTTTTTGGATTGCAATTGTACTAAAAGGAAAAGTATGAAGAGAAATGTGTTGCTTCTACGAAAAAATCATTATGGATACTTAAATTCCAGAAATGCAAAATGAAAAACTAGCCAATTTTTCTTGATACGTCTGCTTTTACATATTACTTTGTCAAAATTATACTGGCTATTATCTCAAGAGGAGAAGAATAATCTGAATAATCTCTGAGATCTCCATCAAAGTGTTAAGCAGATCTTTAGAGTTTTCCCACTGGGAAGGTTCTTAGAACACGAGGAGAAACACCACATAAAAAGAAGTTAATAGTACAAATGACAAATGTAGTTTATTCCCAGTCCCTCAAGAAGGATTGAAAACTTAAACTTCAGAATATGGAATGAACTAATTGGGAGATTGTGACGAACTCCTGGGACAAGCCTCTGAACTCAGATACCCTCTGAAGTAACTTGCTTCATTTCCAAAAGGACAGCAGCTACCCAAAGATGAATTGCTGTGCTCAGGCTCCTCAGCCATCAGGTTCTGTGAGGTCTGTGCAGACAGTGCAGGTGCACTGATTTCACTCCTGAGACTGATTATGTTGCTGCAAAGGTTTATAAAGACCCAAGTAAGAGGAAAGAAGTAAACCGTTTCTTATCTGTGTATGGAGTTAGATCCAAGCCTAGCAGAATCTGAAGGATCTGGCATGGTAGAGTCTTCCTTTCTTCTTCGGGAGAATCAGTGCTGTACACACATAAAGTTTCAATCACAAAGGAAGAACTTTGGAAAAGGACTGGAGAAGTGTGTGAGCTCTTTAAATCTCTCCCCTATGCTCTGGAATGGGCATGGGAATGAATGCAACTTTCTTCAGGTGTTTCGATGCTCAGTATGTTTGGGAGAATTTATTTTCTTGACATTGACATTGTCAATTCCTACCATTGGAAACGCTGCTGGGTTTTGGTAGGGAAGGAACAATGTGAATTATGCAATAAATCTGGTCCATTTCCCACATGGAAAAGCAAAGATTTCTGTATGAAGCTTTTAAACGCATGGAGTGCTGTAGCTCACGTTTAACCCATTTAACCAAGAGCAGTCCTCTCTATCTTGGATACACTCTAATGCTCTTATAACCACTAGGTACAACAGTAAGCAGTCTTTTTTAGCTTCTCAGCTATTTTGTCTCCATTTCTTTTCTATTCAGCGTTGGCTGTAGTTTGTATGTATACTGAGAGGTATTTTCCTTCAGCGTGTCCTTAACTTGCAAAGAACAAGAATCAGAAGTCGTAGCCTTTACCCCGCATTAAATGTAAAAGCAGGGGATGTTCTAGAAATGACATGTTGGCACTGTGCCTTTATGTTTTTTAGTTTTAGTATCTACTATCTTCTCTCTTGTCTTTGTTCTTAAGTCTCTATTTCCCAGAAACTTTCTAATGTTTTTATTGATAGAAAGAAGTAGGGTTTTGTTCTTCGACAACGAAATACGCGCACGGCAATTCTTCAGTGCCCCACCACGTAAGGCACTTCCTGTACTGCTAGTCTGTTCTCAGCAGTTTCATTGTAACAGAATATTGTTCTTCTGCGGTCAGTCAGGATTTTTCCTCCTTTAAGCTCCCAGATATTCTGCCTACATTTGCCATACGTGCTAGAAGGGCAAGGATGGAACATTTACTGAATATAAGCATTCTCCTCGAAGATAGACTGCCCTCCCCAAAGCAAAAGCACAGCTTGCGAAGTCATGCGGGCCTTTGCTTTATGTCTTATTATTTAAGAGAATCCCTGACAAAAAGGGTTTTATCTCCATGATATTCAATGTCAAAACCTGCAGCAGACAGACAAAACCCTTGTTCTGCTTGCTGCAACCACAGCTGTAAGCTATGATTTTCTCTTTTTCTTTTCTCCTTCTTTTTTTTTTTCATTTTTCTTTTTTCTCCCCCCTATTTTTACTTCCTTCCCCTCCTTTATTCTGCCCCACCCCCCCCCCTTTTTTTTTTCTGCAGAAAGATGCTGATGAAATCACTTATCAACCAGATTCCATTTCAGAGCATTTATAGCATCACATTGTGAACTCAAGGTCACCAAAAGTATAATTCAGACACTCTGCTTTTCATCTTACTTTAATTTGTTGCAAGACTATGAAGAATTCTTTACAAGGTTTGTACAAATACTCTTTCTAAAAAAAAGGAAACAAGTTTGCTGCTTGATGAAAAACTGCCTAGGAGTTCTTACAAAATCGAACGGGCAAAGGATCCAGTCCCATGTTATGCAAAATCCTTGCTTGTAAACAGTGTCCTGTCTTTAAACTGATTTAATGCTTTACCTTAGAATGCAGTAGATAATGCACTTATTTTCCCAACATAAACCCACTCCAAGTGCCATCTGGTGGCAGAACTAAATTAAATCTGCACAAAGCGTTGTATGGAATCATTAAAGGGTAAACTTTCAGCAGAATGTGAAGGGATATGACTATGCAAATTGCATTAGGAGATATATGCTATTGAGCTCACATTATGAAACATGGAAGATATGCTTCAGATAAGGTTTTAAAAATTCCCACAAAGACAGAATAACTTGGAGTTAAAATCTAATTTAGTCCATGATAGGCTGCCATACCAGGATAAAAGTCATCTTTGTACAGGCATTAGGCTGCAATAATTCCCACCCTCCCACCCCTCGAAAAAGGAAACGCAGACACTTGTCATGTTCCTGAGCTATTAGCTGCCCCTATTTGGGAATTGTCACTAATGTACTGAGATACCTTATTTTAAATGTCTTTTCTTCACTAAAGGGATATGACTTCCACATTGAAAAGAACTTCACACCTCTGTATATGATCTAGTTTGGAATACACGATTTATTAAGTTACCCTAAATCTTTAGCTTTGGTAGCCTGGTCTCTAATAGATTTCATGCTTGAACTATTATCACTAAGACATTTGTGCAAAGGTGAAAATCCTTTGGGAAAACTATCTGAGATTCACCTATTCAAGGCAAGATTATGGAGTCCCTTTTATTAGAAGTTTTCTTGGGGTATTTTCTCCTGTAATAAAAATATTCATTTCTGGAAATGCAGTTCTACAGTGATGTATATTATCACCAGGATTACCCATATGGATCTTAAACACAGGCTCCATGTTCTTTTCTTACTATATAGGGAAATGTTCAGTCTTGGGAAGACAGATGCTGTATGGCAGCATTGCATCTGTTACAAAATCCTTCTGAGAAGAGAGAAGAGAACAATAAGTTGGATTTTCTTTCTATCCTTGTCTCCAGATGTTCTTAAAGCGGAGAATTAATGTTTTTAAAGCTGACTAAGAATCAGAGCTCAGCGTTAGGTTAAAGTTCTCAAATTTTCTTCTTGAAAGGCCATGAAAACTTCAGTTGCTTCATACCTGTATGAATGATCCCTGCAAATTTTCTAACTTCAGGACAGTAGTCTATTCCCCACTAGAAGTCAATCTGACTTTGAACTGAAATAGTCCCATTCCAGCTGCAAACATCTCAGTCTTGGAACTGAATATGGGTGAAAGCCAAGTGGCTGGTTCTCTTAAACCACCTGTTTCTAGTGCTGAGTGTATGAGCACAATTTTTCCTGCTGTTGTGCTGTAGTAGAGAGAATCATCCTTCAATTGCAAGATTTACCAGTGCAGTTTGTCTCTCTCTGGTTGCCGACTACTTAAGACAATGCATTGCTTGCCCACTCTTTTCTTCAGCTGCATGGAGGTCCTCACTCCTAAGTGATATTATCTCCAGACTTGACAGACAGTGATACAAAATGTCTGCAAAAGCATCCAGTGCTCTGATCTCTGGCCCAAGGACATCAAAGAGAGTGCCAGAAAAGGGACCTGCAGAATTTGGTGGAAAAGTGGGACACAAAACTACTCTTCAGTCTCATAGTTTCAAGGGTTGAAAATATTCAGAAAAGAATTGTTTGTGGACAAGTATGAAATAAAGGGTAAAACATCTCTGCAAACGGTCATAAACTCTTTCCAGATAAAGCTTCTCTCTGTTGCAGAAACAACAGCAAGAGATGAAGTCATCACTAGATGCCAGCAACAATTGCCCGTTATACTCCTCTGTGAATCACCCTTTAAATGCAGCTCACAGTAACCTGTAATTTTTATATGCAGAATGTCCAATTTGAATGCAGTGATAAACGAGAGGGAGGAGAACACATTCAGTTGAATCATTTGCATACATAAGTATCGGCAGGTACTGTCGAACAAAAAGGATGTGAGTCAGCTATACAGCAGAGCTTTGTTTGAGGAGGGTCTTTTGGTAGAACACCCAGGACAGAAAACAGCCAGTGGTCTGCCCAGCTCTACTCTCTGTTGCTTGGTACCAGCGATTTAGCCAAACAGGGTGAACCATTAGAGGGCTGTCAGGCTGGCAACCATCCCCTCAGACATAAGGGGAGACATGAGGCCACCATGTAACAGCAGAAAATGCAGTCTGAGTCAGAGAGAGAGGTGACAGGTAGAGCTATAATCCATCACACTCTAACTGCTGCATCCACAGTACTTTAACAGACCTGGTGCCTGGCAACAGCTTCAACAACTCAAATCCAAATGCCACCACATCTAGGGTACGTGGGGCTGTGAAGGTTAAGGAAAATGGCATGGAAGCAGATTTGGGCTTGGTTAAAACTGGCTGTGTGTCACCATGGCTCAGAAACTGTGATCCAAGAGCCACCGATGTAACATGGAGCCTTTTCTGCTCAGCCACTGAGTGAAAGAAAATGAAAAAGATTTTAAAGGGAAGCATTAAAAAGGTGAAAAAGCAGTAACACTAATTACGTTAGTAAGATGAAGGAATCTCCAAAAAGGCTCATTGTGGTCTATTTCTTTGGTATGGTCAGCTCTGAAACATTGGCTATGCTGTGAGAGAAAAACAGTCCTGAAACAGGAAGCTGACAGAGAGCTCCTAATTGCAGAGCTGCAAAATGTCTCCCCAGCTGTCCAAGTGAAAAATAGACATTTTCCAAGCAGGATAGTTATAAAATAAAAATACAGTCAGTACCAATTAGCGAAATACTTAACAAAATGAGCCTACATTTAGGTTCAGAAGTTAAATGAAAAATAAAAAAAGGGAGAGGGGAAAAAAAAAGACTGGAGGATAAATTCATCCGTGTAGTTCTCCCTTTCTCCTTCTTATTGCTTTTCCTCTGTAGTAGTAATGAAGTACAGCAATAGCTCATTTGCAGTGTTGTACTGATTTTCTAAGCTAAGAAAGTCAAAAACAGGAAGTACAGGATTTGCATTGTGCTAATGAGACTGTCTACAAACAGCAACACAAGCAATAATGTTGAGGGCTGGAGAGCAGCAGGGAGCAGAACCTCCAATGCACAGAAAATAATAAAATGAGTTCCTGGGACAACACATAGAAATTGCAACACGGTCCCGAGCTTTTTTGCAGAAATTTGAGCTTTCAACAGGGGAAAATAAGGAGCCTCAGATCTGACATTCTAGCAGACCACTGAGGTGCAAACCTGTCTGTCTGGTAACAGTTCACTGCTCAGTCTGCAGTTCATGTCCCATGCTGACACAAGCACACAGATGGGATTCTTGTGTCTATGCAGTGTGCTCTGGGGGTTCTTAGAGATAATCATTGCTCCTGTGTTTCTTTAGCAGTATCTACTGAAAACACAAGAAAAGGTCTTTGGTGAGCATGTCAAGAACCTGAGGTTACATCCACCTCGGAGTTCAGGCTAGGACTGAAGCAAACGTGGCACTGGCACATGGGCAGCCTAAACCCATTTTGATGCCTGAGAACAGGGAACAAAGAGTAGTATTCCAGCACCTGAATAAAGGCTTTACAAGTGCTGTTGTTCTTCAGCTCTTGCCTACTATTAGGAGGGACACCTCACCAATTAATTCTGAAGTAGTTCCCTGGGAGTATTTTAACCACTGAGCGGAACTGTTGATACAGAGAGTTCAACAACCATAACTGTTTAGACACATCCTGAGAACATTTCAGACTGATTAGAGTCTAAGGATTCAAGTTACTTTCCCTTCTGCTTCCCCTGTTTATCATTAGCATCTTAGCATCTTGAAAATCCCCCTCTCTCTCACACATGTAAAAAACAAACAAACAAACAAACAAACAAACAAACAGAACCAAAAATCAGCAATCTTTGCTGTAGTGAAATGAAGTTTGTGTTTAGTATGACATTGTGATTTTGTAACTTCAGACCCTGAAGCTGTTGAGTCCCAGAGAGTCACTGATCCTGTCACACCGTTCTTCCTTCAAGATCTATCTATTTGTGTCAGTATTAAAATAATTTGTCATCCATCTTTCATCTCAGGCTGCAATTGTCACTCTGTAAGCAGCCACAGCTGCCTTTGTAAAGTGCCTTTCAACACTTGGGCCAACACATAATTTCTCAGTTCTGCATAAATATTTTAAAAACTGACCTTACCCTCCTTCCACCATCAATATGTGCTATATGGATGAATTACTATGTCTATAGCATTTGCAATTGTATGTTAATTCCTATTCTTACATTATTTATGAAGGAGCTCTTGCACTTAGAGAAAGCATGAAAATTTGACTTTCTGCAGAACAATTCCTCCACCTGCTGCAAGCAGGAAACATCTTAACGTGGGAAATGAACTCTTTCTGTGTGTTAGTAGGGAAACATGCAAGGTTATGAAATTCATTAAATTTTGTGTGTAGAGTAATTGGATATGTCCCACCACTGGTGTGGAGAACACTTTGCATAGTGCAGCTTCATATGAAGGTAAAGGCATTTCCATTAAACAGCCCTTTTAGAATTTCATAGAGCAGAAATTCTTTAACAATGTATGTTTTTTGAATTGAGTTTTTTCCAAGGGTTCAACTGCAAAAGAAATGCTGATGTTACAGGTTGATACATACTAATACTGCTCACATAATATGCTTTTTAAAAGATAATAAAACACAATGGCAATTTGATACAAAGAAATTATTGTTAAGAAAGCCTGGTAACCTATTTAAACTGAATGTGCACCAATTCATTCACAAAAGCATAATGCAAACTTCTATTCACGGTACGGATGGCAGAATTTATACAATGCAAAGCTGTGTGTGTACACAGAGGTGTAATGTAACGGGTCTGTTACAGCAGCAGCACTCTCATTAAGGAGATCCAACAAATTAAGATGTTCTCTTTGTTCAGAAAATAGTTTAGAAGCTATTCCAGTATAACCATAAAAATGCCCAATATGCTTATCATACCTACAGGAAAACCGTATATTCCATCCACTAAAAAAGTGCCAGCAAGAATCAAGAATTTATCTATAGGAAAGCACAAGAATAAATTACTAAAAGTAGTTGAGAGAAGGCTGTATTGAAGAAAGAATCATGCCCTCTCTTTTATTTCAGAAGAAAAAACGGTGCAAAGGTTATTAATTGTTTGCAGATGAATGCACAGTGCAGCATCGGACCAACTATACATAATATATGTTATTATATGCAAGCTGATGCCATTTACTGCCACAGCTGGTAGTAAAAAATTGAAAATTGAAAACTGTGGCTTATCCAGATCAGCACTTAAGGTTTTAGTTAGAAAATCAGTTAATTATACATTGATTTTACCATGCTAGCTAGCTCAAAAAATGCAAAACTGTGAATTTGGACCCCAAAAGCATCTACTGAATATTTGCATCCAGCTTCTGAATCTGAGCTAGTTCATTTTTTTCTGGCTCAAAGCATGGCAAGGAGATTAATATCTGTTTGCAACAAGCCATGCAGTCATACTGTATCCTGCAAAGTACATTCAGTTACAGAGTGGCCTAAGGGAGAGAAGAAGCCTTGTTATGCTGCCATTAGACAAGAATCACTGTAAATGTGTGTAGTGGCTGCCCACTGCTTTTGTAGAACAAAATAAAGAGAAGGGAAAGCTGTTTCTTCATAAATGAACAGTGTGTTTTGCTGACTAAGGCAGAAAATGGTGGAGATCCTTTTTCTTTTTTTTTTTGTTTCTACAGGAAAATCTGTGTGTACTCTTACCAGACGTAAAGCCAGGCACACGTGCATTTGAATATAAGACTCAAAGAAAGAGAATCCCACTTTTGCACTGAAATGCCCACTTCCTGAGCATGCACAGCTCCTTGCTATGCGTGGAATCTCTAAAATTTAAAGGAAGTGATTTCAGTGTGAGTGTAGAAGTGTTGAAAGAAGTAGCTTAGATGTTGTGAAAGATAAGGGAACAAACTAAAAATATTAAATTGATGGGATTGTATTTTGGCAAGTGATGAAGAAATAGGGAAAAATGGAAAATTTAAAGCTGTTCTGGTATTTAAAAATAATTTTTTTCCTTTAATTGGATCCAAAGACCTATTACACAGAGCTTTGACGGAGTTTATGCCCTTACAGTGCTAGATGCATCTAGGGAAGAAGAGGGATTTAATCCCATTGAATATTTGTCAGGGATTTAATGCAGCAGATAATACAACAAGTGCTATTGAACTTGGCATTACAATTATCCATTTTTACCAAACACCGATGTCCATGAATTCAAAAAGAATTTCACTTAGGACTCAGTGATTGAACTTCATGTTTCACATTGCTTATCATGGTCAATGTTAGAGCTACTATTGTTTTCTGAGTTCTTTTGTCTATTAACTGTAAAGTCAGCTTTTATTTTTCCTTATTATAAATGTGTTCTCTGAAAATGCTGTAACAGGGCTATTTCTAAAACCTTCATTCCAACAGAAAGATGGCAATTTGACCTACTGATCCTCTACATTTTTTCCTATTAAGGAGCAGAAAACAATCATCAATCTCCATATAGTTAACGGACTGCTGCCAAAACCAGCTTTCTTTGCTAAGGTAATGACACATCCTGATATCTGCAGTCTATTTCAATCAAAATGTTCAAACTGTCAGCTTAAAGAATGCTTGGCTTCCAGGTTGCTTATACACTGTATTTTCTTCTGTTATCCCAACTTCCAAGCTTGGCTGGGAAAATGTAATATAAATAAAAGAGTTTTGAGTGCTGCAAGTATGGGAAGTTTTACTTACACCCAAGAACTCAATGTAAGGCATTATGTGTTTTTTTTTAATGATTTATACATATTAATTTCTACTTTTTCTTGGTTTCTGAGGATTTTTCTCTGCAATTCTGAAACAACACAGTGAATGGGAAGTATTTCTTTAGAATATCCTACTGCTCTGTCCTCAGAAATCTGAAGTCTCAGTGTCACCATAAATACCTCTATGGCAATTAAAATGCTGAGAATTCAGATACTTCTTTTGCTGTGGGGCTTTTTTTTTAAAAATTTTTCGTCTTCTTTTTTCTACAGCGAGGTTCTCCGGATTAATTTAAATGGCATTAATTAGTTCATTCTTCATCTTTTATTCTCTTTTTTAAATTAGAACTTTTCAGCTCTCAAAGCAAGGAACTGAAAGAGCACTCAGTGATTTTTGGTTCCCCTACCGCATGCACACCACGCTGCTGAAGTGTGAACAAGCTGGGTATACCACACACTAGGCAACTCACTCATTTTTTCTGACCTGTGCATAACTAAAAGTATTTCTGAGAATTTCTAATGATGTGCTTTGTAGCTATTCATCAGATCACCCTTCTATACAACAATGGAAGGAAGTAAAATAGAAAAAAAAGAAGTGTTATTATGGACTAGACGTGTTTTGGAAATTCATGCCAGACTCCACATGAAGATAATTCAGATCCTGCCTGCCAACGCATACATTTTCCGCTGATAATCTAGCTGCATTCCATGAAACAGTGAAACTACTCATATCTGTTAAAAGTGAGCCCAACTGTTTATCTGTTCTTTCTGTACAGGTTTAGGGCAGCTTTTACAGGATTTCCGGCTGTAGTATGAGGAGGTGAAATAAAACCAACACAGAAAAGCTAATTCACCCTCCAGTAAGACAAGGAGCACAGAGTATAACAAAGTACGACATAGGGAAGCCTATGGTTCCTGTTTTTTAAAGAAGGTGGAATTTTGCTTTCCTCCCTGTCTTTGGCACTACATTTGAACTACATAATCTGGAAAGGAAGGATGTTCTGAATCTCAGGATGCCTGGTTTCAAATCTTCTGAGCGATGAGTAAATGAATAAAATGATTACTTTCTGTGTGGAGTGGGGCACTTGGAAGCATGGAAGTTACAGCTAAATAGAGATTATCTGGTGGGGCCGAGTCTTCATGATGTGCCCATGGGCTGCAATAATGCCAAACTCTGTCTTGCTTCCTGACACACAGCAACAATGTTCCTGGATAGCTGTCTTGGAGAGCTCCACATGTAAGGAGCGATGGCACTCAGACTTGATTAGAAATCTTGGAAACATTCTAGATCTATGGTTGGTGTATTTATGGGATGCAGGTTTTCTATCATAGCTGTTGCTTTGTTCACTATGGATCTTGGCTTTCTCTGGAGGTCACGTAAACTTTTTACTCAGGTACTGCTATCTGAATTCTACGTGGAACTGATGACAATTCTTCTCTGTACCCATGTTCCAAATCCACTACTTTTCTCCTATCCTAAACCTCTTTTTTCATAGCAGGACGAAATAGAAACTTTTAATATTTTTCATGGCAAACAGAGTGGAAGAGAATGGGAACATTCCCAATAAATGCCATCAGATTTATGTCATTCTTTAAAAAATAAACAAAAATTCAACTTATCTACACTCTGTGCTGAAGCAAGATCTTCTACATGGCTGTAACCACATTATACTTATGTATAAATATAGTTTCCCTGCTTCCAATAAAATTGTGGATTAACTGCACAATGAACATTTACCTATCTTCTCATAGCAAAGGACAGTTATTTACTTGAGAACTGCACATAAGATGCATACAAGGGACATGAATCTTTAGTTTGAATTCATGGATCACATCATCTTAGAAATCACTGAAGATTAAAGTCTCCATATTCTGATTTTTATTAATATCTCATTTTTCTTCTTGACCAGGAATTTGGCTGAGAGCTTCCTCTCCCAGGAAGTGCAAATAAAGCTGCTAGAGGAGATTAGTGAAGAAACTAACAGCTGGGCAGGGACTGCTACCTTTATTTTTCTTCTTTGTATTACCACATGCCTGGGAATCCTGCTCACAAATCAGACCCCATTGTGCACCGTGCCGTACAAACACTACAAAATGAAAGATTTCTGTCACAGAGGACAAGTAAGTTTTATTTATAAGTAAGCTTAAATAAAACTAAAGAGACAGAGTGATGCCTTCTAGAAAGGAATCTGGCAGACAACATTATTGCAACATTCAAAAAACACAGTTAAATAGAGATACAGACCTCAAAGGGTTGGAAAGTATTCTCAAATTCTTTCTTCTGCATCAAGTAGCTACAGATACTGAGGATGCTTTGATGCTGTAAGAGAAATAAATCTCTTTCTCTCTGTCTCACTATAATCTTGCAGAAAGACAATATGTTATGTTTGGTACCTGTCTCTACACTTCATACACAAAATCATGAGAAACTGATTTTCTATGTAGAAAAGCTCTGAGAGTTTGTTTTCTCCTCAGCTCATTCACCACTGCATCAGAAACTAATTTGGAAAGGCTTTTGAAAGGACAGAAATACAACCCTTTATTGTGAATTATCTCCCAAAACATGTGGTTCTCCAGCACGTGAACCCTTATCAGAATTCAGATCTCTAATTACCAATAATAGCAATAGGCTTCTATAATCCAAAGAAAAAGGATATCTTGAAGAAATAGTAAAGAAGGATGCATTTCATACCTGGTTTACGAAAGATTAATAAAATGCATGTGACTAGTCAAAAATAATAGCTAAAAGATTGTTTCTTCAACTAATCAACATTCATCCCTACTTGTACTCTTATCTATAATTTGGTAACAAACGTTTTGAATTTCTCACTTAAAGATTGAGACTTCTCACTCAATTCCTACGAGGAAATTATAAATTCTTTGATTGAAAGTGCACTATAAATGTGATTTTTTACTCCATGAAAATTCCCTTCATTTCCACCACTTCCTGAATTGAGTCTGGTAGATATTCTTTTCTACATACGAAGAAGATGCCTTCAGATTTCTACATTTACTTAATAAATCCTATCAGAAAACAAGAAGAAGCTGGTTTAAACAATATTTTTACTGGATTACTTACATTATCCAGGCTTCATTCGTATAGAAATGTCAGTAAATAAATTAATGGGTATCCTCAAGTAAGTCCTTTTCTTACTGTAGAGGCCAGTTTCCCTGCTTTTGTGGTCAGGAATAATTCTCCTCAAAGACAGTAAAATTAGTTCACCACATTAATCAAAAAAATAGCTCTAATCTTCCTGTGTGCCTAGCCTGCTGTTAGCAATATATAATGTTAGCAATATATAATGTATCATTTTATTCAGGATTCCCAACATCTTGTAGTATAAGTCCATTATATTCTGCTTCAGATATTCTGGTTTCTAGAAGGATGCAGTGAACAACTAAAGAAGAACTTGAAAAAAGTGGAAAACGTACAAGTAGATTGTATTATCAATTCTATTTAAATAATACAGCAGTAGAGATGTCTGGTAACTACCATTTTTATTCACTGTTTAAAATCTGACATCAAATTGCTCAGAGAGCTAAAAAAAAAACAAAAAACAAAAAAAAAACAAACAAAAAACAAAACAAAAACCCCACAACCTTCCCACTAACCAGAACTGGGAAAGGCACAGAAATCTTCATATTTTGAGATTTTTATTGGCAAGGTGAGTCATCATGTCTCTATTTCTAAAGATTTTTATAATGAATTATGACAGTAGCATGCACAATCCATCATGAAGGTAATAGTAACACGCTGACACATTAACCAAAGTCGTTTGGTAAAAAAGCTACAAAGGTTTTGCTATCTGTGACTTCAAGGACTGAAACCCTAAATCTCCACTCTTTCTACACCAAACATTCACAAAGCATTTATCATCAGCTTTGCATATACAAGAACAGATTTATAATTTTTGTCCCAAGGCACAGTAAGAAACAAAAGTACATAACCTTGGCACATCAGAATAAAAGTGATGATGCCCTGTAGAGAACAGGAAACAGACTGGGAGACGGTTAGGTTTAATCAGGATGTGAAGACCTTTGTTTCTCATATCATTAACCTTTGCACTTTTTATGGCTTTAGGCAGAAAAAATCTGTTAAGTTAATTTTTATTTAAATTTTAAATTCCTGTATGTACCTGAAGTCATTAAGTGCGACTTAGTTTCACATTAAGCACTTGAGTGGAAATAATGTTTAAATCAAACATGAATTTTACACTGCGGGCTTTTCAAAGAATCCAAAAAGAGGAGGGAACTTTTCATTTCCTCTATTTAATAACATCCTGAATTTTAGATAGTTAATATATCCTCCAATTCCTATATTATCACTGACAATAAATGAATTTAAGCTTATACATCCTGAACACAATCTGGCTCTTATACTCTTAAAATAAAGATTTTGGAGGTGTTTTGCTATGAAATTGCTAGAACTTGTTGTGGATGAATTTACATTTCTGGCAAGAGTTTACTAGTGTTCTCTGTTTCATAAACTATCGATTTAAGAACAGTGGAGCTGCTACCAGAGAAAAGGATAGGCAGAAGGATTTACACATTAGTGTAGAGAACGTATTGATACTAGGAATTAGTTAATTACCATTAATTACCATCAAGCATTAAAAACTAACCATGAGATCATATGACAAAGTATCTTGCTTTTAATTTGTAATGTATTTTGGTAGACATTGCAAGCAGAGCTGCTGTGCCATCCAAACTCATTGTGGATAAAGAAAATAGAAAACAGTGCTGAAAGGTGAAGTGTGCTTAAGGTCAACTTTCTGACAGCTGTGTGAAAATGCAACACGAGTGTCAGGAGAAGCTTTTTGGTCTGTCATTTCCATCCCGCTGTCCTTCCTTTTCCACACTGACTCAAAACATAAGACAACAGGGTTTTTCCTCACAGTCTCCTTATGCAGCTTAACTTTCTGTGGAGCCCACAAACCAACATGCAATGACATATTTTCTGTAGTTCCAGGTTCCTCATCATAATTTCACGTCAAAGTTCTGCTTGTTCCCATTCCTGGGCAAAGTCCAAGGGGACAATGGTTTCAGGAATTAACTTTGGCTCAAACCCTTTGCTTTAGGCCAGGAAAAAGTAAATAGCTTAAGCACAATTTAAATACGTATTTCCAGGAATATGATCTTCATACTTTGTCTCACTAATCAACTGTTCTTTTGCTTTGTGACAGTAACATTCTCCCATTAGCTAAAATTCTGCCTCCACTGCTGACCCAGAAATGTCCTAATATTGCAGTACAATACAACTCAAACATCCATTGCACAACTAAGAAAAACTGAGAACACATTAGAGTCAATAGTTGGAAATAGAGACCAGAAAAAAGTTACTGGCCTGATCCACACAGTGG
Source organism: Centrocercus urophasianus (assembly GCF_019232065.1). Taxonomy (NCBI): domain Eukaryota; kingdom Metazoa; phylum Chordata; class Aves; order Galliformes; family Phasianidae; genus Centrocercus; species Centrocercus urophasianus. The sequence goes on along the minus strand of NW_024884778.1, from coordinate 14,237,711 downwards.
TGATTCAGTACTATCTTCTTCATCTCATCGAAACTGAACTCCTTTATGGAAGAGTTGCACTTCTATGAATGGATGATAGAGCAAAAATTTTGCCTCAGAATAGCCTCTTGTGTACAGGAAGCATGTACATGTTTGATGTTCCTACCTCTTGGACTCTCTCAAATTAAACGTGAGATTTGTGCCAGTATTACTTGTGCTGTGACTCATAATACACTAAATGATCATCTATGGAATGACAGCCTGTGTTTGGATTTTATTTTTTTTTTTGACCGTTCTCTTCCTTTCCTTGGCCAGTGCCCACTAGTAAACATAGCCAAAAACTGCCTGTCAGGAACTATCTCTAGAACACCTGCTGAGGCTCCTTCCATCCTAAATTGTCTTTGAATTCTGCTTATTGTGCTATAGTCAGGCCTTTTCCTTTCTGAGAGGGGAAGGTCTGTGAAACCACTGACAGACACAGAAAAACTTGACACTAAATCCTAGTGACAGATAGGATTTAACATCATTGTCATGCCCTAATGTGTAGCTCAGATATCTCACTCTCACCATTCTGTCTGCTATAAGGCAGAACTCTCCCAGTATCTGAAACAGAACGCCAACATTTTGTTTTGTGGAGACAAATAACTAGGAATTTAACAGAGCAACTCTGAGTATCACAATGTCTGGATTAATTTGTAGCTCCAGTTATCTTTTATAGCCTTTTTTTAAAAGCTACTCTTCCTTACACCACTCTATCAGAGCTCACAGTCACATCAGTGCAATGCAGACTGGCTATCAGCAGTATAACCTCTGCAAAACCTAGATTTGAAAGAACTGTTTGAAATCCCTATCTTATGCTTTCCATTCTACAATCCTTTAATAGAGTACTGTGTTAAAGTATAAATATTTTAAAAAAAAATCTGTAATAGTAATGGTTGGAGAAACAATTCTCAATAAAGCTCTGGAAAACTTTCCCTGATCCTCAAAGTATTAAGCCTCTGTCTACCTTGTCACAGCTTCCTTAAAGTACCACTATACCATTTTTTTATATACAACCAGTTATTTATATACAACATATATTTACATCTGCAGTTCACCAATTTAAACTAGGATATGCACATGCATATTTGAAAACAGACCAGTGTTTTTTTCCTAAAAGGAGTATAAACTATTCAAGGGCAAACCCTCTGACAGTTTTCTACTTGGCCTACAATAAAAAGTTACTGAATCATTCCATAGTTGAAAATCCTACTTCAGAGCAAGAAAGGAGCATAAAGATGGCACGTTTTACTTTTTTTTTTTTCTTTTTCTCATAGGGCTCCAGTACATCCTACATGAACATACGTTTGCTCCCACTGTATACAAACGTAAACTGCAGCCCACCTGAATCTCCTTCTGTCATATTTACAGTCCCATGAGAGATCTGTAGTGCCACCTGGCCTTTCTCTGTACTGTAGGCAGTTTTGTTAGGCTTTGGTGAAGCAATTCTTCTCAAGGTAGGCTTGCCCTCACAGGCTTTCAGCATAGGACTAGTCAGAGATTGGAGAAGACAAGCTCCATATCGAGTACTCATATGATTGAGGGTTTAGGACAAGGCACTCACTTTGTGAAATGCTTTGGATCTTTTTACATAAACATGGCTATTCTGAAAGCTTGTGTTCAGAAGCAGGTGTTCAGGATAATCTCCATAACTCCAGCATATTTTTATATACAATACAAAGATAGCTTAAAATAAGCTTAGCCCAGCACTTGAAGAGGAAAAAAAAAAAAAACCAACACAAAAGAAAAACAGGAACTGGCACAATTTCAGCTTTCTCTCTTGGCTCTTTACAGTAAGAGAGAAGTGTGGCCAGCTGCCAGCTCTCTCAGCAGAAAACAACAAACAAAAACCTCTGAACTCTTCTTCATCATAGGCAGACATTTTCATCACAGCAAAATTCTCAAGCTGCAAGTCAGATGTTGCAGTCACAGATACAAATAAAACAGAGACAATGTGTTTTAAAATGTAGTCCCTGTTTTGTCCTAATTTTTACAAGTTGTTCCTAGCCTATTCATGATGCCTTTTGGCAAGTGACTGGTAGTTGTTACTGCCTCCTATTTTCAGAAGCAACTTGCAAATGAGCAGCACAAGACAGGAACTATCATTTTAGAAGGACACGCAGTGAATCAGGTTGGGTATTTATAGAATATTCCATCATTTCAAGTGTCCTTGGACCTTCTGATGTTAGTGGGACAGCAGCGCAGGTCAGAAAGGCTATATCCTCAAGTTCTCCCTAACAGAGCTTTCTCTGTCTGTTCTCCTTTATAACAGGAATCTTTTCTTCAGTTTGTTCTTGAAGATTCAGTTCCTAAAGAACTTGAATGTCTCATGGTAAACTTATTTTATAAAAACTTTCACCAAGCTCACATTTGAAGGCAGAAGAATGTAACACTTTTCTCTGTTATTCTATTTCTGCTCAAAGTGGTTTGAAAGAATTGTGCCTGACACCATGTTTCCACTGTCATGACCCAACTCTCAATGACACTTGCTTTTTAGATTTGATTATTCCCAATATTAACAAGTCATATTTGAAAAACTGACCTTTGGCTCACAATCCTGTCTGATGCTTTTGGAAAGTGTATCATCTTTTGTACACTGTAGGCTATGTGAGGTTCCACTGAATTCAGGAAGGATGCAAAACAAATGTTATCGATGTTTCCTAAGAAGGTTTGTTCCTAGCAAGAACATTAAGGTTGCTTTATTAATGAAGTGACTGTGCTGTGAAAAGAAACAGATTATCAGCTAGCAAGAGGTCTAGCTTCACTGAAAAAGGTTTAATGAACTTACAACAGTTTGCAACAGCTGCATATTTTGACCCTTGCAAGAAATGCTACTTGATCAGTTTCTTTCCTTTTCTTCAATGTATGACTGATTCTCACTTGAGATTCAATACTCAGAATGTATTTACCTCTACTTTTGCTTCTAAAGAAAGCTAAGAATCAGGGAAACAGGTAAAAAAAAAAGTAATAAGTCTGTGCTTGTGTTGCGTTTTAAGACTTCTTAAAGAGCTAAAGACAGAAATTCCTTTCCCTGGCATTCAGTAGTGCTTTACTCCCTTTTTATAACAGGAGTACAAAAACAAGTGAGAAATAAGATGTGCTGGGGTAGTTATCTGCAGCTCAGGAGAGGGGAACACAACCAGTCTTGGGATGCAGTCTCAGATTCCCTAGTTTAGAAATAGTGTCCTTCTTCAAAAAAAAAAAGTGCCACTTGAGAAATGAGTTTTATCTAATTTTTGCCACAATACTGTAAGGTACTATACAACCCTGGTCATCTGTCCTGCTCTTTTCCCCTAGTTCTGATTTCTCCCTAAAGATTAGAAGTTATACTTCTTTCTGTGCAGAATATTCATTCAAAACTCTGGCAACAGTGGATTTGCTTTAAAAAGTTAAAAAACTGTCCTGTGAGTCCCTGAAGCCTAGGCATTTATTACTTTGTGCCAACTCCACTCCACAGGCAACGAGCACCAGCTGAAGAATGATTAACAGTTGGTAAGATGTGATGTCCTAAATCTTCACAGATGTCTGCTCACTGAATGTGAATCAGCAATTTTCATTAAGGAAGATTCTACCAGTCAGAATGGATTTCCCATCCTCTTAATATTTTCTGTCTGAACTGCCACATTGAAGAATTCTATTTAAATTCCTTTTGGCTATTTATTTCACAGTAGATTGCTTGACTTGCAAAGGAACAGCACTGTGGCACTATTTTTAATGTTCTTTACATTCTCTGATATGCAGCTATCAAGTCAAGTCATATAATTCAGAAGATACTGTGTTGTTTTGGTTTCTTTCCAGTGTTTATCAGTGAGAAGGTGAGATTAATAAGAACCTTCCATAATTCTGACACACAAAAAATGATTCAAAACCAAAGAACACTGACACCCCAAAACAAAACTGAGGAATTATAAGACACCTTCCCTCCTGAGTGTATTAAAGAAATATCAGGGTAAATACCTGCAAATGAGCATGGAAAAGACAACACTTTTATTTAGAATGACTAAATCTGAACCAGTGAATTCAGATTCATTTCTTTCAATGAGAGCTAGATTAGAACTCCAGCAACTTTCATCAGTAGTACGGGTAATTCAGGCCAATTTATTAACACCCTGTGTAGAAACATACAGAATTATGCATTACATATATATTATTACTACTTAGGGTTGTATATTCAATATCGTAGTGCGTATGTGGACACGAAAACCACTTCCAGCTCAGAAAAAATTACTAGATTCTACAGTGCACCAAGTAGTAGAAGAGAGTTGAAAGAATAAGTGTTTCCTGGGGTATGAGCCTCATTTCACTGGAACTTCTTCATGAGATTAAAAATTAAGAAGGAACTTAATTACTGGTTGATGGCATTGATTTTATTGCCAAGATATGTACCTGGGAATGTATTGGTGAATTCCAAGTCTCTAGGCAAAGGCTCAGTGAGAACCTCGATGGTGGATTTTTTTAGTATTGGTCTACTGATCTAGATCAGCAGCAATCAAACGTGCAGGAGCAGCAAATCCAAGTCACGATATGGAACTGCAATTTGACTGAGCCAGAAAATAGAATTGGGCACGCAGCCAGGGGAAAGGCTATGAGCAATGTTGAGGACGCTTCAGAGAACAGAAATTTACAGTTTGTGAATCAAACCACTCCCTCTCAGTACTCTTAACTGCAATGGTCTCTCTCAGCACTCCTGAAAAACTATGGCTCCTTGCAGTCTGCACACAGCCAAGAAGGCTCACTGAGCATGAAAGTGGGGATCATTCATTTACTAAGTCTCAACTGTAAGAAAAAAAAACTAAACCTGGGTTCTTGATTCCAATGCTTTCAAATGCCATGCTCTAAAAACTGAAAAGAGACATGACGTTTTAATAATTTAAACTAAATGTCTTAGTGCATGACCAGTATTTATGCTTTTTGTACCTGAAAGAATTATTTTTGAATCCTGGATTCTCAAAGAGTCACTAGTAGTTTTTGTTGGTTTTTTTTTTTTAATGTGACAAGTTAAAATGTCACTGTTAAGGAACAGTCAGTGATATGGTGTTATTACCTACACTGAAATTAAAATATGAAGGGAGGGGTTTTGAGGGATGCAAGCTAGAACCATGAACAAAAATCTTCAGTTGCAACTGAAAACAGTGAGGATGCACAGCAAGAAGAAAGAAAGAGAAGATATACAAAATGATTGCCAGATCCCCTTGCAATTGCATTTCGATTCTAGACTTGCTATGATTTCATGACTCATTAGAGAAATTGCCTTTTTCAGTGGAAAAGTATTCATACACACACAGTAAGGAGTGTTACTGATATCTATGACTTTTGACTGCCTCATCACTCAAACTCAAAGAGGCAGTGTTTTATGATTAGTTGTGTTACTGAAGTCATACTCTTATGTTAGGACAACTGCCAACTCTTCCCTACACTTGCTTTATATTCCCTCCTGAAAAGGTATTATGTGAACTATTACCACAGCAGTGACCCCAGGTGTTATTTTGTTTACACGCATACATTTAGGTATACATGATGTAAGCAAAGAGAAGTAGAATAAACATGATCCAAAACAGTGAAATTTCTTGTATGTCAGATAAAATAACATCAATCTCACTAAAACGTAGGATTACATTAACAAGACAGAGCCAGTATTGGCCAATATCATATTGAGAAGCTGCACCGCGTCCCCTTGCTGACTTGTAAATACTCTGCTACAGTACAATGCAGGAAAGAGAAGGCACAGTTCTGAACTGGAGCACTTCTATTTCAAGAGCAAGACTGAAGCAGGGACCCTGTGCTGCCAATTCCTTACGACACAACAGTGAATCTCCTCTTGGAAGCCCAAAGTCCAACACTGAGTTAACACACACAGACTTCCATGGCTACAGAGTTAACCTGCTAAAAGGACATACACCAGTGCTGCATTGTTTGCTGCAGCCAGAAACAACACTCCTGAAGTACAGTGCATTAATTGTTATGGCAAGCTGGCTCAGAATTGTAACTGAAAATATAAAACAAGTGCAATTAACTTTTTCTGATAACTGCTTTAGTTAAAACAATAATAAACACAAGTATGCCTTCCAGTGTTGAAGGGAGATTGATACTGAGGTAAGATTCCACACATGCAGCCTGATAGATGCCTGGGCTAAGAAAAACAACACATTTCTCTTTGTCACGTTGGTCTAAAAACCCAATCTGTCAATCAGAAGCTGCTAAAACACTGTCTTAATTCCAACAGGATGAGTTAGTGCAATGTATTCTCCTAAATCAAGAAACAGAAAAATCATATGAAAATCAAATGATGAAAAATAATCTAGAGCAAGTTAACCAACTTCTGAACATTTAAGTTGCAAGGAAGATGATAAAGTGAGAGTGGCAGAAGAACAATGGTAATATTATGAAAACATGGTAATATTATGGACTTCTACAAATAAAAGGAAAAGGTTGATGAGGAAGACCACATGAGAGGCTGACACTAAGGATGCACAACTTACTTCACAGTTTTATTGAACATGAAAGTACTTTGGCTTACCATCTTTCCCCTATAGAAGACATAGAACAAAGAGAACAAGTGCTTGAGTCTCATACTGCCAACTCTGTACAACAAAAAGGAGAAAACTGCAGGTACATCTTTTTGTTTGCACATAGGGGGTTTGCTACAGAGCAGCTGGGAGCAGTTGCAGTCAGTGGTAGTGTGGCATGCAAAAATGCAAAGTTTATTAATTACTAAATTCACAGATCAGAAATAGAGACTTAGGTAGCAGAGGAACAGAGGCAATGCACAAAATGCTGAAGTTCTTGAAATAATATTCAATGCTACTTTTTTTACAAAATTGATTTGTGATGACTAGATGCTTGATGTAATTTATGTTAGCATCAGGCTAGATAATTTTTTTAAACAGAAAAGTCATAGAAGAAATGTCACTATGATACTTCAGGAAGTAGTCAAGCTGTCTCTCAGTATTACCAATCCCCCTCAGGAATTCCTGGAGGAGAACCTAAGAAAACCAAAGACCAAAAATTGTTGAACAGAGGAAGAAATACTGGCTGGAGTTGAATACCAGTAAGATTAACTTAAGTACTAGAAGACACTAATAGTTATCAAAACCAATTTACACCTATTCAATTTATAGGTAAGAAAAAAAATCCAACTTTGATTACTGAGAACCAGTTTGCTTTCAGCCAAGTCTAACATCCTTCTTGTACGTTCCAACATATAACATGTTTCTGAAAGAAAAAGATGCAACACAAATTCAGGAAGGATTTGTCACAGTCTTGCAAACTACACTTCTAAACAAATGAAGAAAATATATTCTAGATTAAATCATTCCACAATATGAACATGCAGCTGGTTAAAAACATCACTTTGGAAAGACACACTCCAAATTCTTTGTTCTGTCAAGCAAAGCAATCTTGGTAAGACTTCTAACGTCCTGTTCTAGGCTGTGTCTGGCTAATACATTTAGCAGAATCTTGACTGATGGGAACAGTTATGCTTAAACTTTGCAGGGAATTTGGAGGAACTGGCATATTGTTTGGAACAAAAGGTTAATATTTAATGTAATTTTGATAAAAACGGATGATGTTTTATTGTTAATAAACTAAGATTCTCACAATATCAAAAATGCTGTACCCAAGAAATAACAAATTATAAGCAAGTGTTTACTGAATGCTATGGAAAAAATAATCTACAGTTTCCAGCAGCTCAGAGTGAACCTTCTGACTGCAGACTGCTAAGAGATCTGTATACAAGAAAGAGGACAGACTTATTCCATATTTACTTTGAAGATGTAAGATGTCCTTTGGAGTAATACATCTAGTTTTGGACTCGTTCTTTGAAAGTAAGTAAAGATGAGAAAGGGAAGTGTTGAGTGGTGGAAAAAAACTACTTAGAATCTTAACCAAGGAAAACAGATCAGTTTATGATAGAAAAGGAAGAGAACAAGAAAGCAAGCCTTTCAAGCAAAGGCGATATTGATCACTGCATCACAGCTGAGAATGCAAGAATTTAGGTTTAACTGTAGAATCGAAAACACAAGTTAAAATGGCAAGAAAACCTCCACAACCAAAACCTACCTCTTCTTCCACGTGTCTAAACCAAGAAATGTGCAGAGATGGGGATGCTTCAAGAATTCAGGGAAACCTCAAACATTGTACATGCATCTTGCCCAGTGAATTCTGACTCACTGCATGCATTCCACAGTTTGCAGTATGGGAGCAAGCTAGAGCACAGCTTGTGAAACACCTGTGATTCACCTTCAAACTAGTCCTAATTTTACACCTAGTTTATCTATAATTATGATTTTGGGACACCTTGCAGAAATTCATCATTCATGAAAAGAAAAATAAATGCAAATCAAGTAGAAAAAATAATGAAGGTTGTATTATAACAATAATCCTAGATAAACAGAGGAAATGCCATTTAAAATGAAAATTTGATGTAGCAGCACAGTGAAGACCAGGGACTGTCAACATACGTTGGCTTTAACATTCCGAAGAAGACACAAACCCTTCCTGAAATGTAATTAAAAGATGCCATGTAGTCTCTTCATGCAATAAGCAGCACCTGGCTTTTACAGCGCTTAGATATTTGCATCCAGATGCATCTGCAGTCTGAACTTTCCCTATCCTTAAAAAAAAGTTTATCAGAGTAATTCTAAAGTAGAAGAAAAGCAAATACCAATGCATCTCCCTAGCCTTCTAAATACATTGTAATTAGGATGATTTGTTCTTCGTGTGTTTACATGGTTAATCTGAAACCTAATCAGGAAGAAGCAGGGGATACTTTCTGCGTAGTATGCAAAGCTGATTAACACAAGAACCAGATTTTACTGCCATGAGCCATACCATAACAATAATGAATGTTTCCTTACATAGATGACTGCCATCACGTGCTTGAACGGCATTGCATGAAATGTCCTCATTATGAATAGCTCACCACAAGTCTAAAGAAAGTTATCACCTGATGGCCTGTAAATTTTCAGGCAGAACAAAAAAAAAGATGCCAAGTTACACTGCAGTTTAACAGCTCCACAGACATCTTTATTTACAAACTATTAATTTGTTTGCTATCTCGCCAATGGAGTTGAAGTACAGGAAAAAAAAGTATTCCCGTGGAATTCCAAAAGGTAGTGCCACCTGGAAAAAAGAATCTCTATTTTTTAGATGACGTCTGTAAATAAGGCTGGTTAACACCATTCCTCCCCTGTTTCCAGTGAGGACCTCAGCTGTCCTATCATTGTACAGGAAAACAAGATAGACTTGTCACACACCTTTGAATTACTTGCCTAAGCCTGTATTACAGCATCCACATCAATGCCTTCATGGATTCAATCTTTTAATTGCTATAATGCACTCTTATACCTCACCCGTTTGCCAAATTCGATTTACAGAATGCTGCATTTTCTAGAACACAGGGCATGGCCTGTATTTCCCATTAACCACTCCAGAAATGTTATTTTTGTCTTCACATTATCTTTTCATACAACGCTCAAAGGCCTATACTGTAAGATTAAAACCTGAAAGCTTTATCACTGCATAACCATAAGCCAGAATTTTACCCTTCACTTAAGGTGACTTTATCTGTGCATGTGCATTTACAATTTCCATGTTGGAAGCAAATAATTTCTGTCAGAGTCTATTTGAACAGCTCTCCCTACTGTTGGAATTATTCTCAAGGTCAACAGAGATACAACAATTGCAGGTAAGAACTGTTCACACTGACTATAAAGGGAAGTCCTGCATCTCCTTTTTTAATCAAACAAATTGGGGAAAACTCTAACTACATCCTTAACAAATTTAATAGTGAACTCAAGCATAGCTCACCCTACACTTTGAATTTCATTTTCAGTCTTTTTCTCTGCTCCAGGAAGATATTTTATTGTTCTGACAGTGCTGCTGAAGTCTTGATGTTGGTAACATTCCAAGGTTTAAATAAATATTTTAATGTTCTTTTGTTAACGTTTCATCCTAGTAGGGAAAAAAACCCGCCACAAACAAAACAAAAATCCACACAGCTCATCCTTTCTTGTTGCAGACTGTTGCAACAATAAAATAACATCAGGACAAGGAACTGTTATATAACTGCAGCACTTTGCAGTGCTCATCCTGATTTTCTGGGCCATACAGTGGCCCGAAGTAATCTCCATCTGGAAGGCTTCCTTCATTCTCCTGATGCATGTGTATACATATGAATATATGAATGCACTGTGGTACAAACAAGACAAGTAATACAAGTAATTGAGAGGCAAACTCCTGAGAGAGTCTGCACTAGGACCTTCTAGACAGCATCTTCCCTACCAGTCAGAGAAACAGCATTTGCAGCAAACTTTTGCACAGACTCACTTTGCAGAACACTGCCCATTTAACGTGCCCACCACCTTATTACCAAGCCATAGCACTTCACTATTTACAGACAGAATACATTAAAAACAAGATGATTGAAAAACTGCCATTTAAAAAAAACATTTTACTGCCTAAATCTAACAGGAAAATATTTTAGGTAATGTTTACACAAGCTAAACGCTAGGCTTTTTAGTGCAAGACAGAAAGTAGCTCTGCTCCTCTCATTAGTTAACTATATTGCTTTATTTTTGTCTAGCTGTAATTGCCTGCATTTTTTAAATAGTAAGTATTTGTTGTGCTTTTTCCCTGTTGTCCACCAGATAGCAATTTTCTGCAGGATTAAACATCTTAAACTCCTTCAGGAATGTGTGCGTCCCAACTAATTATTTCAAAGAGCTTGGTTGTTTGGCTTTGAACATAGCAGGAGGCTTCTGAATTACAAACAAAAATTTTATGCAGTTAAATAATTTCCATACGGATTTCTTTCTCTGCTCAAAGCCCCAGTTCAGCAACATAACACTGGCTTGCTAAAAAGTTGATGAATTTGAGTAGAACAGTCTCAAATGCAACTAATTAACTAGGTCTAATTTTAGTTACATATTTAAGTACTTTGATGAATCAAACATAACATTTTCGTTCTTCTCTGAAAAAAGCTAAAGCAACATGGAAGAAGAAAGTAGAAGTATATACCAAGGATTTAACCCAGACTCGCTCCACATACATTTTGATATTCGGCAGCTCAATTTTCAAATTTTGTTGGGCATCTTGCAAGAAACATTTTCATCTGAAATATATAATGCAGCTGTGATGTACAAATTAGAATCAGATTCCCATTTATTGGGTAATGAACTAAACTTTATTGACAGTAAAATACTTCTAATGAGATGCAAATTAAAACTTCTCTTTCAAAACATTGACTTCCAGATTCAACTCCAAGAAGTCAGCTTCAGTAATATTAGCGTTGGACTCGTGGGATTGCCCGACCAAACATGTCCAGCTGAGCTCCACTAAGCGATTCGTTATCTGCAATGTAATTAGCAGATGCTAAGAAAGCTTCTCAATGCAGATTGTCCAAAGTCAGAATTTTTCTTCTTTTTTGAGCCCTACACTGAACTTGTGACGTATAACTAACCATTTGCTAAGCACCTATTGGCTGATTCTTGGAAATATACACAAATATTCTGATGTGCTGAGAAGTTATGATTTTAACATTTAAAACAAGCACTGCTTTATTGACTGCTGACTTGCAGCAAAATTTCTCCAGCTCTAGAATTTGAACACTTAGACAATTTTTTTTTTGTGGAATGCAAATAACTTTTTTTTTTTTCCTAGCAATGTATTTATAGTTTAAAAGTTTGCAAACAGTACACAAAGGTGTTAAACTTACACTAATGAAAGGGAAAAAAAAAATAGTATAAAACTCTAGTGAAATGGTGGCCAGTAAAGTATAACAAGAAACAATGATAAGGGAAAGAGAGAAAGGTTTTCCTAAAGGATCAGGAGGCAAAATGAATTCATCTCCATCATGGAAACACGTTCCTACAAACTTAATCAGAGGGAACTGCACATCATACAGTAGTTTATAAATGCCATAAACCAACTGAAGGGATTTCAAGAGACATGCTGTAATGGAGGCAAATGAAATCTGCTATAGTACCTAAAATGTGGATCTTCAGAAATTCCTATCCAATGAAGTCTCATAGTTCCATCTATAATTATTTTCCATTAAATGGAAAACGAGAAGCTATTTATGAACTTTGAATAAATGCTCCCGCATTTTTAAGTTTTGTTTTGTTTTTTAAAACAAATCACCACAATGCAAATTCAGCAGCTGCAGGCAATCAAATCACTACTATGCCAGGAACAAGACAGTGTTTTTTGCACATACAAATCCATATAATGAAATATGGTATAGTACCATAATATAGTACCATAATATAGTACCAAAATGTATCCACGGATTTGCAGTCATACTAAATAAATGTATAAACATAAATGTGTAAACATAAAATGTTAATTCATAAGAAATTGTAAATGAGTATTTGTAAAGACACAAAACTGGAGGATGCAGAAGGCCTTGCTTCTTCTGTTGGAGTCACAAGTTCATTAGCTACTCCAAATACAGCTCTTCTCCTAATTCCATCAACTCATAAATAAAGTACAGATTTCTTGATGTGCCTTAGCAATTGTTTTTAACACTGGAGCTCCACTTCCAGCCCTTAGAAAAACACTGGAAAATTGCTGCTAAAAATTTTGTATGGCAGGTAGTGACTGAAAAATACAGGTATAACTTTACCATGCTAAAACCTTATCTAAATCCAATGGCATTAAGTCAACTGAAATATATGAATTAAAAACTTGAGTATGAAAAAGGCAGACAGACAAATTAATTCACATAAATAGGTGGTTGATTAGTCACTTCCAAGAAGTTTTATAATATATGCTGCCACTTTTTGAAGGAGCAGGTGACAGGAAAACAGCCAACTATCCTACAGTGACACGTAGTCCTAATTTAGGAATACTCTCAAGAAACTGGAGCTCTGAAGTATGAGTTCCGGAATTGTAAACTTCAGTTTTTCCTGGGTTCAGTGTCTCAGGAAATGATTTAGATGTTGGAATATGCAGCTTAAGGAAAGCTACTTTAGAACTTTGCATCAATCTGAGGATACTGTTTAAAATGCAGTAAAAGACGTAATCCAGTTATAGTGCTGTATTGAGACTCTAGAGACTTCATCTCTCTTCCTTGATCTACCACGAATTTGCTTTCTGGATTTGCAGTGTCTTGCACACAGCTTTATTTCCAGTCTTTTTGTAAGAGAGAATAATACTCTTCTTCCTTACAGTGGTATTCTGTGGCACACTAACGTACGTGAGAAATTGTATTCTGTTAAGGAAGATAAGATTCAATTAATAATTGTTGAAAATCACGCAGTTTAGAAAAAGCAATTGTACAAAAAGAAATCACAGACCACTTCATCTGGGAGAGAAAACTCAAGAGGAAAGTAAAAGAGTGAGAGAAGTGAGCTTTCTGCATTTAGAGTGATAAAACATAGTGACGTTTCTCCAAGGGTTGGACAGTAATAAAATTACATTAATTTGCTTGCAGGATAGATTTGAGGTTAGATAGCATGTTGAAAAGAAAGCTAGAAACGAGCTCAGGAACAGGTTAACTTGAAACACTAACATTTTCATAATTAAATGTTCTCAAGAACAGTTCCCAGAAATGAACTGTTCTCCAGAACATTTCCTCATGTCTCAAGATATTTCCTCTTGCTCTTTTCTAAAAATGAAAAAAGAAATTGCACAGCAATATGACCACTTTAGAAGGAATTTATCTTAGAAAAGTTTAGGCAAGTAGGCTGTATAATTCATACTGACATCCAGCTTTAACAAACATAACAAGCACCTTTTTACAGAAAAGCATTAATCCATCTCAAGTATTTCGCTGTGCAAGAAAACCATGAATTCTTTTTGACTGTGCTAAGACAGAAGTTGGTATTAAAGGAAAGCATCACTGAGTTTTTGGTCATTTACATGGCAATTTTTTTTTCTTTTTTGTATACAGAAACAAAGAGTACTGCAACAAACGACTATAGGCTTCACAGATCTATTAGGAGGTTAATGTGTTATGTTACTCAGTATTTAAATATGCCTAAAAAGAAAATGTGATACTTAAAAACCTCACTAATACCAATTTACAGAGATTTGAACTTGCCTAATTATGAATGGGTTTAGAGTTATCTAACTTGATGAGCTGATAGATCAGAATTTGATGTTATTCATGTATATGCCTGTGTTAGAAATGATATTATTTAAAACAACCATTCTTTACAAGCACACACAGCTTTGTGTTTATTCTTGCTGTAGCAAATATATACATAAAGCCACATTCACTTAATGAAAATCAACACATGTAAATTAAATAAACAAATTCAGGAGAAGATACTAATGAAATCATTACTGTATCTATTACAAATGAATGCATGTCTGAAATTAAAACGTTGGAGCTTTAAGGAATCATCAATCTTGGTAGACAGCTAGAATGTCTTTTTTTGGGTGCCCAGCCTTGTCAGCCGGGCAAGGGAAGAGATTGCCCTGCTTGGCTCCGTGCTGGGGCAGCCTCACCTTGAGCAGAGGGTGCAGTTGTGCACACAATATTAGAAGGACATAAAACTATTAGAGAGTTTCCAAAGGGGGGCTATGAAGATGGTGAATGATTAGGAGCACAACATGTATGAGGAGCAGCTGAGATCCCTGGGTTTGTTCAGCACAGATCAGAGGAGCAGAGGGGAGGCCTCAGGGCCCTGCAGCTCCTCACAGAGAGCGGAGGGGCAGCACTGAGCTCTGCTCTCTGGGAACAGCGACAGGACCCGAGGGAATGGCACGGAGCTGTCAGGGGAGGGTCAGGGAAAGGCTGTGCCTCAGCTGCATATCCTGCGTCGTGTTTCTGTGTAGCTGAAGGTACTGGAACATGTGTTCAGTTAAAATATTTCAGTTACTTGCAATCAAACAACTTAAAGAGCAGACTTATTACAGTCTCACCTACACATACAGTTGTCATGAGAGGAATTTGTAACAACTGAACTCCTGAAGCACAAACGAATAGTGCAATATGAGAAGTGTCAAAGGAATTTTATAGCCAAAATCCAGCAGAAAATATTCTTGGCTCACGCAAACATGTCGTATTAACCTGAAGGGAAGTTGACCCAGAGTATCAGAAAACTCACAATTTCCAAACTAAAGTGCTTCACCTCCCTGCATTCCATATCTATATGTATTCCTATATATTCCATGTGTCCAGGCATAAAAATGAAAGATGAAGACTGTTAACATTGTTCTCTTCACTAGTTTCCTTCTACTATATGAAACTACTTAAAAAGTAAAAGCTGCCTCCTTTATCTCTATTTCCTTTTGACACAGTGCCCAGCACCTTTCCTGATGCACTCGAGGCTACTTTTGAGAAACTGATAATTTACTTCCAGAGGTAAAAGTAACGCTGACTTCCATTTACAAAACCGCACAACTAGACCTTCACATTTAACATACTAGTTTCTCAAATTCTGTGGAGAAGCTATTGGTTCACCAACGCAAAACTTTCCACCTCAATACTGTTGTTTTTAGAAATCCCAAGACTTAAATTTACGTGTAAGCACAGCAGGTGGTACATTTGTAACACCCCAGTCAAACCACTTGGCACGGGGTTTCCTGGCAGCCTGGAACAGCAGTTGACGTTGCTTGCCACTGGGACCACCACAAAGCTCATCATAGTAAGACACAAAATTACATTTTAAAGTCAAAGAATTGCAGCAATTTTTTACTTAGACAAGAAACATTCATTACTTCCTATCTGCTACTGACTTCCATTTGTAAAACCGCAACTGCCTGAAGACCTGGGGTTGACTGCTGGAATTGTTTCATTAGATGAAAGGCTTCACCTTGAAGATCATTTCACAAGAAGTACAGGAAATAAATATTTAAGGTTCTATTCAATGGTGGGTTCTATATATAAACTGGTTTATTTTCTTGCTGAAACCAAAGAGATTTTATTCACGATAGCAATCGCTAATCATAACAGCAGGATGCTGCTCAAAGATAAACCTACATTCAAAAGCTAGAATAAATTCTGACACTTTTACAATAGTGTTCTGAAAAGCCACACTGCTCTATAATTCTGCCTTTGTTGCAGAGCATGCTTAATGACTTGAAAATGACATTTGACAGATTTCCTGAAAATATGTGTAAAGCATACACAGTCCAACTATATCAAAGTAATGATATTTAAACATAATGGGTGAATCAGCAGAAAGACAACAGCCAAATCACATGGAAAACTTCCTCCGACAAGATGTTGTGCTCATTCACTGGTGTCTAAATGACAAAGATGTTGGTGAACAAGGTTGCAGAGTATGTGAGTAAGTCTGAAGAATACAAACCAACCACTCCTGGTCTGTAAGAGTATTATTACCCAAATTAAACATTACTTGTCAGGAAACCCTGAATTTACAGGGTTGGAAGTGAGGTACTTGTATATCATCAGATCAAGTCCCAAGTTAAGTCAGAGGGAAAAGTGCTGCTGACAGATACATGAAGAGCAGTGAGGCGCACCTGCATACAAAGACGCTGACTTCAGGTTGGAAGCCAGACATACTTACAGTGGGTGCAGAAAACCTGCAGTTTATTTTTGAAGGAATACAGTACACTTTAAAGCCTTGTCAAAACAGCGTCGTTTTCATCTAAGTAATATATCTGAAGTCCACAGATGTTGCTGTTCGAAATATACCTTCAAAACTATGGTGTTGTGTAATTTTCTAAACATCAAAACACCTCCCCCTTGGTTCCCCCCTCAAATTTAGGAGAAAAACTTCTTTCTCCAATGCTTTCTATACATATTATGTCCAGTGGTGGAACTGAGATTTTTTCTACTTGTTATGTATCTTGGGAACATGTCAGTAGTAGTTGGAAAACACCTGATGTGTTTTCATTCTGCTTTTAACGTGTCTTTGGGAACTATAGCTTCCCTTGCCTCAACCCTATTACTTCAGATGCAAACTTGTACAGTCATTACACTGTGAACGTTGCTTGGAGAGGAACTGATGTATGAAGTAGTGATATGAAGTAGCTGGCAGTTGTAAGATCTGGATAGTTTGAAATAACACTTATATAGGTAAGAGCAATATCATAAATATATATTTAGCATACATAGTACTAACAATTGTTCAAAAATTTCAATCACTTTCATGCTGAAGAGTCATTTTTGTTGATTTTAGTACCGAGGATGTTGCAATTGAATGCCTGATGATATTACCATTAACTCTTGGGGCCTGTGCAGATGTGATTAGGTAAGTCAATTTGCATCCTACTTGCTGCAAACAGAATTGTAAGCTATATTTGAATTACACAGTCCTTTAATATGATTTTCAAATGCAACATAGCTGCTTTAAAAATGCATGGAGTATGAAATACAACCCAGGAAGAACTTGAGTTTTATATACTTCTGCACTTATTGAGATTTGCAGTGAAAGTGAGAACCATCATCTTACAGGCCTTCACCCTTTAGGTATATTAGAGACTTGTCATTGAGAGGATTCTCTTCACATTAACCTGTCCAGAGATAGACTGGCTAGTAAACAAACATATCAACCAATGCAAGTTCAGATTTTGCAAAATTTCTTTTTGAAATTGGAAATAAATCTTAACATTTTACAATCAGTATATACAGAAAACAAACAAAAAAAAAAAACAAAAACCCACGCCACCAATTCAGGTGGCTGGCAAAGCCAAATCAGACTGAATAAAATTCTGGAAAGCATAATTTAGAAAGGATGCAGCAATCAGAACTCAAATATAATGGCAATATTATTCTTGAACGTCAACAACCTATAAGCAAAATTCTCTGAAGTTAAGTGAAAACATATGAGAAAGGTCTTGGCAAATCCAGGTTGCTCCAAAATTTTTTTAAATTAAGTCACTAATGTTTAATCCCTAATTCAAACGCTCTGGTACCATGGGTAGAATTCCCAGTAATCTGTATGCCACTGCCTTTAAAAGGATATGAATGAAACTGGAAGACAAATGAAGTTTCTCTATTGTTCTTTATGGCTGCATTACATTTTTCACACAAGGTAGCTCTACGTAAATTAATTGTTTTAATAAAATTATTATTAGAGTGGTAGTGACTACTATCCGCATCATCAACATCTCATTTATCTATTTCTTTTTGGAGAAGAAAGACTCTTCTATCGGAGAGGCAAGGAAAACCACCCATATAAAAATCTTTGTATTAAGGGAGAAGTATAAAATAAAACTATAGCAAAGGTAATGACCTATGTGACATACAGAATGCAAGTCCCAGCATGATGGATGCACAACTACACAGTCAGTGGCAAAAGCAACAACAACAAAAACAAGAAACACCAGTAAGTACAAAACCCACTGTAGTTAACCTTTAAACATACCTAATTAATTAGTATTTCTATCACGTTCTTGTATTAATCTCCTTCAGTTCAGGCGCTGATTTGGAATTAAATCCAGACATTCCAAGCAGGATGTTCAGCCTTAAATGTTTGGGTGCTTGCTGAAAATATTTTTTGTTTGGTTGTTTCATTCATTTTCCTCTCCTAGAAAGAACCAGCTGGCAGTGAGACAGGACCTGCTGAGGTCAGATGCTCAAGACAAGTTTTTTTCATGCTAAGAGATGCTTAGTGTGCTAGAACCAAGGCCATTTATTTTCACTGACAAATTCTAAAACAGCATAAAACGAAATATTAATCTTGCAAATTTTATCAGAACATGGCCATGAACTTAAAATTCAAAGACAATTAATGAGTTATGACAAGACAGATGTGAAGAAAAAATTACGCAGAGAATGAAGTATGTTCAGTGGCTCCAATTACATTGTGAATTCCAGCACAAGTGTCCTGCAGTCTTTCTTCAGGCTGTAATGTAAGGCTCTCTCTAATACACCTTTACTACCACAAAAACGAACAAGTGTTACAGAGCTTGTCCAGACAGCTACAGCTCAAGGTGTCAGGTTCTACCTCACTACAACCATATTCACATTTTAATTCCCTTGTTATGGGGACTAATATCTCAAAATGCAAAGAACAGGAAAAACACACATTGTCTACTTGTGATAATTCCCCCAGTTCCAAGATAGCCAGATACAACGGTCTTAACAACCCATCTTTTGTCATGTAGCAGATAGGTAATTATTTCACACACAAGACCAGTCTGATGACTGTGCACAGTTAAGATACCAGAAGAAAATCCATAGAACATAGAAAACATAGAACACAGAAAATTCATTTGCCTGCTATCTTTAATAAATAATTTTTCTACATCCATGTAACATAAAGAAATGATGAATAAAGAACCGAAAATAATCCAACTAAATTATTTCAAAATACTCATCAGAACAGAACACAACAATCACTTACAATCACACAGCACAGATGAGCCTGCGTGTGAATTTTTCAGAACTATCAGAAGCCATGGAAATGCTGCAGCTAGGGCTATCAGGAAAGCGCACACAGACCTTGTCAGAGACCAGCACATTCCTCCTCCTGCTTTCTACAGCGTTAGCCAGTGTACAAATACAGAAGTGAGAATCACGTCAGGTGACTGGAGGGCTAAAGAAAGAACAAACAACTGAATGGTGAAGCACGCTTCAGCCTGGAAATCTGTAATAAAGGTTGAGATAGTACTTCAATATTCTGGTTCTTCAACGAGTTCATCAATTACAGCCAAGCTGCTTCTACTGTGCCAGATCCTTAGGAAAGAGAAGTTTGTAAATGACTGTTCTCTCAGAGCAGCCATGGCGAGTGTACAGATTTACTGGTTTAGCCATCTGATAAGCAAGGGAATTTCATTTCATAAGTGTGTATTCATGAGAAATGTCCTAGAGAAAAATCTGCAGAGTGAAGAACTCCCATGTTCAGAAATGCAGGATAGGTGCTATAATGCATTATTCACTGCTGAGTAGCAATACCAATTCAAATGATTGCATCTGTGTAACAACATCATGGTTTCTTCCACAAATAATTGCTTTTTCCCCCTCCTCTAGCTCAAACTTGTTTTCAGTTACTTGGTTTATTTTGTTCTACTTATTTTGTTCAACTTCATTCTTTCCCACTTGATATTGGTTTTGTTCCTGCTGTTATTGCAGATTTTACTATTAATAATGAGTAAACACTGAAAGAAACAATGAAGCCCATTCAATAATTCAGAACAGTAAGATGCAAATTACTGACTCGATTCTGTTGGTTAAATATGTACCATTCAGAGCTTTGTCTCTTTCAATCTTCAGTTTTCCTCAACTTATTCTATTCCTATGCATGGCTGCTGTCACAATGGTTACTGCTGCTTTATTCTGCCATGCTGCTCCCTTTTTTTTGTATTCAGAATCTTATAAGAGAATTCTATTAGATAGCACTTCTGCCATATAACCAAAATTCTATATTCTATTCTAGGAATGAAGAATTCTGTTTGATTCCTGGTTTCCTGCAGATTTGATTGATGTTCCAAACTCTCACTAACATTGGGCATTCATATAGATCTGCGTTTTGGGGTTTTTTTTCCTACAAGTTCACAAATTATAAGCTCACAGTGCTAAAAGTAGAACTATGTTTCCTTTATGTAGGAATTAACTTTTGAAAATTCATGAGGACTTAATTATTGTTTGGATGTCTAATCAGTGTCTTCTATGATCTGATCTGGTGGGAATCAGAGTAAAAATTAAAACATTAAGTGGGAGCAAACAGACAGTGGAACAGCGCAGCTGAGAACAACTCCTTTCTTTAGAGATCCAGGCTAAAAATATCACTGCTATTATTCTGAAGTTTTCAGCTCCCCCCCCCCAGATCTAATTTATCCCCACACCTGGGAAAAGCTTCATTATAAATAAAAACTATCACAAAATAATGAAACTAAACTATTGTTAACAGCTACTTTTGGGCCCATGGTGACGTGAATCAGAATCGAGAGGGCAGAGGTGGCTGAGTGTCAAACATTACTGGCACAAGTCAGGTCGTAGTACAGAAACTCAAGGCTTCTGAGTATTTTTGTAGTTACAAAGCTGATTCTACTTCCATTAAAGGTAGTTTAATTGGCTCTTACAGGAACAAAAATGAAGTGAAATCAGCCTTTACACCTCATTTATAAAATTTCACAAAAATAGCACTCTTAATGAATAAATTTCATTAAACATTTAAGCTAAGTTTTGCTGTAGACTATTTAATGGATTGTTATCTTGTTATCAACATTTCTTCAGAGGTAATTTCTTTGTTACCTTGAAACATTTTGAAAAATAACTCTTCTAGTGCCTCTTATTTATGACTCACTCATAATAACCCAAATGACGCATGCTGTCAAATTACAAGCTCTTACTTTATGAAATGAGTTTTTTCCCTTCCTTTTGGGTAAAATATGACAATTTTCACTATTTAGTTTTTCAGAGGGCAGTTTCTTACTTAACAGAAAACAGAATTCTGAGAACCTAAGTAAGACATATGCCACAAAATATCTCCCACCTCTTGTCTCTTTCAAAGATAAACAAACTTGATAATGATTTAAAACCGTTTACAGAACTTCAGAGGTTGTTTACCAGTATGCTGTACTTCAGTTATTGGACTTTCTCCTGACAATTCGCAGTCACTGCAAGCCATTAGCATGCACTGGCTTAAGATTAGTTACTATAGATGCTAATGTTACAGCCAAAGTCTCAAGCCCCATTCAAGCCCCATTTGCCGTGACCACTGGCCTGCCTCTCTGCTAACGTTACACCCTGCTTCCATACATAAAATGATGTTCTCATACAGCAGTTACCTTGAGGAAGTGGGAACAGAATATTCAGTGGGTCAGAAAACACTGAATAAATTACTGACTTGATTCTGTTGGTTAAATATGTACCATTCATAGAGCTTTATTTGTCTCATTGAATCTTCACTTTTCCTCAACTTATTCTATTCTATACATGGTTGCATAGTTTTTGGTTTTCTCAGACAGTCCTTCAGGTTTTCTCACCCCCACAACTTCATTTTTCCTATGATGAACTCATGGAAAAGTACATAAGTACTCATACAGAAAAGTACCTAAATAATTTCTGTACTACTGTGCATACTGTAATCTCACATTGTTCTCTTACTGCAGATACATTTACTGATGCTTTAAGTCCTCAAAGTCCACCTGACCTTGTTTTCATGTGAGGGAACTGCAGCACTCTGATCATTTTCTCCAATTACTATCCCAGAAGCCCAGTATTGTAATGGTTAGTGCCTGCTTAACTTTGGTATTGAAATAACTGCAGGAACATTCTTTTATTTTCTTTAACAAAGAATTACTTATTCCTCCCTCATCTCCCTTTCAGCCCTGTTTGGCCACCCCTCACCCCCTTCGTGGATCGCAGTGGATGACATCTGTATTCTGAAACCTTCAGAAATGCAGGTGGATTTTCCTGATGTGTCATAGATAGAAAGGAAAAAAATAGACCCTAGTAGGACACACTGCCATGCAATTTCTGGGCACTGTCAAGTTGACCCTACATTGCCATCTAAACGCTGATCAGGGGCTTTAGAAACTAAACAAGCAGTTCTTTGGCTTAGATATCTCCCACATCAGGATGTTCTTTTTCAAATTGCTGCAATTTAGACCCCATCACTGAACTCTATTTCTAGGCCTCCTGCTCAATTTTCTCAAACAGATTCTCTGCCAAAAGCAACATGCAGAGAACTGTTCTTCCCATTACACTCATCATAAACCTTGCTTCAAAGCCTTTTCTCCTTTAAATCCATCACACTTTCTGCCTCTGAAGTCTTCTTACGGTCACAGAAAATACAGTCAATTCCACTGTTTTGTTGCTTATTACTTTTCCTCTAAAATATTCTAATATTTCTTAACTATTTTTGTATTCATCCTTAGTAGAAACAAGTAACTCAGAATTCAAGTAATTGCACTGATTTTTCTTTACAGATTTGTTTTCTATATTCTGTTTCTGCTATATTCAAACCATTTGATTTTCCTTCATTCATTCTGCTATTTACCCTAGGAAATCCAAAATGTTGCTCAGCAAGTGACACTAAAATCTACTGTGCTGTTCCCAACCCCATTCCACATTTGGTTATTACAGGCCAGGTTCCAAAACAGACCCAGCCTGATGACACTGCAGCAGCTGAACACCTGCTAAATGACATCGGTTATGTGAGCTCAGTAGCACATATAGAGAAACTCCATACTGTCTCTGATGAAGTTTGTTTCTTTTCCTTTGTGAAGGATGGTACATGAGAAATGCCTCCTAAAATCCCAGGCATTTATTGAGGGTTTGATATCTGGTGCACATAAAGCAGCCTCTCACTACCGGAGCATCTGAATCGGAGCAGTCTGTATTTAGCAATAAAGCTATTTAACATTAAGATGCTTAACATTTTTCCACTGCTCAAGTGGAAGATGGTTGCCTTACCTCAACAGCAATGCAAGCGACTCCTAGAAATAAGTTTTAACATTAAAGGTGCAGGATTATGGCTACAATTTTGAATCCTGGCCTTTATTCATATTACCTCATTTTTACTCAGTGAAAAAGTATTCCTTATGATAAACTGAAGAAAAATGAATAAAATTGCATAAAAGTTACACATTTTTTACATACAAGTCCTTCAAAATACACTTGTTTATGCTAACTGCAGAAGTAAGAGGTGCAAAACAGTCATTTGAACTAGGCAAAATGGAAACAGCACTTTAAACCTGATGTAGCAACTAAGAAGAGAACTCAAAAACATAT
Organism: Centrocercus urophasianus; assembly: GCF_019232065.1. NCBI lineage: Eukaryota > Metazoa > Chordata > Aves > Galliformes > Phasianidae > Centrocercus > Centrocercus urophasianus. The sequence continues at coordinate 14,214,094 of NW_024884778.1, read as the reverse complement.
GACTGGGTGAATAATGAACACACACACTATGTCTGTAAATGGAAAATACCAACTGCATCTTGCAACCCATTTAGCAATAACGGTGAAACAGACCCTTAAGGTTTGAAATAGTTTAGTGCACTAAACAGAGAAACAAGATACCGTGCAGAACTGTGAAGACATAAATTGCAGGAAATGGTTTATTAATACAAAAAGCTCTGGAGCAGACCACCTGCAGTTGTAAACACAGTAGCTGGGATAAAAATAGCTCTGAAAACAGAGAGGACAAGTGACATGAGGGAAAATACGGAAAGCAGGATCAGACTTCCTGTTAGTAAATTCACAGCTCAAACAGCGATGATAAATATGAATCAGGGAGAAATTAATTTGGCAAGCTTCAAGAGAAGAATCTTAGAAATTACGTATCTGAATCTTGTGCCCAGTTACACCATGAAGTTTTCCTGTTGAAGTTAACAGCTAAGAAGTGAGCCCAGATTCACTGAAACTAAAAATAACACACATTTTTGAAGTATGGGTAATAAACCAATAAAATATAGCATACAGAATATCTAATGTTGCATAAAGATCTTGAGCCTGATACTTTTTACTTACTAAATGACTTTTCTTTGCAATTTAAAGTTTACATAGTTCTTACAAGGTAAAAGTAGAGTATCTGTATCATGGAGAAAGTGTGATTGGCTTTTCAAGCCAGCTAAAACCTCAAACCTGTAACTGAGACAACGAAGAAAGAGCTGAAAAGGAATGGGTTTGATCACATCACAAATGTTACACAGACTAACATAGCTATATAAAGTTAATGTCTAAACAAAAGGTCGAGTTGCCTTCCCAAGAGTAACAACAAATACTTAAAAGAAACAGAATTCATCTGCATTCACATACCTTGCCTGTCTACCAAATGGGCTTCCCTGCTTACAGCCGATAAATCAGGGTGCTTCTGTACAATTACAGTGAAGTGATGAGACACAGCATGATGAGGAGAGCAGGCAGCAAGGTGCAGATAAGGCCAGGAAAGTTACTGGTGAACGTCATGATTTCAAAGTCTCTCAAGTAAGCAGCTATACAGAAGCTGTACTGTTGGCAGAGGATCTCTTGTCTGGGATGTCCTACAAGGAAAGGCCAGGGTTTAGGAAAACCAGGGGAAGGCGCATTCTGCTATACACACCTTTCTGCTTCTATAGAAGTGAACTGCGTGGTACTCTCTGGTAGTGTAAGCTGCAGGCCATATTTAGGCATAAGTGGTATGCAGATCTAAGCCTAGACACAGGTAGCAGTAGTTTACAAATAGGCAAGCAACAACTACTTCATATCCATGCAAATTTATGCAACCTTACTGTTCACTTACTGCACTTACTGTTGTAGGTAAGGATTGAGAGGTCATAAGTACTTATGAGTAAGTCTGTTGCACTTGTGGAATAGAAGGGACTTCCCAGGTGCTACCGCTTCCTCAAAACAATGAGGACAGACTTTGCCTTCAATATTCACTATTGTGTGAGAGTTTTTTTGGTTATTTTTTCCTAAAGGCTTACACCAGCATTCATTCAAGAATCTCACCTACATTCAGCTTGTTACAATATAATGGCAGGCTTGTATATGCACTAAAAAAAAACTGTCTAAAGAAATTGCCAAAAGCGATTGGTACACATGGATTGTGTCTACAGCATCAGAAGTGCTTTCATTAGATTTTACCTGACTGCTTTCTCTTAGGAGACTCTGTCAGAGATGAGAGCTCAAGCAACATACCCCAGCTGGTCCCTGCTCCATTCCAGTTTTATCTCTAACTGGGGAAACCGGAAGGAAGAGGCATTTTGTTTTTTACAGTATGAATGACTTCCAGGCAGGTACCTTGAGGATACATGTTAACATCCAAATAGAGGAAAAAATTGGGACATTCTCTTAAAGAAAATGCAATAATTGGAGAAGATGCCAGATTAATACCTGTAAAACATAACCTCCTCAAGTAGAAAAACAAAAGTCAGCAAATGAGCTGATAAAACAAGCTACTAGGAGAACCTTCTCCTAAAACTCCACACAATAACTCTGATTCCTTATCAGGACGACCTTTAACTAAAGAGGTTGCTTCAACATTTTACTCAGTACCCTGCTGTGCTTTTTAAGGCGGGAGAGGGGGAGGTAACAAGTTAATATACAAATATTCCTTTGCAATGCAGCTGTTGATGAGCAGGAATTTTCTGGATGAATTGCAAACAGGTTCTCAGTACCTCAAAAGGCTGAGGTATAACCTGTGACCGTGTGGCAGTGCTCAGCTGCCCAGCACGTCCTGCTGGTTGCGGTGTCTCTAAAACACTTCTGTTCACACACACAGAAGACACCCCATCTCCATGCACCCCTGCTCACAGGAAGCACACCAGGGAACTGCGCAGGTTGCAGCCAATCGCATTGTCACCAGAACGGCACGTCTGCTGTCACAAGCAAACATCCTCCAACTAACCGCGACCTGGTTACTGAATGTAGGAGAAATAACTGTCACTTCAGCAAAGAGCATTAGGCTGACCCTCACTCAGTCCTTCTGCCTCTGAGAGGCGCAGGAGACCTGGGGCTAGCTTTAATCAGCTATACATGTATTTCTGAAACAGCAATTGTACTCCATAATTCTAACGAGTACTCTTATTATTTTGTGATGTTTTGGTACAATCCTCAGACTGTTAATTTAACTGCTTTCCTGGCACTTCTTTCCTTCTGAGCACTTGAACATTTGCCAACAGCAATTCAGCCAGAACTGCCTGCTTTGCTGGCACGGGATTTCCTTTCCTCCACACAGATAGCGCAGCTTGACCGGGATTTCACCATAACTGCTTTCCAACAAAGTTAGCTCCTCCTTTTTCTAAACCCTGTGGACGCTGAGCACAACTGTACCTCTTAGATGACTTTTCACATCCGCTCCAATTTTTTCGACTAACGAAGTATATAGCAAGCCTCCTTCCAGATAGAACTTCAAAAACAAACAAAAAAATACACAACAAAAAACAACAAAAAACCAAAAAGATAAGTATGAAAAGGGGCTGAGAGGAACTTCTGTGCAGCCAGCGCTCTCTCAGGCAGCTCCCTCAGGCTCTCCTCAGCACAGCCCAAGCTCTGGCAGCACCGTCTGTCGCAGCTGCTGTGATTGGCTGAGAGCAAACTGTGGCGGGAAGGCGAGGCGCAGTGTCTGCAAAATGGCGCCCAGCTGCTACAAGTGCTTCGCTGCATGATTTGCTGAGCAGCTCAGGATGGGATGTGCAGCTGAGGAGGGCTTAAATACAGTGCTTGCAGATCGGCTTGCTTCTTTACATTAATTCCTACCAAAAGTGAAGACAGGCCCTACTCTGCTGGAGTTGATCAGTTAAGTTAAAAATGAATACAGCCCTGATTTTTTTGTTAACCGATGAACTCAAGAAGGCAGATCAACTCACGTAAGTTTAGAATGTACCATTTGTCCGTATTTCCAGCAAAATGCTCAGGCAAGGAAAGAGCAGCAGGTGAACTTTTTTAGAAATGCCAATATTTACATCGGCATCTCACCAGATCCCACCCTCCGACAGACCAGAAGAGTGTTCTGAAGTCAAAAGCCTCATCACTTCTTGGAGTAGATTGGCTCCCACCCGACCCATTCCAGTTCTTCATTTCCCGCTTTTTTCCTTCTCAACATCCCCCTCTGATTCTTGCTTGTGGCAAATGGCACTTCATAAAGATGTATGCCAGGAGACTGCAATTACTTGCCTAAAAAGTTGAAATAGACAGTGGTCATTCGCCAAAGTATCCCCAGCACTTGGAGCAACGTGTGTCAGGACATTCAGCACTGAACTGGGAGGCTGAATGGGAAGTGAAAGGAAAAGGGGAATAAAACCTTTCCTGGGAGCATCTCCAAAAAGTTTATCACATTGGCATTAATATGTCCACAGCCCTTTCATTTGTCTCTGAAAGGGGCGAGAGCTGCTTCCTCAGCCACCATCACTGACTTCAGTAAGAACTGACAACACTTAGTGGAAATGAAAAAAGCTTCTGATAAGAAACAGTAGATGAAAAAATTGTCAGCATACTTTAAAATCATTACATTACTGATAAATGTGAAAAAGTATGACTAAAAAATCACGCAGATATTGAGGGGCTGCAAGAATATGAAATGACTGAGTTGATATATACCATGGACACCTACTCGAGACAGTGGTTCTCAGCCACTTCCTAACAGACTTTTTAAATATATATATATATATATATGTATCTATCACTACAAAATATAACATCACACCATGTTTTTTATTTAAGATTTAAGATGAGACAACTAGCTTCCACTCACCTCCATTCTCATTAAGGCCATATATCCAAAAGCTTTACCTCATTCATTCTCCAGCTATGTTCTATATATAAGCATTTTACCTCTACAGTTCATACAACATGCACAATAACACATTAACAAGACTACTCTGTTAATCAATGCAATTACCACATTAACACAACAGTAACAGTGTAAGAGTAGCACTTCTTCTAGTGATCCATGTTAATGCAAAAGTTGTTTTGATGCTATCCTGTATGACTTTCCCCATCTTCTCTGTTTCAACCATTAAGACATACACGTGGCTTCACAGCTAGACATCTTCCTCTCATACCAGGAGCAGAGGCAATTGTATTGTTTAAAAAAAAAAAAAAAAAAAAGCCAACACAAAAACATTCATGAGAGAATGGCTTATTACTGCACTGGTGTTGTGGAAGGAGAGGTATACTCACAAAAGCTGGGCACGAAACACAGAAGAGGAAGTACAGCTAGTAGAATTACATGCCAAATTCTGAGTAGCCACAAAAAGGAAAGTTTGTCAGCAGTATACTGAAGGATTCTTACAAACTTTATTAAATAATACAGATACAAATGATTATTTACAACCAAATTGTCCATTTTTAGTAGTAGCATGTAAGGCACACATTTTCCAAAACTAGAAAATAAATTATACAATACTCAGAACGTAACAGTGTTTTTTTTCTGTAATATTGTATGAAACCAAAAATATATACCATAGACTGTTTGCAATCCATTCCTTCAAATTTTTTTTCCACCTAATTCTTCACACTTTGCATGAGATCACTTTCATTATGGTCCTTAGGGGAGTTTGCACACCCAGAATATTATTCACAATTGACACTGATATTACTGATATGTAAACAATTCCTCACCTGTCAGCTATGAAATACTGTCTGCATATTAAAGTTACTGTGATTATGATGATAATTTCCCAAATGAAGAATTCCAACTGAGGTAATAATTTCTGTCCTCAGGGAAGTATAAGGACCAAGTATTACAACAAGTCCCCATCCAATCCTTTTCAAAATCAACTTAAAAAGAATTTCTAGTCACCAGACCTCATTGCCATCTTGCTTAGAAGGCAAAATTTATCTGCACATACACAGTGATCAGCTGCCTAATATAGCAAAATACTTTCTGATGTACCCTGAATTGTGCATTTTAACTCTGTGCGTCCTCACAGACAGGGAAAAAAGCTATAATAAACCAATTAAAAAAAATAATTCTTATGCACTGAAATGCTATGCTGTACTTAAAAGATCTATAAATGTACTCTTAATGATAGGATATTCAAGTACAAATATTCCTCAGTCTGGTCATACCAGTCACGTTTCACGGTATAGTTTAAATTAATTCTGGATGTGACTGTATTATTATGTACACAAACACACTAGAGATAAGCAGATTGAGCCAACTGAAAAGGTCACTCATTCTAAGTATGAAATAAACCACTTACTTTCCAGTGCAACAGGTAACTAGTGGTAACAAGAGGTGGCTCAGTTTTTATTGAGGTACTTCCATGTGTAAAATAACTAATATAAAATGTATTTTTAATCATCAACAGGTAAAATAATTGCCTCCAATTAAAACCATTTACTACTAGAAGAAAATCCTCTTAGAAGGCACATGCTTTCACATTCCCAATCCAAAAAAGTGCTTACACAGTAACAAGACAGGAACACTGCAGCTGTACCCCACAGAAGCCACACTCGTAAGACTTTTTTTTTTTTTTTAAGTTTTTTTTGGTTAAAAAACAAAGCAAAAAAAAACACTTCAAAATCTGTTCACAGTTGTTCCAGCATTCCTGATGTTTAAACAGCAAATTATGATGATGAATCACATTGTAAGGCTAAACATAAGAACAATTATCAGTGCAGTACATTCCTGAGTCCAAATCAAAATTAAGTAACTTGAAATACACAATCCTTCATATTTTTGGCTCACATTTAACCTGCTTTTCTATTTCCCTTTTTTAAAATCCTAGTAAAACAGAAAGTTAATTTTTGCAAGAGTAAATAAACTTGGGTCACTGTCACTTAGACAATTTCTAACTGCTTGAATCGCAAGATAGCTAGCTTAGCATGAACACTGCTTTTTGTCCATTCATCCTCATCAACTTTGCGTAAAGCAGCAGGTAAAATAAACTGTAGAGAAATGAAGTACATAAAAAAATGCAAAGAGCTCTAAATATTAGAAAAAAGGAAAAAAGAAACTGGTTATTTTCAAGAGATTACGTGAGTTGCATCAAACTGCAAAAGCTTTATCCTCAAAGGCACTATTTCCCTCTAGTCCACCTCAGTCCTAGTTCATGATGAAAAGTGCTCTTTCCCTAACGTGAACCATAATCAGTGCTCCAGAGTGTGGTTGATGGGCTTGTTCTCCTGCTTGAGGTCTGAGGGCTGAAGGAAAGCACAGGTGATACAGAGAAACCTAAAAAGAAGGGGAAAATGAGAAAAACAATCATACTTAGGATTGGTGGAGGAAGTAGGAAAAAAAAAATAACTGCCACTCATCATCTGCTGGAACACCTGGCAAGCGAGTCTAACAATCCATTCTGAGTTGAATTTAGCCTACTGCCTGTTGAGGAGAGATCCTACACGTATCAAAACCTAGTAGGTCTTTCATTAAGAAATGAAAGAATTAACAAAGCTTTCTGAGGAGGGCACAATACATTTCACTTCAGCAAACAGCTTTCAGGTTGAACTTGTCATATTTTATCTGAAGTATCAGATATTTTTACAAGTAGGACTGTAGGACTAACATCTTAACTACATTTGTAATAATGTGTACATTATTTGCTACTGTTCATCATGGACTTCTGCAACAAACAGGCTTTTTTTTTTTTTTTTACATGCTTCTGAAAGTTTGATTCTACATTCTACTTCTAATGAAGTAACAAATTATTTCCTGAGCAACATAACTAAGTCTTCCATAGATTTGTGCCCTTCATCCCCCTAATATTTGCCCTTTCCCGCCTCTTACAGGAGCTCCAGCTCCCAGAACCTCACAGCTTGCTGATAGCAAAAGAAAAGCAGCCATGCTGCAGCTCAGCTGATGTCACATGAATGGAGCAACCAGTCAGCTGCTGCCAAGCATACTGTATCAGCAACTGATTGCTGCTTTACTTGCCCTTGGATCCTTGTGGATCTCTCCTCTAGCCACCTGGTGATTTTCATTAATTCTCAGGCTTTTAGCATGCTCATTTCCAATGTTGCTACATGTGACAGGAGTTTCAAAAGGATTAGTGATGGAGAAAAGGGCAGCTGGGGGAACCAGGAGGGGAGAGTAACAACAAATTTTCCAGGAACTGACACAGTGCCTCTTGTCATTTAACTCAGAATATAGACTAGTAGGCATACATCCCTGCATTCAATTCAAATGCAGTATCTAGACTAATCAATTACTTCATTTGTAACTGGACAACATCTGCTTACTGTTATGGCTGTGTTGAGGAGGTGTCCTTGGGATAAACGCTGGATGAGTGTGCTGCTCTTTTTGTGAGAAAACTGCATGATAGACTGCAAGACAGTTAGAAAACATGACTTAGTACTGACATTTTTCCATTATATCTCACTACTAAAGTATTGCATGGAGTTATATAAAAATTGGTGATCTTTTATTCTCTTACCTATGATCATAACAGCTGTCCCTGCTAATAGTGCAAAAAGTGTGAAGAACATTACTTGATAGGAATCAAGAAAGTGCTGGAATAGACTTGCTCCATCTGTAGAACCAATTAAGAAAGAACAATATAAAGTTACAAGAGCACCTTGTCTCTCCAATCTGCTTTACTAGTTATTTCTTCACTCTCTTTTGGCTCCTTCAGTTTGAGTAGCTATTCTAAACAAACTTAATCAACTTAGCATGATTTCAATACTAACGACCATCTATAATGCACTCTTCAAATTTACCAATAATAAATTAAGACATTGATATGCAGTCTTTTTTTATTCTCCTCAGGCCCAATTTGCTAATCATTTTTGTTCTAAGAGTAAATAGAAGCAAAGCAAATAAACACTGTTGGATACTTTAACACTGGGATATTTATGCTGACGTCAGATTATTTTGGGCTGGCCCAGGAGGAAAATATATTCTGCTTTGGTTTTAATGAGCAATAGCATTGAAGTCTTCTGGTCACAGCGAGCTGTTTGAATGTCAATGATAACGTGAGCTGTCAGTTCAGATTTTAACACACCAGATTTTATCATCTCAAACACTAATGTAATTTATACTTTTATTCCGGCACATGAAGTCCAGAGATAAGCTTACGTCTCACTGGTGCGCTGGTTCTGTCAGTCAAATAAATCACTGTCACTGGAATAGTGATAGTCTGGTCAGTCACAGGACTAGAGACAGTTAGAGCAGTTGATAAGGATCCCTGGCTTGAAACCCTTGGGTCAGACAGACTAACAGTGTAGACTATGTAACTAGGCAGCCCATAGGATTTCTCCTTCTCGAACGCCTTCACCACTGGTGACCCGCATTTCACCTGCCAAGGAAAAAAAAACAACCTGAAAAGACCACTTGAAGAAACACAGCACACATCCAACTCCCAGGCTGTGCTTCAGAAAAATGTTGTTCCACAAACCTAGGGCAACTCACCTCTCAGCAGGAACTAGACTTGATTGTAATATTACACTCATACTTGCATCATTTCACTCCTGATTTTTAAGACTGACCTAGGAACTGCTATTTCTGCGCATCAGCCAAACACATGAAAGCATCTTCTATTGGGCTATGTGAATGGTGGGCAAACAGCTACCCCTGCCACTAGGGATCAAGCAGATTTTCTACTCCCCAGTCTGTTCTACTTAATGCATCCCAGCTAGCACAAAGGTAAGCCTAACAATTCTTTTAGACTGAAGCAGAAATGAAAGCTAGGGAGCAATACAATAAAGATAAACATTTCCAAATCATCTCAAAAACAATCTTGAGATGGCAAATGTGGCACAGTCTATTTGGTTAGAAAGTTGCATGTAACAGTTCAAAATGCTTTCCAACAGTGATTAATATTTTCCAGCAATACACTTACCTCCAGGGTATCAAGAATTTCAGTAGCACCAAATATTTTCACATCAGCGCTTGTATAATGATTACTTAAAAGCATTTCTGTTTGGTCAGCATAAAACCCAGGATTGAATGGCACCTCAGTGCCAATCTGTTCTCCAGAGAAACGACTGCCTCGGATTGAAGCCGTAACCCTGAGCGCTGTTTTACTCATACTGAGATGCTTCAGTTGCTTGTCAGTAAGCCTGTGCATTGTGATGGAACATGTGTAATGTCCTACAAAAACAAAGAAGGTGTGACTGTTAATTGCTCTTTTTGGTGATTTGGAGCTGTTTTGCTTTTTTTTTTCCCCTCCCTCCACACAGAACAGGATCTTTGTGACATCTTTGGAGAAGAACTAAAAGATTCAAATGGAATTAGGAACAGGTGGGTGAACTGGACACAGTGCATCACTCACCCAAGCATCACAATCCTGGCACTAAAGCAACACAATTTTTGCCCTACACTAAGCATTGAGGTAACTGTAGTAAAAAACCCTCCTGCAGTATGGAAGATTCAAAGCACAAGTAACAAGCAGAGCTTGGCTAACTAACTATTTTATACCCTTATTTTCTTTCCCTTACAAAGTACCAGTGACAGCCACTATTATGCAGTGTGCAGTAGTGTTTTAAACAATGGGTTAAGGACTAACTCACTGGACAATTTATGTCACTTCCATACAGTTCATGGTTCTTCTAAAAGTCATCCTGTAGTAATGAACCACACGCTGCAGACAACTTTCACAATATTAATTCTATTTCCACAGTACCTGGTAATTTTCCCCCCCTTTCAAGTCTCAGTTCATGTTGTTTTGGAAGTATGTAAGAATTCTAGCTTTCTTAAAAAAGAAATAGCACTTGGGTTGCAAAGAAGCATGAAAGCTTTGTAAGTTCTAGAAATGTTTAGACTGCGGAATTCAAAACGCATCATTTTCAACAGATTTTCGCTTTTAAACTATTTTTTTTCTCATTTTAATAATTAAGGTTAGTTATACCTCAATAACAGTGGCAGCACTTCTAAAAGGTCAACAACCAATACAAATGGTTTTTGACTGCAAGGATAATTCAGTGAGATTTAATGATCCTTGACATCCAGATGACAAAAACTCGTGATTACTTTTCTTACCCCAGTCTTCTACCACACTTCAGTATATAGCAAAGCTATTGATGTCTAGCAAGAACACATCTACATACATTTACCTACAAGCTCTTTCTTACTGCAAAGCTTTCCAACTTTGGAACGTTTGTCACTGGAGTGCTCATTTGAAGCAGCTGAAGAAGGAAGTGTTTTGCTTAGTCTAAGAAACCAAGCAAGTATACTCAAACTAAACTTTGTATCACTTAACAAATATGGGGCCTGACACTTTTCTGAGTTAAGCCACATGCAAGGTACTTCTTATTTAATTTCTATTTTTAAACTACTCAGCTGGAGTACAATATCACAGCTACTGGCTTTCTAAAGTGTGCAACCCGGTTATAAAAAAGCGTGCAACTGGTGTATAATGCCTACATTTTGCAATACTGTCACTTCTGTATCAAAGCACCATTAGACTGCCCACATGTCTATAAAAAATAATGGTAATTTACAAAATTCTGACCTAAATTTGTTGTCACTACAATTGAAAAGTTCATCAAAGTTTGTTGTTGTCCCTCTGCACAAAAGACTTCCTCAGCATTGTATAAAGCAGAGGTTTTTTTGAGTTATAGTAGTAAGTGTGGAATAAAAATACAGAATGGGCCACCACTGGTTTCCAGAAAACATATCAGTGTCATTATCAAATGCAGAAAACTCTTGAACTAAACAAGGAGAATGCACATTAGGGACTCACTGAAGCTGAGATCCAAAACAACAAACCTCAGAGGCTTCAGAAGAAAATCTGTTTTTGCATTTGGACTACACTGCAGCAGAATTCCAAGTGTCTGCTTACAGCATGGCACCTTCTCTTATCTTACCTGAAACTGCATCAAATCCAGGTTCTGCTATAAATACATCATGTGCTGGAAAGTCAAATGCATCGCTGTCAAATTTTACATGACAACTGATAATGGATTGTGGTTGCAATTCAGCAATGGCTTCAATCTGAGCAGGCAAGCACTCCCCTAAGGGAAAGAAAAAAAAAAGTAAATATGGGACTTCCCTATGAAAAAAAAAGCAAACAGCCTGAAATAGCAAGGTGTTCTCCTACCTTCCAAAACAGAACTGCTGTCTGTTATTTCCAGCTAGTTTCACAAGGTTATGATAACCTTAAATTATCTTATATCTAATCTCAAAAGAGAGAATAAATGAAGATTTTACAGTTATATATATGCATATATCTATCAAACACACGTACATCTACATATATATGGATACAAAACAAATTCATATGCACACGTATGTGACAGGAATAATTTGATTACAGGAAAGAATGAAGTAGAGAGGATTTTCAGCTCAGATGTGCCTGCTGGATAGCTTATGTGATCATGGAGCCTTGATTCATATTTCAGTTTCTGGCAAGATGTTTATAATTAAAATAATAATGAAAATAAAAAAATTAAAAAATATTAATGAAGTTGTCAACCTTAGTGAGCATGCTTACCTTACTGAGAAGGCAAACGGAATTAAATATAGAAGCTAATATTCAGCCAATTGCCTCTTAACTATTTTTTTATATGATCAAAAGCAACCCTTCCATTATCTGCTTACTGTATCAATCGTGAGATCATAACAGGCTCAGAACCTGGCCCTAAGCTTCTCAGAGCTCCCGGGAGCCTGGATATGCACTACAGGTTCATGGAGAAATTCCTACACCAGCTTCACAGGCCCTTCAAAACCACACCTATCATGAATATACAAACATACTATGCAATAAATTTTAATGTGTGTATATATATATATATTTTTTCAAATCATACCTTGCAAATTTTTATTTCTTTCTCCAATCAAAACTATTACTTTTGAGGCTGCAACTCCTCGTAAGCTGGTTTTCGCTCCACTTACATGCATTGCTGTAGTCCTCTGAGGTATGTTAATCAATACCTGAATAAAGGATGAAGTACATTTTTAACAAAAACTGTATTAAAAAACAAAATACCAGCAGAAGAAATTGAGGCAAAACGAGATTGGACTGATTGTGGAGCACTCACCCTTTTACACAAAACAGATAAAGCTCCAGGAGTTTGCGTTGGTCTTCATAAAATAAACAGAATTTCGCTGATTTTACTAATTGCCTCCTGAGGCAATTTAAGTTAGTAAAACATTTTTATTTTTTTTATCTACCCCACACAACAGGCATAAAGTTTTAAGTGTGAATTCAATTTTTAAAAATTAAATAAATAATTATTAATAAATAATAATTAATTTAGTAATTAATAATTAAATAAATAAATAAAGGTGCTTATGTCAGGATGATGCAGTGAATTGCATCAAAAGTACAACTGCAATGTAGAAAAAAATTAATCAAATAGTTCTGATCAGCAATACTTCATAATACAGTACATTACTTAAAACTTCTTGCTGACATTTCTGCCTGAACTTAAAAAGTTGTCTAGAATCTAGAAACACCATAGCTAAGCAATCAAATGTACAGTATAGGAACAGTATGAGCTAAAAGCAGGAACCACTGATCTCAGATTATTCTAACATAGGTGATTTAAAAAAAACCAAGATATTTTTTGACATACATGTTTCTGCCTAGCAGTTAGAAAGCATACTTATGCATTTCTAAGGTTTTCTCTTTTGAAATGAATAATTTAAATTTCTATATTTATTTTTCATTTAACTAGATAAACCATATAAATAATAAACCACATAAATATATACATAGTATACTTATTTCTACATATAACAAAAAACTCATAGGGCACATGCTGAAGCAAACAAACTCCAGTAGTTCTGGTAAGATTTAGCAATATCTTACCTCTCTGTACGTTTTAAGTAATTCAGGAATCTCATAATAGACCGTGGCAACACCAGAATCCCTTGCGACAGCTACACCAGTCTTGGAGTCGATTTGAAGCACACTGTTTGATGAAGAGCTCCATATCCCTGGCAGGCCTGTAAAGACACACAGTTTGTACACTGCACAAGAAAGAGTGAATTGCCCCAGTGACATAAACTTACGTGGTGTCTTTGTGCGCACACCCATTGTATGGGCAGCACTGATCTGCTTTGTCACAAACTCAGACATGTAATTTGCAAGTACCTGGACAAAAATCTGTTAACACTAAGAATTACAAACAGAGAGTGAAGTTAAACCATCCTGATAGCTTCTTTGCACCATTCCCATTTAAAAAAAAATAACAGCCTTTCAAGCCAACAGAATGGAAAACTCTGAAGTCTGACGCTCATAGATTCCATACAGCCAACATACTGCACGATACAATTAAAATTAGAAGAGCTGATCAAAGCTATTTTTATCATTAACAAGAACAGTGACATTTGATTCTGAGAAAACATCATAAATTATGCATCTAGTTTTCCTGAGAAGGAGTCAGACTGATGTCAATTTTATAGCTGCATAAACAGAATGACTGAAATGCCACTTACCTTCTTGGTTTGTGAATGAAGTACTGAAGCAGAGGACATCACCTACAACCACATCAGTGAGTTCAGGAAAAATGGCGTGCTGCACAGGAAGGGGGATGTAGTCTGCAATTCCACTGTGTTCAGCATCCCAGACTTTAAGCAAGGTCAAGCCTACGTTTACAGTCCGGATCACAAATGTGTTGTTTGTGGCTCCTTTCCCAATCTGTACAAAGTCATCTCTACATAAACGCACAAAAGAAAGTACTGTTTTTCTTAAAAAAGGTAAGTTTGCTAATGTCTTCATTTCTACCACAGATAGCATGCACAAACACTGTTTTCATACGGTGCATATTGCGTTCCTCTGATGGTTATCTTCTAATGAACAGGGACAGAATAAGGAAAATGGAAAGATGATTTAGGTGTTAGTGAGGTAAATTTCATAACCATTCCTATGTGGTTATGCTGAAGAAATACTAATGTTATAGCAATGTATGAAAACTCTTCCCCTAATTTTAAGAAGAGTAGAATTTTAGAAATTAGGTTGTTTCTTTTCTTTCTTCTCAGGGAGCCAATAAGGAAACAAATTATAGCAGCAACATGCAGCTTTCCAACCACGTCTTTACAAAGTTAAATCAAATTTGATTACAAGATCTGATATTTCCTAACATTCAGCACTCCCCAGTGAACTAACACAAAGAACTTAAGCATACACAGCACAAAGACTTCCAACCCTGGCAGCACCACAAAGACAGCAGTCAAAGTCTTGAGATGAATACAGCTGGGTCACTGGAGTGCTGCACCTGAGGTTAATGAGCAATGCTTCTGTGTTTAGGGCTAATTATCAGTCCTGTGCCGATGCAGCTCTGGCACAACAAGCTGGTAAGCAATGGTATTGCTAACTCACAGACCTCTGTAAGCATCAGAAATTTCTGCAGATCATTTAGGTTCATTTAGAAAGACAGAAAATCTTGCATTCAACTTCCTTCCCCTCTCTGACCTCAACCCCGTTTTTCTGAATCATGATCTGAGTTGTAACAGAATGGCCAGGGTTGGAAGGGACCTCAAGGATCATGAATCTCCAACCTCCCTGCCACATGCAGGGCCTCCAACCTCCCCATTTAATACTAGACCAGGCTGCCCCATTCCCCATCCAATCTGGCCTTGAACACCTTCAGGGATGGGGCATCCACAACCTCTCTGGGCAGCCTGTTCCAGCACCTCACCACTCTCATAGTAAAGAACTTCCCCCTGACATCCAACCTAAATCCTCCTTCCCCCAACTTAAAAACATTTCTCCTTGTCCTGCTGTAACCACGACATGCTGTGCAAAAAACTCATTGTTACAGTAATGAAATTAATGACAGTTTACTTCTGACCAGAGAAGGTTGTTTTGTGATATTTATTAGTTTTTGAGGCAAAAAGAAGTCTGCGTGAGGCTTGGCTTTGCCATATGAAGACTGTACAAGCTTATCTGAAGAGACAGCCCCTGAACCAGAAAATCTTATATAAGACATGAGTCAGTGTAACAAGGCTCTAAAAGAAAAGGAGAGGAGCAGAGGCAAGAGGAAACAAATGTTAATGAGATCAATTGTTTATATAGGCTGCTGATGTATGCAGTCTGATGATTCAGAGTCACTTAAAGCAGAAATGTACCCCAGCAGGCCCCACTAGGGAGCACACTTATCTGAGCAACTTTCCATTTGCCAGACAATATCGATTACAAACTGAAACTCTTCTTTCTTCCACACTGCCTCTGAAGACCTCAGAGATGAAACTTTCTTTTGTAATCCCAGTCGAAGCTGTATCTTCAACTGGTATCTTTGGAGCAATTTTTGTTCCTTGCCTTGCCTATGTGCATTTGGCATTATGTGCTCTCTGTAATTAAATCCAACAGCAGATGCCTACCTGTTTGTTGCAAAGTTGAGCACAGAGTTATGTGAATGAAAAGTATCTCCAGAATTGTCATGAAAATGGACTGTAAACGTCAGTGTCACACCCAGGGGTAGAGCCAGTAATGCCTCTTTGGTTTGTGTACGCAGAATAGGACTCATGGAGATTCTTAGGTATGAGATGGGGTAGACCTGTAAAAACATCGAGTGAAAGATTTTCCTTTTTCTGATGCCTCTATAAAAACAGATCTAAAAGCATTCTTACCATGCAAAGCCTCCTTCAGCAATCACTTCCTGTATGTTTAACCATCTAACAGTACTGAGACATGTAACTTTTATTACTCATACACATATTTCACAGAATGGCTGTGGTTAATATGGGCCTCTGGAGGCTGCCTAAGCTAAGCCACTCCAGTCAGGCAGAGTTACCTACAGCCAGACACCCAGAAGTAAGATTTCAAAAACCTGTAAGACAGAGCCAACAATCTCTCTGGGCAACTGGTGTCATCGTTTGACAGCCCTCTCAGTGCTACCCTGCATTCACAGAGTTTTATGTGCTTCAATTTGTGTGTGCATTCCATCTTGTCTTGACACTGTCCACCACCACAAGGAGCGTGTCTTCTTTGCACCCTCCAACCAGACGTTTCTTGTTGTTTTTCTGAAATAGGACTGGGAACTGAAGAAGAGAATACTAACGCAGACCTCAGAAAATACACTGTTATCATATAAGGAAAAACTGTTAAGCCTTCCTGGGTTCACAAGGGAACAATATTTCCCAAGACTTCTCTCTAAGTAGGTCTCCAATAATTCAATCCTCGGTTACCAGGAATAACTTGCAGTGTTTGTGAGAGTAAGGGGATGAAACAGTGGCTGCTTGCCCAATTCCCCTGAGCTGGGTGAGACAACTGAGATGATGTGGGCAAATTCTAACAGCCTTGGCTCTGCCTGGGAGAAGGTTTGCTCAGAGGAGAACACAGGAGCCATAAGTGCAAAGCTGCTCCCATGATCCCAGTGGAATAGCACCACAGACTACGAACCGCTGCCACTCAGCCAGGCCTGCTGTGGTCTAACACAGCTCAGACTGATAGAAGTGTAAGAGATGAGAGCAGTCAGGGCTAGCATCTGACAGATCCTAGCTGGTCAGCAGGCTGCATTTTGCTACCTCTCCTCAAACAAGACCGAAGTTCGGGACTTCTACTCTTAAGTTCTCTGGAGAGATCTGACAGACACACGTGCACCCCCCTGTATTTTTGTACCATCACTCCTTTGAAGGAAGTACATCTCCAGATAAAGACCTTAAAACTTTCTATTTATTTAAATGCACCGCTATTCTTGATTAACTTAGCTGAGTTAACTAACAAAAATGCACAACAAAAGAGAGAAAGTTACCTATTCTTTATGTTACAGCTTTTGGGAAACAAGTAATGGAAGGAAAGAGAAGCCAAAACACTCAAATATATATATATAAAACTATTTTAAATGAAGCCCTCGAGCATATCTTGTAGGAAATTCCCTTTATTCTGACCTAAGAGGCTCAAGCTAAAATGTACAATCCTGCAATCTGAAGATGTACATGTCAAAACTTAAAAAGGGAAAGAACAAATTTGGCCTCAAGCAAATCACATCTCTGGTGCACTTCAAAAAAAAAAAAAAAAAAAAGTGGCTAAAATATCAGCACACACAACTGTCTACTCCACAAACTGATATACAGAGTTAAAATATCAGTGCACAGACATCTGCCCAACAAGAGCTGAAGCAACGAGCAAACAAAAACGCTATTTCCCTGGCAGATTTTCAGCTGGCTTTACTTTAAGATTTCAGAAACTAACCCACAAGGGACAAGTTCTAGATGTAATATTGATGAAAACAGCTATTTACTGTTAAAACATCTGTGTTTTTAAAGTACTTGCTATTTAAATATAAATATATATATTCAACCGAGCACTACCAGTAAGGCTGCACATAGCTTGCTTCTATGCTAAGGCTTTGCATACTGTCACTCTCTACTTCCACTGTCCTCCCTGACTTATGTGAATCTGTTTTTGAGCAAAGCTGAAGGTCTAAGCATAAGGTGATGCTGCTACAGCAGGTTGGGTCTTAATTGCAAACAGAAACATAGACAAAACAAGAACTTATGGTAAGGAAGGACAGCATGAAGGAGAAAACTCTGCCTTACAGTAACACAAGATTCAGACTTATCTGCTGCTCTGTCACAAGTTTTTATATGTGACCTTCAGCAAAACCACTCAAACCACACAAGTCCTTCGTATATAAGCAGAAGACAACAGTAATTTCTGAACTTATGAGGTTTTTTGGGGTTAAAAATGCTATTTCCATAAAAACTAGGATGGTTCTAGTAAGTACAGGAAAACAATTCTGTTGTACAAGATGCTGAACAGAGATGTTTTTACTAGAAAGATTGAAGACTTAAAACTGTACTGCACTGACTCCACAAATCTGCAATATCATAACTTTACATGGAAAGAATGCACAAAGGGAGAATTCAACTTCAGTACCTCCGTATGCTGACTAAATGTCATTTGAGCCATCTCCCAAGTCATTAGATGTCTTTCACTGGCTAGATCCAGCCGTGAAGGGAGAAAACAAGGTCATCTATTACAGAGCGGTACGTATTCATTTGCCACCACCTAGCAGCAGGAGTAGCATTAGTGAAACCAAGCCATCATTTCTTTTTTCATTCTCTTCCCAGGATGTGTTGTTCTACAGACAAATCTGAACATTATGGTAAAAGAAGATTAATAATAAAAGACACAATCAAGCCATTTCCCAGTGATTATGATAACTAACTCACAAATAATTTGAAGTCAGCACTTTAACTGTGTTTCTCTTTTAGCTGGGACATACTGGAAACATGCTGACAGTGTAAAAAGGGATATGAGGAAGTGGAGCAGTGGGTATCTCAAGGCTCACGCTGCCAGATGAATAAAGTTCCTGGGACAAGGACTTTCAAACAGAAATAAAGGACTGATGACAGAATTGCAGAGGTTGGAAGGGACTTCAAGAGATCAACGAGTTCATCAACTCCCCTGCTACAGCAGGTGCCTTACACTAAGACATACAGGTAGGTATCCAGACAGGCCTTGAATATCACTGTAGGAGACTCCATAACCTCGCTGGCAGCCTGTTCCAGTGCTCTGCCATCCTTACCATAAAGAAGTTCTTCAGCATTTCAGTATGGAATTTCCTACGTTCAAATTTTAGGCCACTGCTCCTTGTCCTACTGCTATGCAGCACCAAGAATATTCCAGCCTCATTCTTTTACCTCCCCACCTCCCTTCAGATGTTCATTAACATTTGTCAGATCCTCCTTCAGTCTTCGTTCTCTCAGGTTGAACAGACCCATATGTCCCCTCAGTCTTAAATGCCCCATCAGTAGGATGCAGTATACTTAGTCTAACGGCATTCAGTTTAAAAGATGAAGTTTTGGGTAAGAAAGACATTTAATTTGCCTGAAAATGAATTGTTGAGTTTTGCTACATATCTGTATTTCCCTAAGGATTCATATTTTGGCGCAATCTGGACACACTCCTTGCTAGCCCACCAAACACAGGGAACATCAGCTAACTTGTGGCATCTGATAAGGCATGCCTTCTCATGCAGAAGCTCTCATTGTACAAAATCTGAATTGGTGGGAAGGAGAGGTGAAAGCCATATTTTGGAGCTGCACAGTTACATCTGATATCTAGAAAATTGAGGTATCATGTTTTCTAAGAGATGTTGTATTCATCACCCAGATATCTACCTTTTTTGTGTAATACCAAACGCAAGCCTATAACAGTAGCATTTTTTCTTTCAGAAGAATCTTCTATAGTGATCAACCTTGTAAGATAAATATATATTATTTTTTAAAGACAAACCTTGAAGGCATATGTAAACAAAGGCCTTCTTGTAACATATACTGTATTTGTAAATTTGCTAGGATTCCATCTTTACTTATCTAGCTTGTAAACTCTTTTCAAAGCCCACAACTGACCATTAATTCCTCCTCATTTTTCAGAATTGAAATCTAAAGTACAGTTAACTGACTCTGCTGCAGTAATAAACACTGTAACAGAAAACTAAATCAGTTTGACTCTAGCAAAGAAAAAGAGAAAAACAATACCTTAACAGCAGCTACAATGGTCTGATTAATTCCAAATGATTCCTGTGAGATTACTTCAATTGTTGATGAACCTATTAAAGACCCAGAGTTAAGAAAACCTCTGTCATCAATTTTTACAACAGGCACTTTATCTGGACCATCCAGGACACGGTAATTCAGTGAAGCCACTCGATCCCTTGAAGAAAAGAAAACACAAATTAATCAGACTTACAAAGATGCAAAAGGCAAGAGAAAATAACAACAAAAACAAAACTTCCACAAGTAAACAAAACCCCAAATCACATCAATATGTTACGCAAATTTAAGACAGACCTAATTGATACCTGTTTTTCCATATCCTCACAATAAGAGCTGAGAACACTGTGCCCTAATCAAAGAAAGAAAACTTCCAGCTCTGACTCAAGCTCAGTCGACAGAAGTCTCATCTGGGTTTAGGAGTGTACTGAAATCTAGTTGCTGCCCACTGCCGTGCAGTATCATCATTCCCTGATGCAAACATGATCCCAAATAATATTGGCTAAGGCTGCAGTGTGCAGCTCCATCAGTCAACTTCTACAAACAATATTGAGAGGCAGGGTCAATGCTGGTATTAGAGGTAAAGTCAGGGACAGGATTAAGTAGATCTCATCAGCTTCCAGGAAACGGTTTTGCCAACAAAGTTAATTTCTGGAATAACTTTCAACATGGGATTTGCATATTAATAAAGTGAGCTCATACAAAAACTCAACAGCTGGCATCCTGAGACACTAGCTGCATTTGAGTGTAACATCACAAGTTCCGGAATGCTGTAATAATTATTTTCATCTTACTCCCAAACTCCTCCATTCGGATAGAAATACTCTATCCTAAGAAGCCCAGCATTCAAACTTTCAGTTGCCCTTTTCTTGGCAAAAGCGCAATTCCTTTTGATGGCAGAATTTAGACATAGGGGCTGTAACAATAAATAATGAAGATAATAGGAGAAAAATTTAAGAACTGCTGCCTAGCAACTTAATCACGAATTAATCAGAAAATTGCTTCGAAAAGTAACCAAATATTAAGCCTGAAACGAGCCTGAAAATGAACTACAAAAAATGGCATCTCATTTGAAAAAGAGATTTTCATCTCAAAAATCCAATCACAGCCTCAGTGAAAGAAATACATAAAACTATTTTCCATAAGGCCTTGATTGCCCATAAAAACTCTAGTGGAAGCACGCTACTGCTTCCTGGCTCAGCATCTTTTAAAATAAGCTTCTAGAAGTCCTACATATTGGGGGGAAAAAAAAAAAAAAAAAAAAAAAAATCGAACTACAATCTAACAAGATTTGACAAAGACCGAGAGTACAGAAATATTTTGTTCATCGTCAGAATGGTTGTGTATTATTTGGACATACTGCAGTGCCTTTTTTAATAGATTGAAAGAGCAGAACTTATTTTGAACGGAATTGCTAGTTTTGATAAACTGATGACACAAGTCAGAGTGTGAAAAATGGTCTTTCACCTGTTTGTTTGAAGTTTAATAAAGGAATTTGGTGACATTAAGATCTGTTCCGTTTCTACATCGGGAGTGACTAAATGAAGTTTTTCAAATACCTGGAAAATAAAAAGCACTTTATCCTACTGCTGTACATAGCAAGTCATTAGTTCCATTTATTTCATCTTCAGAACAACAAAAATACAACAAAACAAAAACTCACCAACCTTTATAACCTTACACATAGGATATGAATATTTGAGAATGGGATACACAGTATCTTCTGCATGTTATTCTGAAGAGCATTCATTTCTATGGTTCTACTGGCACTATCAAGCAGTACGAACAATGAAGCATATTTGTCAAGTGAAGCTGTGTTGGAGATCCCACATTCACCCTAATCTGATCTCATGGATGCAATGTCCACAGAGGCACAAGGCCTTCTCAAACGCATCCTCCAGCTTTTCTCAAGGAACCCACTTCATATAGTCTGAAACTGCTCTTCAAAGCATCTTAAGCAGGGACAACCAGGAGATTCACTTCAGGAAACAATTCCTGATTCAAATTAACATTCTTACACAGACATACAAGCAAGCACTACACACAAATGGTACTAACATGTACAGAGGTACTACAGAACCAAGGTTTTCATACAGCTCTAGTAACACTGCTTAACTGCAAAACACAAATCATCTCAATTTCAGGTATTTGACACCAGAAACTAACTTGTGAATTTCATTTAGGCAATAAGCTGGTATGTGGCAGTTCAGTGCAGAAACCTGCCAGCAGTTGAGGAATTTGCAGTTTCCTAAATAGAGGCAAAGTATAAAACAACAGTAAGGGCTCAAAGATAAAACAAAGCCAAAACTACATCTCTATTTCAAATTCCTGGCTTCAAATACAGACTTTAATTCAGCTCTGAAATGTGCATTAAAGAATCATATCACATCATCGTACCTGAATTTGAATTTCATCAGATAGTTCTCTTGCCATGTTGTAAAACTGGTTGGCTGCAGGGTCGAGGGCTTTCACAACAACTTTCAGGCCTGTTCTTCCCTTTACTCTGCCATAAACATCCATTGCAAAGTTATATTTTGCAGGAAGCTGAAAAGAAGCCTTGGACAGGAGAAAGTGATTAAAATTTCACTCATGGAAAGAGTTGATGTTGATATAGAGGAAGGATCACACCCAGTACTGACAACGGCCCTTTGTTTTGAGCAGCAGTATTTTCTCAATCCCCATTGTGCAGCGTTTCCTTCTCCCAAGATACACAGGCATACAACTGTGGACAGACACACGCACGCATTACCTCACTGTGCCTTGTCTTTATGTCCAGAGTATCCCTCTTTGTGACAGACCAGTGGAATGTTAATCCTGGTACTGCATTGCCAAATGAAAAAGGTGTCTGACTACTGGTGATGCCCATCACGTAAACTGGCATCTGGAAACAGAGAAACCACTTTCTTAGGTAATTCTAAGATGATAATTAAACCTGCACAGAGCAAATCATTAAACTTAAAATTAATTGATGAAGATACGGTACTCCTTATAAAGAGAATTTTTTGGCTATATATACATCGCAAGGGTGTACCATGCAGAAAATTTGAATGACCACCATCTTGTAAGATGTTCTGATTCTCTCATTTGCTACCTGCTCTGCAAAACACAAGTACTAATTTTCCTTCAGAAAAGATTTGTTCATTTATTTGTTCCATTTGTAGCACCAAATCACTTCATCTTAGTTAAGTTATACACTCATGTTTTCTAATTCTTTGACCAGATGCTCTCTCCTATTAACAATTTGCTCTGGACAACAACCTTCTTTTCCCTTCTCCCCAAATTAAGTCAACGTATTAACTCTAAACAGAGATTTTAACAACTTATGGGTTTTAATCCCCAACTCAATTAAGTTGCCTGAGACTTAACACATCACTGGCAATTTTTGGATAAGTAACTAATAGAAAAAACAAAGACTGAGAACACAACTTGTTTAAAAATAATCTGAATGTTATCTGTAGTGGATTTACAGATACATCAGAGATTCTTAACATACAAAGGAGGAAAGCCTTCATTGCACACAGAATGAAGATGAAAGAACCACTAACTGATGAAATAGCACTTCCTTAGCTGGGTGTGAATTTCTGAAAATTACCTGGTACACAAGACAAACTTGTCCTGATTTGTTTTCTTTACTGCGTTCAGCTCTGGAGCACTGCCACTGAAATCACATTGTTTCCTGTATCAGCAGTGGTAACGCTCAAAGCAGGAGGCAGCTCAGAGCTCTGATGATATTATCAGATGATCTAATCATGAATAGTCACAACTTGCAGGTCAAGTTTTTAAGGCAATACAAGCTAACCATAAATCAACTCACCTGCGTTCCAGTTTTCATACGTGTAATTGGTGCTCGAATTCTAACAGCTGTCAACTGCACTACTTCAACTTCCACTTTGTCCTACAAAGGAAGAACGGAGGCATTTTAAGCATTTATTAAATGTGAACGAGATTTCAAGATCTAATTGCTGATTTGTTATTATCTAACCACTCTCATCACATGATTTATTGCAAAAAAAAACAAAAAACAAAAAACAGAACACAAGTCAGTAGGATTATAAAAGAATTATCTCCTTGCTAAATTGAGAAGTACTTAAAAATTCCACCTAAGTCAACCAAAACAGAGTCACCACTCTGCTCAAAGCTCCTGCCATGATGAATGATGGAGCTGAGAGGTGGCAGACAGGCAGTGACTACAGTCGTTACTGGGAGAAGGATTTACAATCACAGAAGGTAAACAAAGCCAAACAAATAAGATGACATCAGCAGAATGAGAAGCAAATGAAAACAAAAAACAGCAGTGAGGATAATAAAAAATAGAAGTATGATATATGTGGTATTCTGATGTCTTCTCTTCACATATCCTGATATTCCTGGTAAACTTTTAGTCCTACAGTAAGCTGTGGAAGAAAAGTCAGGTCCGGCCCTCACTAAATAACAGATTTAACTTTTAAGTTCATTTCACTTCTGGACAAACATCAAGGCAGACTGCTGATCCTACACAACAGAGGGCATGTGTGTATGCATGCATGGATGCCTTTCGTTTTTTTGTAAAGTTACTTTACCTCCTCCAGGCAACATCTTTCAAGCAGCAGAGCTTTGCAGCAGCAGCACCCCTCTACACTAGACCTCAAATAAAGAGCCACGAGCTGTCCCAGATAGCCTTCTGAATGTCATGCTAGTCCAAGGGACTTGCACTCCTTACAGGCCTGCTTGGCAGCCCCTGCACACTCAGGTAGCAGCAAATTGCACGGACAGACATAGCTGGAATTCAGGGATTCAATACTCCAACTCTGTAGATGGATTTAAACCGCAATGCAAGATGGTAACATTTTCCACAGCCTATAAGCTTAAGAGACAACAAATTCCAGGAAACAGTCACCTTCTGACATCTACTAACAAGATGTGCACCTAAAATGTAAGGCAATGCAGGGAAGGACTGCAGAGAAGCATTCTGCCGTTTTAGAAAGGTTTATTTAGATGAGCTTTTCAAGCCCACACATATCAAACATACCACTGACGACATCTCCTTGGGATGTTGGTAAAATCTAGATTTAAAGTACAGGTACCCCTTGTGTCAGCAAATGCATAAGTTCACACGTCAGGGAGTAAGAAACAGCAGTTTCCTTAGGGAGATGAAATTTCAGGAAAATACAGAAGATGACAATACTGATGCAAAAAGACCAAGTGGCCCCTTTTCAACCAGATTAAGGAGTTAGAGACTTTTCCAGCCCCAAACAGCATCGAAAAAACATCACCTGTGACACCACAACCAGCTTCCCTGTCTCTGCATCAACAGCTTGCACCACTCCCGTTACTGTCCCATTCCCTGCTGCCACTCCTCTGATGAGTCCAGTGCTGTTCACTGATGCAATCTTCTCATTGGTGATGGAGAAAATGATGTTGGATTGAGGCTGAGGGCCTCCTTCTGAAGTGATCTACAAATAAAAGCACACAAACCAAATAAATTTAATCATCTGATATTTATTCTGATAAACATCACAACGCACCATCTTTTCCTGCTCAGCACCACAAAGCCTTCAGTAAAAGGCAGTCCAAACATCCCCAGAGAATCTCTGGCTCATTTTCTCTGCCCACTGGTTCATCCATGATGTTGGACTGGGAAGCACATGAAGCTAAGTGATAAAAACAGGCTGGATGCTCTGTATAATGACACATTCCAGACAAGTCAAGAAAAAAACAGACTTCACTTTCTCTCCACACCATATGCTATAGCTCTGCTCTGTGTTTCTGTTTGAATAACTATCCCACTAAGCTTAATTTCATGCAGGTGATAGATTCACTAACACCCTCCTGGTATTCAATACTGAAAGAGCCTATACTCTCATGACACAAACAAATACAAAGCCTCTGACCCGGTAATACAGTCAAATGGATGGCAGCTCACAAATAAAACTGTTTTCTGCTTGGGAAGAACACTCAATGCAAATATGCAGCGTAAATGCAAAGTTAAATAGCTACTCCTGAAAAATAAATGGTATACATTTATTTTAAAATAGAAATAACAAAAGGAAAAAAAAGATCTAGAAGATGCTTTACCTGAATCACGGCTCCTATTATTAGGGTCACTTTCCTTGGCAGTAGTCTAAATGGCGGAAAGACCTCAAAAAGAAGAAGAAAATGAGTGCATGTGCTTGTGCTCTTTTGATGAAATTATTTCACAAAACATCATATAGTCACTAGTGTAAAACTGTCTCTCTATTAGCTTAATTACAGTAAATTGAGCATGCAAACTACACCCATCACTTGCAGTAGAAAAGCACCAAAATCAGAAACAGACTAGAAAGTGATTTCTGGGCAGAATAGATTACTCTGGCAAAATAATCATTATACAATATATCAATGACAATATTCCTGTGCTAACATGTTTTTTGTTTCTTTGTTTGTTTTTAAGCAGACATATTTAATTGAAATTATTTACCTCAATCTGTTGTGGAGCAGAATTGATTCTTTGTCCTTTTTTGTCAGCAACAGATGCAGTAAGACTAGTCTGACCTATGGCTATCCCGTGCACTAGGAAAGCTGCAGTATGGTCATCAAGGGCTTCAGCAAGTGGGCTGCAGCAAAGAAATATCAAAATAAATATTCATTCGCTGAATGAATTAGATGAGTAACAAATACAAGAGACTAATTTACTACATACCAGCTTTATCATAAGAATTATGATGTGACTGTATGTTAGGACAATTATGTATCATCTATAACTGTCACGGTTACAGGAAACAGCTCTTTATAGCCTGTATTTCTTCTTAAAATGAAGTACTTGAAATGAAAGTGAAACAAGATCATTAGATGGCATAGAGCAAAACTCTGCCAGGGAACCCCTGATAGGTATGGGCAAAAGTGACACAGGCTTCAAGTACGTACTTTGAAGCTCTTTAATGGAGCGAGATGTGTACAGCCAGGCTGTGCTGCATGATGTACACACAAACACATACACTTCCCCATCTAAACGGAAAGCTTATTTTACTGATTTGAACACTAAAATTCAACTGTCCAGGAAAACTTTTGTGATTTTTTATCATTGTGTTTTGAGCTTGAAAAGAAGCTCCTAGGCAATGAGGACTTGACCTACCTGTTCAAAACAAGCAGGCAGAATGAGCTATACAACTAGAAGTCTCCACAAGCACAGTATTTTATTTGACAATTTGCAAAGTCACTGCTTCCAAGATGCTTGAGGCTCCATGCAATGTTATAGCATAAGAGCACAGCTTTATTCATCAACCAACAAGACTTAGAGGGTTAACTTAGGCAATTTTCTTGACAATTATTTTAAAGACATCTAGCAGATAATCACATCTTTGAAGGTCTACTGAAAAAGACAACCTTTGAAATGACGGCATCATCAAAACACTGATCAGTAACTGCATGCTACTGGACATCCAAGACAGTATCTTTACTAATTTTTTGCTTATTCTTCCTGTAAACACTTGCAGATTAATAGGAAAACAAACCAACCATGAACTTACACCAGTGAAACAATCTGGGAAGCCGCTCTTAGTTTTAGATCCATGACAGCAAAGTATTTAGCCAGAAAAGGTTTCTTAGAGTCATCCAGAACTCTGATGAAAGCCTTAACTGTTTTTCCAATCTCCACCTGAAATACAGGCAAATCCAGTCATTTCTCATTCTATTTTGAAAATGATTCTTATTTATATGTATACATGTTCTTTTCTTTCAGAGTACACTATTAGTAGAGCATTAGAGAGAAGGCCCAAAGGTCAGATTCCTGCTGATTTTAAAGAATAATTCCTGTCAGCTTTACTTACTGTCAGATTAAATAAATGAATTCAGGTCTTTCAGTTGGCAAAGATGTAATTAAAACATCCAGAAATACCAGCACTTATTTTGAATAAGACACACTGGCAAGTAAAGTGAGGTGGACATTTTTTTGGTGTTCATTTTCAAGGCGTGACATACAGAAAATGATCTTGGGGCAACACATACTCCTAAAAGAACAGCTCTCATGCATTTCAAACAACAGGAAATGTAAATCAGTATGTTCATATAAATTATGAATTAACATTGATGTGTAAAGGCAAAAGTTGAGATTGTAGCTGAGCTGAATATGAAGTAGGAGACGCATGATACTCTGAAAGACTTATAAAATGATAAATCTGGAGGGAGAAGTAAGCACAGGGAGGTAAAGCTATTTCTCTGAGGTCATACAGTTGTAGCAGAGGACTACACCAACCACCACACTGTGTCACCTTGTGCACTTCTTAGCCTTATGCTCGTGATCTGCACAAGGAATCACGGCAGTCTGGATCAGCTGTTCAACTGGTTCAAGGACACTGACCTTGTCAACCACTCGGACATACAGTTCCTGTATATCAGAGACATAAACTTCAGCTTTGGCTGGTGCAGGGAAGGCCAAACACAAATCATGAACCATTACAGTCACTGACCCCGGAAGCAGAGGATGCACCTACAACCAAAAGAAAATTCTGTTATAGCAGTTCTTATTTTCATTTGCCTGTCATTTACAGAACAAGATTTCTTTCCCTTTTAGGGCAGAAGCACTTTCATGCAGAACTCCCTAAGCCTTCAACAGAGATAATTCTTCCACTGAAGAACTGGAATGTATTTAACCAGTATCATACTACTGAGCTAGTATAAATGCCCTCTGAGCAGCAATTGAATTAAAGAATTTTCATCTAGAAAGATGTCTAATAGCATCCTGTTATTCTCCTTCCCCATCAGAAGAACACACAACAAATCAATCAATGCAACTTTTATCCTAAAGGACTGACAAACAAAATGATTGGGTTAGAGACCATGCCTGTACAGCACCAATAGCGCTTCCTAAGAGATTCAGTCATACTCTAGGTTCTTGGTTTTTTTGTTTTTTGATTTTAAGACTATTAGAAAGTGAGGTTCTCTCTCCATATCCAACAGGCAGTTAAAACAACTCAATCTCATTTTGCACTTCACAAAACCTAACTTGCCAGAACTGTTCCCTTACTTAAGCTCAGAGGCTTCGTTCTGAAATTATCACACACCCATCAGTTAAAGCACTGCTTAAAGCATCACCTCCCTGTGAGGGAAAGGTGACTGAAAAAGCACTGAGAATTTAAACCACGTATAAAATACAGAAAAATAAGTTTATCTCATCCATTTTTCCACATCTGCAAGCCAAGATGACTTCTGAAAATATTCCCACATTACACCAGAGACAATCAAAATATTTTCATAATATTTTCCATACTTCCAAACAATGAAAAAATCCCCCTTATCCCTTCACAACTAATTTTTCTTGTGAAGTACAAATTCATTTGTTGTTGATAAATTCATGAAGAATTCTCTTTCAAATGATCTGCGCCATTTTCATTTCTTGTCTAATGAATTCTACAATCCAAATAGACAGTTTTATTGTTGTTCACTTTACAGTGCATCTCATATCCTGGGCTGAGATTAAGTCAAGCGTAACTGCTTTTTAATTGAATCTTCTAGCAGAGAAGTTTGTGAAAAACAAAATAGGGAGATCAGAACATAACTCTAATAGATATTACAAAATCAGAATGACATACTGTGATAGCAAATCACCCTGAACTGGACAGAAAGCTGGTATAATTTGAAGGGTTCAGAAGCACTGTCCTGCAGCACATATTCCAGTATCACTGTAGATATGAGTTACCTTTTCAGATAACAGTTCTAGATAATTCTGTCCCATAATTATCCATTCTGAGTTTATGCAATCAGGAATGCCTAATTGCAGTACTGCAATGGGTAAAGAACATCTTGATACTGCCCTTCGTCCTGTAAACACAAAGCATGTATACATAGCACTACTGTGCCAGAACACTTCCCTCTACTGCAACTGTCAGTGCAAAGATTCCTGTCTGGATCTCGGCTGTGGCAGATCCATACCCTGCATTCATTCACTGCCTATCTAAGCCACATGGACTAAAAAGTGACCAATAATGAGGAAGGTGCAGAATGAGAACTGGAGTAACAGAGTAGCCTGATGATACAGAACATACAGAATCCTGCTTCTAAACACAGCATGGTAAGCTTCCATCACACACTTCAGCAACTACTTCTTTCAACGAAACCAGGATATTGAATTCTCTAAAACAAATGGTATTGCAATGTAGAACTTAAGTCTACAGTTCGTGTCACCCTAACCAATTGCTATTTTCTTAGATCTCTATTTGAGTACCGTTCATGAAATTATCTGATACAGGAAAAACTCTCAAGTTAATGTTGGATAATTGTCAAACATATATGTATGTACAGGGCTGACATCTCTACATCGGTTGCTCCAAAAGCAACACCTTATTTCCACGCAAACTGCAACAGACAAAAGAGCACAATAACATGATTTCAAAGAACATACTCCCAGCTACAAAAACACCATTTTTTATACAGTAACAACCATTAGTTCTGCATTCTTGACAGCAATGAACTGGAGCCTGCACACCACGGTCTTAAACACCTGCATTAGTGGAGGTAACCCACTGTCACTACCAATAAAACTCACCACCCACCCCCTCTGTGCTCACACCCACTGTTTGGTCCCCATCAACGTTCAGCAAACAACTTCATGTCAGTAGTGGGTGTCTTTTTTTATTTTTTGCATGGAAGAATTCAATTCCACCCATTTGCTTCATACACACTTTCATGTCAGATGCCATTCTGCCAGACTGCCCCTCTGCTGCCATCTGTCACATGGCAACAAAATGTAATGGAATATGGTTGGGAAGGTTCAACTTCTACTGCCAAATTACCCACATCTGCCCTGATGTTGTGAGCAAAAAATAGGAGGCACTGGTCCTGGAGCAGCCCTCATAGCTATTGGGAGAACCTCCATCCCCAGCATCTACAAATTTATCTGTTTATCAAAATAAAGACAGTTATTAAAGTTTACACAAGCTTGATTTGTGGATTCTAATCTCACTTCCACAAAGATGGATCCTGATTTCTTTCATAGTTTCCACTATTATTTTGAAGCATTTGAGGTCAAACGCACATCAAGGCGAATTTTTTGTGAATATGTGTCAGTTTGGATTCTCCCAGATCTCTCACTACTCCTCATGTAAGGCAGTAAAACAGAAAAGGCAGTTAATTATTTCTTGGAAACTGCCAGACACACACTATCTGTATTACAAATCAAATTTATTTCACCAGAGCAGCAAGACGTGACAAGAGACACGTATGACACTTCACACAAATATGCAGTTCAACTAGAACTGATAAAGAGCTCAAATTATATACGTGTGTGTTCATATATATATATATATATATATATAAATAGACACACAATCTATTATGTACTATACACATACACCTTATAAAACCACAATAGTACTGGTGCATAATCATTATTTTATATGCTTACAGAAAGCAAGTATAGCTGAACTGGACAGACAGCTGTGAAAATTCTGTAGGTTGCCAGTGGGCTGAAATACAAGTCTGTCATGCAGATATCCTTACTGTTGGGATAAGAACTAACTGTGTGATCACATTTTTATTTATTCCATATGCAAGTCTTCTTTCTGCTCTAGAATACACAACTGCACCACTGTAGTATTTTGTTGCAGTTAATTATATTTTCTTCTTAAGAAAAATTGGATGCATTAAGAAAAAAATCAAGCCCCAGTACATTTATTTGCCTCAAGTGCAAGCAAGATATTTCTGACATCTCTACTAAAAGAATAAAATCATGTAAACATAAAAAGAATTAAGTCAATATATTAGTGCAAGCATCAGAAAGGCTTTGTTAGTTTTGTAATCCCATTTAACTATTGTAAGCTCTTTATTATGGGTTAGAGGTTATCGAGGTTATCCCTTCCAATATCAAAAAGGACATGGAAAAGAAACAATCAAATATTCAGACTGCCAAAAAGACGAATTATTTCACTCACCAAAGCAATATCTTGAGTTTCCTCAAGATCCACACTGACAACACTTGCAACACTTGTATTGACGAAAAAATATCCAGAACCTTCTTTGATGAACAGTTCTGCCTGCAAAGAAAAAGAAGCACCCAAAATAAGACTGTGCATCTTCCTAGCACTTTGCTAAAACTTACACATCATAATTCTTGATGCTTTCCTCCCTCAATTAAATAAGCAGTAGAGTAAATGCTTACTTGAATGTCAGGATGATTGTAAATGAAGACATCAGTAGGGCTGACTTTTACATCTTCCACTAATATCAGTTCAATAGTGGCAGACACTGGTAGAAGAGATTCATACTGAAAGAAACAATTCCTTTTACCATGTGTTACAGCAAACATTAAAAAATTAAAAAACAGTGCAAGTATCTTGTACATGCAAGAAAGGATGCTTAATGCAGATGAACAAAGAGCCAGATCTGGAAAAGTTTGTTAATGGAATGTCCAAAAGATCAGATGATTAGTTCACCTGCTAACTTTCTTCTCAGCTGCAAGATTTCTACATCCCAAGTCATTTACAGGACATGCTGTCAAATTCTGCATCTTTGTCCATGCCAACAAATGAAGGCCTATGTATCAAGACCTAGCAGGATCAATTAACCATGTCTGATATGTGCTGATAGGAAATTAACTCAGAAACACATTTTAAGTTCATATAGGACAATCAAGCACAGAGAAATAGCGTTTCCTGCTATTTCAATATCTTTCTAGGATTCTTTGTAGCAAGCAACCATAATAAATTCATATATAAATGCATAAACACTGGACCAGATGCAAATCCAATCATTCATTTATAACAACATTAGCTTAGAATGGGAAAATGCTTTTTAGAGGAAGTTAGTATTACGTACCCATTTCACCTTATTAGTAGAATTATTTCCTTGATGTAGAAAGGATGTTATCTTTCCCTAATGAGATAATGACTGTTCCACTTAAACATGGAACAGTGATTAAGACATCTTAATATACCCCCTAATAGATTTTTGAGGTTTTTTGTAAGAAAAAACATTAAACATGGATAGTTTTGAAAGCAGAATACAGAAGACCACTTCTACATCTGAAAAAAAGCCAGTCATCTAATTTACAAAAACACCACATAAGCCCACAGTAACTGCTGTAGAAATTATGTTGACAGCTACTTTTCAACCAGTGAAAGGATTCCTCCAAAACACAAAGACAAGAACATTAAGAGAACTCTTAGACAAGAACAATTAGAGAACTAAGGACCATTTTGCACACATAAATTTCACAACGAAATAAAACAAGCATCCCCAAATTTGAAAGTATTTGAAAGAGATGTTTTTAGTTATCTCTAAGAATAAAAAAAGAATATTGAATACTGCTTTAGAAAAGCAGAGTACAGAAAATTAAAAAGTGATTGAAGAACACTTGGTACCCTTCCTATAACTTCTTAAGAGATACCAAATCAAGTATCTCATGTGGTAAAATATGATCCCTATAACCTAGTAACCATCAGTGAGTTACAGTATAGGCAGCACAGCTTCACCGATTTGCTGAAGACTGAATAAAACCAAAACTAGATGAAACAGTAGTCTGTAACTTTGCCCAAACATCACAGTGAAGAAAAAAGAATTGGAGATATTTTATATTGATAGTAGAACAGAATGGAGAGGGAAAAAAAATTCAAGAAAAGCTATGAACATTGTAAGATCTAGTGTTATTAATCTGCCTTCAGAACTATTCATGTTATGTCCAATTTTTAGATGGCTAAGCACTGAGGAGACAAATACACAAACAACACTTTAAGCATTGAGAGGAAACAGGGATAAAAAAAACCTCTGTGTACCGGTGTTTTTACTTTAGCTGCCTTGAGATGAGACCGTTGGTATCCTGTTGCAGTTGCAGAGATAGCAGTAGTTCCAGACTTGTGATGAACTAGAACAGTTTGTAAGCCTGGAACCAAGAGAAAAGTGATATAAATCCTATTATGAGGGAAGAAATATACAAAGTGTACACTCAATCTCTTCCACTGTCATTCCAAAAGACAAGGAGTTTCTTCCCTAAAGACACACTTGGACTTGTCTGCTGGTTTTTGTTAATTAAAACATACTTTAAAAATGTACATTTAGAACAAGTTGAAATAGGATTTCACATTGCATTAATTTCTTTAATTAAGATAACATTACCATATAGATTTAATCCTGGCCTGTTTCAAATAATGAAATGCTCACTTAAACTAATTTGTACCATGCATTTTCCTTTGACCACTTCCATCATCCTTCAGGGTTAGTTCCATCGGCATATCAGGCTCAATATTAGCTAAAGATGGTTTTGTTGATTCCCAGATAACACTAAGAGAACTGAAGTTATCAAATTTACTGCCATGCTGGTCATAAGCAGCCAAATCCAATACTGGATTGCGATAATTTGAAACAGGAACCTGAAAAAGAATAAATATTTTGATCTGAAAAGATGCAAGAGGATTTTTAATCACTAAAAGAAAAAAACAACTATACTTTGAGTTTCATTAAATTCATTACATCACTCAGTACACGAGTTATGTTCACTAAAATGAGCCATCACTGCTAAGTCTTTAACTGGACTTCAGATACAAAGGTTTGGGTTTTTTTTTTTGCATGTTTTTTTTCTTTTTAATCAGTGAAATCCTTTAAAATAAAACCAAACGACACCCCTCACGTATATTGCCTTTGGAATTCAAAAGAATGAGAAGTGTTGCCATTAGTCAGTCAGAAGACAGACATTCTAATTGTTTACCTAGTGAAATGTGCTAGCAATAGCAGAGCTCTGAAGTAGCTCAACTCCTGACACACTGAGAGCTAGAAAAACAAGTAAACATGTCTACTACATCGAATAAATAACAAAAAATGATTCATCAGCTCTATATTCATTGCAGCTTTATCAAACTAGGGTGACTTGCACGTATGCTTAGCAATATGAACATGATGAAACAGTTCACATGGCAGAGAAATGACAGCATTCATTTGGACACAGGAGAAAAAAAATTCATGCTTGATATTCTACACATGTTGTCCGTGTACTGCAACCCAAATTTTCAAAGCTAAATAATGCTCCTGATGCCAAACAACACACTGCATACACCATATAGATGCTTGCATGTCAGTGTTTGCCCCTCTACATAGGAGGCACAAAACACATACTTGCAATAATACGTGCATCATAAAACCTGCCTCTACATACTAAATGGAATGTTCAGATTAGGATGAAATGATACGAATAAGGAAAAAGACTTATTTGTAAACATCTGCTGGAAACATGCATACCCCCACCCCTTTTTTTTTTTGTTGCTGTTACAAAAGTTCAACCTGTTTTCCTTCTCTCATTCCTTTCTGCTCAGCCCACGTTTTCAGACAGATCAGAAAGGCTTCTCACAGTGACTCTTTTGTGAGAAGCCATTATCCATATGCTTCTGCATATATTCTATTTTCTGATAAGGCCCCCTTATAAACATTCAAATAACTACTGCAGGAAACTCACATTCAGACTGATCTCTGCAAAAGCAGACAATGATACAAGTGTAGTTACTGCTACCCTCGCAATTTCAAGTCAACTGTTTTGTTTCTAACATGGAAGTCCAAACACTGATTTAAGTTACAAGAACACATTCTTTTTCTGTTACATTTCTTAGACTTACCACTTGCTTGTTTTGTTGCAGCAAAGGACAGGAGAGATCAAGCTGAGGGCTTCCATAAATAGGAGTCAAAGTGAGTCGTGAAGGGACAGCACAGATAAATTTCACAACAGCAGGCTCAACTGCTGGAAAAGGGTTGGTCATAGTGGGGTTGTTTCCAACTGTTAAAGCAATAACCTACAAAATCATCAAGACAGATGAGCGAAGAGAGAGAAGATGAGTACCAGGCTCAGGCATGTTCTGTTTTATGTATACTGCTATACCCTGGTGTCAGAACAAGCAAAGCATGATCCTTGTGGACTTTACCAATGAAGACACAATAAGATATAAAAGCATAACGCATTTCAAGAAGAGTTCTATATCTATATATATAATCAATGTATTGTTCCTGGAAACTTTTCCTAGGAATTAATGTTCATTATTACCTCACTTGATGGAGAAAAGTCTTACACAAACTAAAAACCCAACTGGCAGAGCTTTTTTTTCTTGTTGATGCGAAAACAGAACAGCAAAAAGACAATATTTACGGCCAGTTAAATATTTCCAAAATATTCTTTATTTCACACGCCCTCTTTAGCGCTCAGCAATGCAGGCTGTAAGCAGAGAAGGCTACCACAGCAGGCTGAGGCACTCAGGCCACCTGCCTGACCCACCTCTGTGCTATCACCTGCCAGAGCCATACAGATGTGATCTCTTCTGGACAACACTGGGGACCGACAGCCAACACATCCACTATCATAGGCAACAAAACGATGTTTGCACCTTCCTGAGTTTGCATGAACTGAAATAGCTACACTTTACACAGTATGTGCTGAGGAAAACATTTCATCAATTTGGCAGCACTCTGAAATGCTCACGTTTCAAAATCGAGAAACAAACAGGAGGAAAAAAATGGAATCAAAACCAAATGCTTTATAAACTGGCCAATGTAAGCAAAGCAGAACAAATTACTTCTGCATGATAGAGAAAAGACCAGGTGCAACATGACTGCAGCCATTCACATGACTGTTATTTGTCTGAATAAACACAATTACGCTGGCAGGTAACTAGGTGCAGGTGAGCAGGTCAGACTGAACAGTCAGTCTTCTGCTACATTCCTATTTATGCAAACTGAAATTAGCTGTGGTAATTAGGATCTGTTCTAAAGCATTCTGAAACATAAGGTTACTGTAACTTGGCTTTATACTGCAATAAACTCATCATAAGCCACTTTATAACATAACATTATGAAATACTCTGAAGCCTGTATCAGCATCACAATGAACAAAACAGATAAAGCACGTACTTATGTGAGTTTTATACTGGCTTTTTATAAAAACTGGAGCTACACAGCATTTCAGAGGTATATTGTATTAGATCCGGTCAAAGCCTGTTCTCAGCTGCTTTGGCTCCATGTCTGATGGAGGATGATACAAACGCCTTCTAGTACTTACTTGCTCTCCCAGGCTTTTGCAGGATACTTGAACCCAATGCTGGATGTTATTTCGAGACATAGGAGGTGCAAATAAAGACAGACCAATACTTTCTGTATCTTCGGCCGTGACGTTCCTAAAGAACTTTGAAGGCTCTTGGACCCATGGTCTAGGTCCTCCCTCAAATAAAATATCTTTAGAGGAACCCAGAGTCACTAAAGCAACTGATGGAGGATCAACAGTCTAGAATGAATGACAGTTCAAGATTAATAATGTCATGGTTGAGTATTTCAATTGTTC
Source organism: Centrocercus urophasianus (assembly GCF_019232065.1). Taxonomy (NCBI): domain Eukaryota; kingdom Metazoa; phylum Chordata; class Aves; order Galliformes; family Phasianidae; genus Centrocercus; species Centrocercus urophasianus. The sequence continues at coordinate 14,176,967 of NW_024884778.1, read as the reverse complement.
TTTGCAAAAGAAACTGCTAGTCAAAGTGCTACGTTTATTTGTCATTTTGATTAAACTATGATTTTGCCATGCAATGGGTTGTAAACCTGATTACTTAAGAAACAAGCAGCACCAAAACAATTACTTATCACCTACTTGAATTTTTTGCTCAGATTCTATTCAGTGAAGGATACAGAAAGAAGTTATCTACATTCCAACATCATCTCTTTCATGATGAGGTACCACAAGAGTAAGACCCTGAATATACTTCTCTGAGCAAGAAATAATACTTTTTTTTTAATGGATGGTACTTGAATGAATGAAGTAGTGTAGTGAAGTAGCACTCCCAGTTGATAGTGCTCTCTGGCACAGTTCTGAGCACATTATTTTTCTACAGAACTTTTACTTCAAACCTCTACAAGAAATTCCAGATTAATGTGTATCATCAGGACAGTCTGTGCTGTTTATCATCACTGAAATTAACTTAGCATGTTAATACACAATGCCAATTTCTAGTTTGCATTCCATAACCTCATTTTAGTTAAGATTTTAGTAAGAAATAAATAACAGCTAACTAAGAATGGTTCAATTCTTCCCATGGGTGCCTTCAGAAAGGAAGAGGGCAGAGGGAAGAGCTGACATAAAGGTACTGCTTTTCTTCCATTTACTCCCTGGTTATATTTGCAATGCAAAGGTGAAAGTCCAATGGAAAACTAAGATTCCATCTTAAGTGTCTGCCTGCCCTTTGGCTCCTGCTTATTTTTCCCCTACTTTTTACACTATAAATTCTTTTATGATAGATATCTCACAGACAAATGCATACATCCTCTATTTCTGGGCACTGCAAATATTTCGTTCTATAGAAAAGAGGGAAAAGAATGTGGTAACCATTGTTCTCTACTTTAAAGAAAAAAAATCTTCACTGTATCTAAGCCCAGATTTAGAAGTCATTACCTTTACTTTTTAAGCACATAAAACATAAGTATACATTTAAAATTGCACTTAATCTACTCTCCCTGCCAATGTACCTTGGTTTTATTGAGTAATCTAGAATCATTTTATGTCTTAACATTATATGTGAAAAGTCAAGCTATAATGCCCCAAGGGGCTTGCTAGTATTTACTAGCACACAGAAGAATAAATGTAGTCTCCATAGATGGGAAATTGGAACACAATGATCCAAAACAAACCACATGATTTTTTCCTGTTAATCAACCATTCACCACTTTTTTTTTTTTTTTTTTTAAATGTACTACTTACATAATATCAAATTGTAGTTCATCACTTAAAGGTATTTTAAGGTATGGATTGATTTAGAAACAGATCAGACTTACTTTTAATGGTAGATAAGCAGCAATGATGATGCTAGCACTGAGGCGGACGTGAGCGTGGGTGTAACTAACAGCAAGTGTTGTGTATCCTTCAGTTTCAGCTTTCACTCTGACTCCACTACAAAAATCAGCACTTGGCTTAAGTCTTCCTATCAAACAAATTAAAACACAAATATACATTTGGAGATAAATGCCTAAGCACTCTAACCTTAGCTCTACGTGGCTTTTCTAAGCAAAAGCATTTCTACCAGAAGTGAACTAGAGATGTGCTTTCCATCTGAATAAGAAAAATGCTCACTTCTGTCTTCCATCTCAAATTCAGTATTTACTGAAGCATCTCAAAACTTATTTTCCCATTGTCCAAAGCAGGTCATGAATCCTTTCTCTGGTGTAAACTAACGTGACTTGCTCTTGCTGCAGTACTTTCATTTTGTTGTTTTAAGATGAGCCTGGTGTTTAAGCACAAACAAGCTTTCAAAGCTTTCCTGCACAAAACACAATGCCTACAGTTCAAGTTCTCTCTAGCTGAGGTTAAGTTACTTTCATGCTTACTCAGAGAACATTTTTGAGCGTGGGGATCTTTTTTCCCCTTTTGAAAAACAAAACAACATGCAGCCCAACAGCACATTAGGCACTGATATTTAAAATAGCTGCCTCTCAGACAAACAGATGGTACAACACAGACTGGTTTTACTGGCTTGGTGGCAAATAAAAGAGCTCCCATACAAGAGATACTTGCAAAAATCCAATGGTACATCTGAATTACATACTGAATTAAGCAGATACAGGAACAGCTCTGTAACTCAGTGCCCACTTAGCCCAGAAATACTAACAGCATTCTCTGAAAATAACAAGCATATTCTATACTCACTGCACTTTTTTTTTTTTTAAAGTAATCAGCTTAACAAACAGAGCTTTGGTAAAATTTATCAGCTGATCAACTTAATTCCTTGCAAGCAAACAATAGCATCTTTATAGAACAGAAAGCACTTCTGAACAAACAGGGGAAAACAATTTTTAATTTTAGCATCATGGCAGGTCTTCTAATGTATCTCAAACACTACCAGCTTTGTTACAGAAGCACATTAAAAATTCTGCATCAGTACAGCGATAATAGACAGCACGCTCTCCACTAAATTGGTTGCCAAAATGCTTTCAGAGTCTCTTAAGAAGTCAAAAATATCAAAGAGAAGCTCCACATAACAATACAAACATTTTCAAAAACAAAACTGTATCTATTTCGATCCAGACCTCATAGGATCTATGATATCATAGACATATCTAGGAACACACAGCAGTTGAAACACTGATTTAAAAGAGATACAGAAGCACCTGAGAAAAGGGGTTAAATCACCTTGAAGTGGTCGGAACACTCCACGATTTTCTACTTCCACAACTAGATCAAAGTGTGAACAGTCACTTAGTGGGACTATCTCGCCTGTTTCAATGTTGGTTAGACCATTAATCCTCAGAGGCAGCTCCAACATTTGGCCAACCCGTGCCTCAACTTGACACGGTACGAACTCCATCCCGCTAGGTTCAGTTACATAGACCTGAACAGGAAAGAAACATGACAGCAAGGCATAAAAGCTACAAAAAGGCACCAGGAAAAACAAGATTCCAACATGTTCTCCTTATTTTAACTCTTGTAGGCATCTCCCAGCTACTGAATTCTCTTTGATGGCTAAAAGTAATTTCTCCCAGTTTCCAACTTGCTTCTGTGTTTCTACCTGACACAAAAAGGTATTGGGGGAAAAAAAACATGAAAAGCTTGTTGCTATTTTAGTGATCTTATCCCTTAAAATTTCAATATCATATCATTTTGGTGATCCCTCTACCAATACTTGTAATATCCTTGCTCCTGCTGTATTAAAGGTAAAGTGAGGTTTAAGGTGTGTTATTTGCCAGAGATATCATCCCCAGCTGGGTCAGGTTTAGTATCCAGCCTTGACTTGCACAGTATCAACGTCTGAGCTAGACTCAACGCAGCTAGCAAGGCTCCCCAGCCTGCACCTCTCACAGCAACACATCTGTAGAAGCTCAGAGAGCTAAAGGCCTATTCTTCCAAAATAATATTTCCTTTTTCATTTTCGTGCATTTCTGTTGGCAAAACATTTTTAATGTTTTAATGTTTAAGTCTCCAGGACTTAAAGTTCCCCTACTAAGGTCAGGAATATAAAATAAGTAACCAGATTTCTAATGCCTAATCTTACCTTCTGCATCAGCAAGTAATCCTTATGCCAGAGATACTTTTGAAATCAAAAGGATTACTTCCTAAAATAAGACCGGCAGAAATCGATCCTCATGTTCATATCTGATGCTGACAACCTCTCTTAGCTCCGTTATTTGTTATTCTAATTTGCAAGTTTTTCCATTGATCTTATAGAATATATCTTTGACTGACTGCACATTTCAAAACAATCACCATGATCAAAGTGTTTCATTTGTGATGTCTTAGCTCCCTAACTGCAAACAGCTTGAAAGATGGAATATTGCATCATATGGTAGAGTTAAAATTGTAACCTTTGCAGAACACAGCTAAATATTCCTAAAATTTGCTCACTGAAGTTAGTAAATACAATTCCTGCCAGTAGTTCTATGAAGAGTGCAATTCTGAGCACAAGTACAAAGGCATTCAAAAATAACCCATTCAGGTTATGCAATACACTGCTCTGAAAGCTCACAGAGAGAGAAGTATTTTTTTCCTGACTCTGAGATTTTGACTTATGCTCGAGGATAAGAAGTTGCAACTGAAAATCTTCATTATTCCTGCATTTCCAGCTGATAACTGCTAACAAACAGCACTGCTAAAGCCTGGGTTATTCAGGGAGCAAGCTTGTAAAAATAAGTTTTAAAGACCAGAGTCATCATTTTAAGCATGAAATTCAATACCTATCTGAAATCCATCTTTCAGAATTGACATAATTAATCCACGCACTGAAATAAGTGCAAATTTGTCCCTACAACCAAACCAAAACAAACACAGTAACAACAAAAACAGCATTGGTAGCTGCAGTAGTTCCAAGTAAAACTTGGTTTGGAAATATATTTCCTAAAACATGCATACTAAAAATAAAAAAAATAAAAAAAATAAAAAAATAATAAAAAAAAAAGTACCTGCCTAAATAGCACTCTTCATTACGGGACAAATTCTGCAGTCCTGACCAAAAACATTTAACACTGTCTGTAAAAAACTGTTATGTTGTGCTTCTGTTTTATCAGTTACAGCAGTGCAGCACGTAGCAACACATTACAATTATGAAGTATTTACTGTAATATTGAATACAATCAGTTTGTTCCCACCAGTTGCTAAATGATGAGCACGTATCCTGGAAGGAAGGTGCACTGCATCAGGGCTTGCAAGATGTGCTTCCTAAACGAACTGCTGCGCTCCATCACAAACAAAGACACCACTTTTGTAAAGCCACAGCCAGATGGAGGCTGTTTGCTGGCCTCAATGGTGTCCACTTGGCATAAACAAACCTATCTCACTTATGACCACAGTTCACACAAAGCGTCTCTGGATCCCGATGAGTCTCACGTGCTCAGAACACCAACTCTTAGTTTTACAGAGGTCAGGAGCAAAGTTCCTCTTTTCAGTCCAATTTCCATTCTAATGCTTAGCTCTTTGCTAAGGTATACATTTAAAGCACAAATTATAATGCCTGAATGCCACTTCACAGCAGTAATTATCAAACAGTGGTAATTTTAGCTTTTTGCCATTTTAAAGTGTCTGACAACTCTGAACAGCTAGATGGGAGTAAGCACTGACACAGTTTCATTAACAAAAGTGGTTTGTATCCAAAGGACACACTGAAATATTTCCCAAGTGTTATTCCTCGTTTAGAGAAAAAAGGTATTTAAAATTGTATTTAGAGTAACGGGTAGCAAGAGCAGCTTCCTCACCTACCCTTGCACACACTTTCCTGTGGGTAGACGTCTTTTCCTTACATCATATACTTATCACCATGACAAAATGCTAATAGAATGTGACACACGCAGAGACGAAAAATCCATCTCAGAATGGGTATTTTTCATTCTTATTCTCTCCTATGCATCTGTAAGGTTATTTTTCCTTGGCCAGTTCTGGTATCTATGTTATTATGTGGTGTATAGTATTCCAGACACTTTTTCAGGCAGGAATTTCCTTGTACACCTTGATGATACCCATCATCATTTTCATTAAAGGACTTCTTACCCAATGGATTTCAGTTAAGTCCACTTCTTATCCTCCAAAATGCATTTTTTGTTTGGCTTGTCTGCTTAGATTGCTTTCCAATAGCTGTACTCAAGAGCAATGAGGGAAAATAAAGTTTTACCTTCATTTCACCATAATGCAATGGATTCTGAACATCAATTGCCTGAATAATACTGATGCCAATATCACTTCCAGTTGTCATTACTCCTTTGACTGTCACTGTAGCAACTGCCTGGTTAGAACAAGACCAGCTGAAATTTCCACTTCCACCATGAGCCTAGAAAACAAAGAGAAAACCTGGCTGTCAAGGCTTTGACTACGTTGCAGGAGAAGCGAGGAACACACTGAACAGCAATGCTATTACTCCAGAAATAAGTAGAATAACCCCTCAGAACTTTCAAATAAGCAAGATCAAGTACAAGATGAAAAGATTACCACTCTTATTCAATTTATTTCTGATTTCTTTAAGCACATAGCCTATCTCACCAGTGCTGCTAACCCAAATATATCTCTCAGCTGCAGAAATCTGATGCTGACAGCCCTCAGTAACTGATACTGCTTGGACTCAGCACATCATTTCACAAGCTGCCACAGCAGAGGCCTGGCACATGGGATTACTGCCCTTCTGAAAACTCCACTACTTTCCTGCTGCTGACAGCCAAAGTGCCAACCCAACAATTCAGGATCTCAGAGCTGCCAACCTGACACTTTGTACTGATCAGCTTCTGCCAATAGAAATGGTTAGGGATCTAAAGGGAAGATGAAAGAGGGATAAGCAGGGAATGAATGGGACAGTGAGAAAAAAGAAAAAACACCTATACATCTACATCACTTCTTCGCATTACTACTCTGTTTTATGCTGAAAGAGGCACATCTACCTGCAGCCATGCAACTACTGTCATGATCCTCACAGTGCTCATGGCAAGCACAGGAAGTTTGTACACGTATCTATTGCTCTTAAACAGCTTTTTGTGCTGTGTTGGTTTTTGTTCTTTTTTTGTTTTGTTTTTAAATAGGGACTTTCACACTCCAAAATAAATTACAAATTCCAATCAGAATGGAAACTAGGGTGAATACTGCAACAATCTTTTGTTTATATGGCTTTTTTCATTCCTTTAGCTTCCTTTGCTCTAACCCATTTCATAAATCAATGAATTTGAAATAAATGTGTTGAAATGAGAAGATTAAATCTTGCTTAGAAGTAAGGTGTGGAAACTACATCTAATTTGGAACAGCCTGCTAATAGCTTCCACACAGAGAGGGGGAAAAAGGGGAAAAAACCAAAACAGTTCTTTTCCCTTCTTTGTTTTCCACGAGCACATGCCCAACCTGATTACAGAAAGAGCACGAAGATAAGCAGAAAAACAGGTAAGACACATGGGACGTGGCAAGAAATGTTTACTTAAGGTTCACAGCATTGTGTAAAGATATTTTCAATTATGACAGGAAAAAGAGCAAATAAAAAAATAAAGCCCAATTCCTAATAATTCTGTATTCTTAACTCTTTCACACAGATCAGATGCATTACTACATTTTCTTTCTAGCTGTATGTTTGTACCAACAGAGAATAAACCAGCTTCCATTTCAGTCTAATTGCTACCCACAGCTGAACTTCACAAACTGTTAACGGAAAGGACAATGCTCTCACTAGGAAAAATGACCTACACCTGGAAATCCATGTGTTGAATTTCACAAGACGGCACTTCACTTCTCCCATGCAGGTCAGGAAATATCTTCATACTATTAATTTTTAAATAAGCAGTAGCCATAGAAGCAATCTTATTAGCACAGATATGAATAAAACAACCAATAACAGACAGCTAAAAAGTCACTCTGATACCATCTGGAAGGAGCTATGGAATTTTGTTTGATCCTAAAATCCCTTTCACCTAATTTTCCAGCAAGTCTGTTCACCGATTCAAAGCAGCCTGACTCAAAAACTATTGAGTAGAAGGCAAGAGCTGACCTACAGGCTGGAACAACAGTCAAGCTGTGTGCTACTGTAAACAACCATGAGTACAGTTGAACATGCAGACTGAGAAAGTATTCTCAGTTTTGGTAAATACAAACTAATTTAAATGTTGGGAGGGAAAAAGAAAGATCTTTTAAAATGAAAAACATCACAGGAAAGTAAGACTATTGATGCAGCTTATCTGAATGACATGAACTAAGGCTCTCTTGTGAGAAGTTTGATTATATATAGATAAGGTGAGAAAAGTATTGTAAAGGAGATGGAAAACAGAAAAAGCACATTTGCTTCCCACCAGCTGGGCTCCAGTGCAAATCATGAAGTATAGAAAATGTGTATTTGTGCTAAGAATTTTTACCACACTCTGCTGGCACGGTTGGGTATAGCATGAATGAAGCAAAAACGATCCCACAAAACAAAAATGCAGATGAGAAGAACATTCAATTAAATGCCAATAACTTCAGATTTATAATAGGGAATGCAATTTGATCCTTAGGAGATTAATCTGCTACTTTAAACACCACCAGTCCTACTGTCTGGTTTTGTACCCTCTTTACTTGAAACTCAGCACTTCTTCATGCTGAAACAAAGGCAGGAACTGCGCCTGAAACACCTGAGTGCAGGATCTTGGGGTTGCTGCAATACATGAGAGAGGACAAGACACTTGCTTTACAAAGCCTATGAAAGGTTTGGCAACATGGGAACAAAGACACCACATAAAAACTGTAAGAAAAGTCCTTTAGAAGGGGATACTGTAAATGAAGCCATCTTTCCTTTCCTGACACTTTTTATTACAAGATACAATGAGAGTGAAGGATACTGATGGCAAAGTTTGGTAGCACGCTGCTCATTCATCTTGCTTGTTTTTTTTGTGGTCTCTTCATACTCCATACTTCCATCCCTTTACACAGAGAATGGCAATCTCCAATTGTTACTATAGAGTTTAATACCTAGGATATTTTCTGCAATTCCAAACTACTCCACTGAGCACAAGTGAGGGGAAACAGAAAGTGAATAAAAGATAGAGGTAAAAGGATATATATTTATTAATTACAATGCACATTAATTTCTGCAAAGAGCATCCAACAAAATTCTACCAAATAAAATTTTGGATATCACTGTGCATGAAGGATCCAAAGGCAGTTCTACATAAGTAGTTAAAGTGGTTACAGGCCTCACTGCATCTGCTTCAGCAATGCTTTCTGCATTTGGATATTCTTTGGCATACCTGTATCGTATACTGGTAGACTCCTGCTTTTGGCTGCCAAGGAAATGTCAAAATGCTGGGTGAAAGAACTATTGGAACATAAATTTCAACATCTTGCTGGTTTCGCACTGGAGCTGGTAATGTATGAACACCTCCATCCTACAAAAAAAGAACAGCACAGAATCACAAATGACATCATTGCACATCCTACAAATAACCTTCAGTCAACTCATTTAGGACATCTCAGATCAAAAGTAATTGTAAAGGATCCTTCCTGAACAACTTTTGTGAGCAGTCAGTCAGTTCATTCCAGTTATGCATTGCTATTGTATTAAATGAGTAATATTACTACGAAGATTCAGGTGTCCACACTCACTTATAGGCAAAGTGCAATTAGAAATGCTCTCACTACTGCTTTTCGAGGCATGGTCTAGAAAACTGATTTGTTAACTCCTCAATTCCATTTAGTCCTTGCTCACTCTGCTCTGCAAAGTGGAAGAAGAATCTCAGCCTAAACAATCCAGCTCATCTTGAATCACAGCCCATCCTGGAACACAAGCTCCTGTAACTTCATAACTTTGCTATAACTGTGACCCTATAACCTTCTTGCACAACATATTGTTTCTTGCTGGATTCCTGAATGAAAATTTCAGAAGTTCTTACTGGCCCCCTCTGACACAGTAAATGAGTATGGCCCACCATACACAAGGACCAACCCAATCCTACTCAAGGATAATTAAGATTTCAGAGTAAATGGGTTGAAGTGTTTAGTTTTCCCAAGTTTCAAGCAAAAGCAAGTCACTTCCACACCACATGCCCTAAGTTAGCCATACATTTAGCAGCCTGCCCAACTAGCAGAAAGTTAATGAGTATTAATTTGAAGAAATTTTTAGGCTGATCTGTTTGGCAGATTTTCATTCCAGTTTAACATCACTTAGCAAATGAGAGAAAACTTCCCAAATGTAACTGAATGCAGAACAAGGCCAGAGTTTGATACTGATGATCCCACCACAATAAATTGTGAAATTCACTCAGAGAATGGTGAGAAGACCTTTGCACCTACACAAGGATACAGTATGTCCCACGTACAGGATCTAGCATGAAAAAATACATCAGTGCTGTGCACTGCTAGTGTAACAGGAGTTTGCCATCCATTTAGTAGCAAAATCCCACAGTGTTTATTCAAGCTAATCTTCTGTTGACAGTTTTCTTGAAGTAAGGATTTTAGAATTTGAAACCTGAATCTGTTTAATTAACAACCACTTAGACCCAGGAAATTTTTATCTTTTCTACGTCTGCCATCTACTAAGTCTCCACTGTGCAAGTAAATTATTTTTAAGCCTACTGGAAACAACAGTACAGTTTTTTTTTTAGAGACATACCTCATCCACTACTGATGTCAATGCAGCATCAATAATGGTCTGACCCTTCTTTATTGCTTTCACATAATGATATGATCCATTCAGAGATGACTTCAGGACCTCAAAATACTCCTCAGGCAGCTTTGTATTAATTCGGATATTCTAAAATCATAGCATTAAATAAATATTGCCATGTGAAATTAGCATTAATGTTTTGCAGAAAGCCATAAATATAATAGCAATAAATCAATGAGAAAACTGCTCACTAATACAGTTCAAAGAAGCTCATCCGAAACTAAGAATTTTTCCATAGGAAAACAAAACTATACTTTTCAGACACAGCACTAACTCTACAGAAAATAATTACTGCTTATGATAACGACAGGAAATGTAAGTTAACATAGAAGTAGCAATATTTAGCACTAAAAATTCATATTTTAAAATGACAATATTAAGAAATTACATTTAAATACAAAATGGGAAGACCACAATTAACACATTTCTTCTGAGATTTGGCTGCAAATCAGATCTACATCTGAAGAAGCAAATAAGTACAAATTAACAATCAAAGAAACTCAATATCCTAAGCCATCATTTAATTAAATTATTTTGCTTGCAAATGAACTATTTCGATATTTTTCTAATAGTTTTTCAGGAGTGCCATATGCGTGGTACCTCATACCTACAATTTATCTCCTTGACTACCTAAACAATGACTGCTAGCTAGTCAACGCTTTTTCCATAATCAATTGCAAGGAAACTGCAAGTTCCTCAAGAGTATTATAAGCCTATCTCACATCTTTTCCATTAAGAATAGGAAAGATTGCCTCTACAAGGCAGGAAATTATTTTGGGCTGTAATCAAGTACAGCATTAGTACTGCTCTCCACAAATTTAATTTCCAGTGCACAGCCTATACTGCATATTTGAAGCACATTTCTTCCAGTTTTTCTACAGCACTTACACTCTAATGGTCACTTTCACATGAATCACTGGTATACTTCAATCAAAAAAGAAAAAGGAAAGGAAAAGCAAGAAACAACAAGCTTTGAAAGTCATAGCTCTGTATAAAGGTGGCACTTAGAGAATTTTAAAGACGGATTTAGGAAACAGACACTCAGAAGTATATCAACATCTCACTTACATCAGATAAATACACCTTATTGCTTGATTTATCATACACTTCAATTGTAATTTCATAAAATCTGCCTGTTTCTAGGACCCATCTGTCACCTGGATGAACTGCAAATCCTATAAAACAGGAAATATTGAATAGCACAGACCAACATCCTCTATGCATTGAATACAAACACTAAAATTCCAGCTTTAGCCCACATTTTAAGACGTCCTTTAATTGTTTTAAGCTGCTTATTACAGATGAAAGCAAAACATTTACTGTTAAATCCATTTCACAAACACTTTTCCAAGATAAAGTCAGACAAGAAACAAAAGGGTGCACATAAAGAGAAAAACACCAACAGAAGAACAAAAGCAAATTACATTAAGCAGTGAGAAAAATTATGCCAGTACCAACCTAAATAACCAGGATTTACAACATAGATAGTGCTGTTTGGTAGCCTGGAAACACCTTGCATGCGAATACCTGAAATCTCAGTAAAGGAACACAAAATTTTTAATACAAGATCAGCATCTTCCTTTGGCTCCTTGTACCTGAGAGATTTGAAGCTACTTCTACACTAACAACAAAAATCATCCGAGCCACCCAGAAAAGGCATTGAGCATTTCAGAGATTACAATAGAGAATCTAGTGCTCTAAACACAAAAACTAAATCAAGTCCCATCACATTCCCACACTGACTGAGGAGAACAGGCATGATTTCATTGATGTTTCTGTAGCCTAATTTCTTAGAAAATCCTAAGGATTAGGCTGCTCTTTTAAGATGGAATTCACAGCTGTATACAGCTCTTCATGTCCCCACCAGGTGCTCCTGATTTTCAAGGCTGTTGGTACACATACACACCATTTCATCTCTCTGTGCTACAAAGGGAACAAAGTTTGTCTCCTGCCACAAGGATCCGGATGGAAAAGCATCACCTTGGAAGGATACTCTTGTGTCCAAGTATGAGATTAGTTTGTCCCTGCTGCATTGCAGTTACAATGGATGTTTCCTGGTCCAACCTGGCGACCGGCCAGGATGGGTCTCCCTCAGGGCCAAGCACGTTGTTCTGGAGCTGCAGCTCATACTGATCAGATGGCATCATTAATTCTGGACATAAAACGAGACAACACATGAAACAATAAAAGCAAATATGTCAGTGTTTGGATGCCGCTAATTATCGCTGATTAATTTTTTATTGATGTCTAGAACACGCATTAAATTAGTATTTTTAATGGCTTGTAAAAATAGCGCTTCTGTGATCAACATGTGCACACACAAAAGTGAGCTGCCTGCTTTGTTTGCATTTCTTTGAAGTGCAATTTCCAACTGGTGTCACCCACTGCTCAGACCTAACATATAATTCATTCCCAGCTTCAAAAGTGGTGACATCACTTTTTATAAGTTACTGATAATTTCTGCTGCTCCATCCTGTGCTACAAGCTGATGGCAGACCTAGTAAAATACTTCATATCTAGCTGTTAGTTTTCTTTGTCTAAGGGAATTATTAACAGCACAGGCTCTTTGTAACAATGGAGGAAATTAGAAACTTCCACACCTGTAAGTGCAGGTAAAGCCAGCTGACCAACTCTTGTAGTAGTGCAAGAAACTCATTTGTCAAGAGAACAATCCCTGTTAGCAAAGGCACTACTCTCAATTCAGTTTAACTAAGAAAGTCAGACACAGTTTCTCTGTCAATGCAGAATCAGAACTACAGCACCAACCCTTCAGTTGCCCTCAGCTTTGTGTCCTGAACAAATCTGTGAGTACACTTCTTAAAAGCGTAATTTTTGTGAGAGAAATTCTGAACGACTGCATCACTGGGGTTCAGAAAAACAATGTTAAATATTAACAAAGCTATCTAAACCTATCAAAAATTTATCTGCAGTGAAAAACTCATACCTCATCTCAAAGAAAAAAAAAAGAACGAAAGAAAAGGAAAAACAGGGCAAACCTGTAATCTTCCCTTGTCTTATTTTCTGAACTCTGTACTTTATTGATGTTCCTACTAGAAGATAAACATCGTATGCTGGATTTAAAAGGATGTTTTCCAGAATAAGCAATCTGACTTCTGCTGGAGGTACATGCTATTGATTGAGGAGAAAAAGAAAAAAAAACAATTCACTTGTTTGAAACATACCATACTGCAACAACTTAAAACCTATAAATTCAAAGCATTTCTTTCTTTAGTTAGCTCTTTATTATCATCTTAAGATTTGCACAGACAGGGAAATATACATAGATTACGTCAACTGCAAAAATAAGTTAATGAAAAATAGACAAGAAAACTTATTCAAATCTATGCAAGCCCTTAAAAGTAACTGAATTAATAATTTAACATGTAAATGACAAGAGAAAGATATTTAGGAGAGTAGGATTCAGTGTAAGGAGGGTTTTTTTTTTCCCTGTTAAAAGAGGGGAAAAAAAATTGTCAAAGCACTCAAAGAAAAGCTGACTTTGACTGCTCAATTATCATAGTGATGAAAACCTGTAACATTAAGTGAACACAAACTGGAATTGCTTTGTGCCAGGGGGATGGCAGAGCCCTCCCATTCTTCACATCCACCAGACACCATTCTTGAGCCCAGATGGGTACATGCAGAGCGATGCCTGGCCATTACTTGCTTGGCAGAAGCCAGCAGTGCTGATACATGAATCTGCTCTGATATCTTCCCAGCATCAGCATCGATACCGCTGTGAAAACTTACCCTCCGTGGCATTGTGCAGCTGCTTTAGCACTAGTGGGTGAGCTGTGTTCATCTACTGCCACAGTTTTGAGCACAAGTTTTTATCCCCTTTAGTCTTTTTTTTTTCCCCACTCCCTAACTCCTGGTTTAGCAGCAGGAGCTGGTTGATAACTTAGAACAATACAACATCTAGAAGCTACGGGTCTCAGAAGTATCTACAAACATTAATGCACCATGTCTTGTACTTCAAATATTCACTATCTATTCACTTTCAAAGAGAGAAATGGAGACAGAGAAGGAATCATCTGGACATGGTTCAAAAAGAAAAGTGAAATGAAATTCTTCTGGACACATTCCAGAAAGAATTTCTTTTACTTCATTCCCTTTTTACCACAAGTCTCCCCAGCAACTAAAAGTGGGAAACAATTCCCATCTATGCACAGTTTGGTAATGTTATGCAAGGCTGAAGAAAAACAAGTCTGTGTTGGACATAATATTGGTTAAGTTTTTGGGAGAACACAGAAATGCTTGGGACAGATACACAGCAGCACAGTTACTATTCAGACACTGAAATTTACTTCCCCTACTGTAAAAGAAAGATGCCTCCATAAAACATCATTTATAACTTCATTACATAGTCTGTATCAAATTCACCGATTTACTACATTAGAAATACAGCAGACAACTGTATAAATTCTACTGCAGTTGTTCGAGGGATACTCACTGAAAATGTGCAGTCTGGCAGCAGTGAAAGATTTAAATGAACTACCAACCACAAGCAAAGAACTGCAAATGCAAGTAATGGCATTTCAATTACACTTACTGTATCAGCTCAAAATTAATTCAGAAAAATGTAAGACAAAACAAATCAAGCTAGAAGCATTCAAGAAAAAGTATCAATAAGAAGTTTGTCTTTAATACTGCATAATTTTAGGGCAACTATATTCAGCTGAATTACTTATCAAAGGCAGAACTTCACCAAAAAAAGGGTTCTTAACATGTTCTATTATTTCTACTAGCGTTACCTAGAATATTTTCATAGAACAATTTTTACAGGTATGGGTTAGGTAATTCCAGCTTAAGCAAAAACATTAAACATGTAGCAACACAAAAACCTCAAAACCAGACTGCAGATATGAGATGAACTTCAGAAAAAAGCACGATGTTGTATACAAAGATTTCTTAAGGTTGATAGCAGCAAAATGCCAAGTATTTCCCTTAAAATTTACCAGCAACTGAGATGGTTTTACTTACTGTTACCAGAGTTAAATGAAAAACTGTCACACTGTTACAAAGAAAGAACTATTGTGGTTCTATAACTGCTGGGAAAACTGCCAACACAGCAGCTGAGCTCTCCTGTATCAAAGACATTTCCATTCTAAAGCCCTATCTTGGAAACCAAGATCTAACAAGGTGGAATTAAATACAAACCAAGAAGTTGTATGACGGTCATTGCAGGCACAATAGGAAATAAAAGTACACCCAAGACAGCAATTTTCATTCCAGTTATTTATTAATTCAAAAAAGACCTAAAAAGTTCTAGTTTAAAAAAAAAAAAACAAAAACAAACACCCAGTGAAACAGAAAGACTTAAAAAGCTGATGTACTACTGGATGTATTACTACTATCAGCATGATCCTCATCAGATACGTAAGACAAATGGCTGGCAGTAGTCATAAAATCTCACAGAAGTATTTGAAGAGTGCTGCTCAGCCATGGGGCCTCTGTCAGAGTCTGGTTTAGGAACAATTTCTGGCACTTGTGCTGGGTTAAGATGGCTGCATCAAACTCCAACCCCTTCCACAGAGAACAAAATTAGCACCTCCTGTGACACTGATCATGGAGTCAATCCAGTAAGATTGAGATGCAGCACTGATACCCACAATGGCAACAGATGATGTTGGAAACAATATAGCAATATACTACTGTAACAGAACTGTAAGACTAAATTTAAAAAAATAGAAGGATGCATGCAAGTTTCTTACCTTATAGACGCTCTCCTGTATTCTTGCTTTTAATTTAGAACTCCCTGTTTTCATTCCAGACACCAAAATTGTATCTCCTTGCTTGGCAACTTTTTCCATCTCTGATATGTAAGAGGGTGGAATATAAGTGGATTCTAAAAACTTGAGTATACTGAAAGGCAGAAAGAGAGCATAAAGATTAACCATCTTTATAAACCAGTAGAGAAACACCATCTATTCCCAGCTATTCCCGTGGTTTTTTGCAAACTTAAGATGTCTGCCTGGGACTAGATATCCAGATTTTACTTATTCTTGAACATATCTGCAGCTAATTTATGTGACTGATAAGTTTGTTTGAAGCTTGTCTGCCAGCTTTCAAAAGGTATCAGACAACTGCACGCTTCCAATAACAGTTCCTCAGTTTTTACAGTAGGTGTAGACTGCAAAAGCTCTGCATTACTGTGGAACGGGAGATGTGAAAGACCCCACAGCTTATGTTTATAAAAGCAACAGCTTAACAAACCAGAACACAACTCTGACCTCTATAAAGAAGCTTGGGTATTTAATAAATGACTAGGAAGAAAAAAAGAAAGAAAAAACAGGATCCCAGTGTGCTGACTCTGTTTTATTTCCAACATGTTGGTGTCAGTGTAAAGATAAAACCGGCAGAATACAACAAGAAAATGTGGAGCAGACCCTAATTTGAGTTAGTTTAATAAAGATGGAAACTGACATTTCTGTTTGAAGCCATTATAGTCCCATTACTCTAAGTTAAAACTAGAATAATAAAATCAACACTATAAAATGGCAGAGCACATAAATAAAAAGCCAAAAACAAAACAAGACATGAAGTGATCTGGGCAGAAACATAGGAGCAAAGAAAATCATAAACTTGATCTCTATTCCTACTCCTGCCACAGATGAGCTCTCCGACTTCTGAGGAAAAACTCTACCTCCTTTGCATGGACAGAACAGTATTTCCCAACTATACAAGGACACTGGAAAACACTAAACTCATTAATGAGATGGGGAAAAAAATCACTAATTTCCAATCAATTTATTTTCAGAGCCAGTACTGGTAATGAAGCAAGCACCATGACTTAGTTATCAAGTGAGTGCTTTCTACTCATTGCCTTGACAGATGGAATTCAGTGATTTCATCTGGCCTTGTGAGCCGTACCAAACTTGCAAGCAGCCTTTTGGTTGTTTCTCATTTAAAGGTTAGTTACTTTGAAAGCTATTTCAACATTAGAACTGGGTGTTGACTGACACCTGAAGCAATCTGAGTTGAGAGAGCCCCTTTCTGGATTTTTCGCACAATACTCATTCTCTAGTTACTAGATTAGAGACACCTGGACTGCTCATTAGCACTATCAGTTTTTAAATTAAATAGAGATGAAAGTGCCAGGCTATTGAGTGGACAGTTCAGACAAACAAAAATACATATATACACATACTCCAACCAACACGTAAGCATATCTTAAGTGCTCACTGGGTAAACTGCCTAGAAATAGGGAAATATTTACACAGAAACTTAAAGGACAGGAGTTTCATTGTTGTTTTTTTGTTTTGTTTTTTAATTTGAGAACAACATAAATGAACTTACCGCAATGCATTGTGAGAATCTGAGAAGCCATCAGCCTCTGTGTCTTTTACTATCGTCCAGTCAAACACTAACCCTGCCAACGTGCTGAAAGTGTTTCCTACAAACCAGCAATTACAATAAAACAGAATTACTAACACCCATAGAGCCTTCCTGGAACAAAAGTTAGTTTCCCCTGGAATTCTCTCTTATCCCTAGGAGGAACACTGTCACTATTCTATCAGTACTTAGCTACGCAATTCACATTCTATTTTGCTTTACTGAAGTGTGCAAATTCAAGATCATTCTGTTTTTCACAGAAGCCACCAGACAGGGGCTGAATGAAGGATAGGTGCAGACAGCTGCACCTAAGATATTCTCAGCACCAGCCACCACTTTAACTACAAAAACCTTACTGCTTCTTGAATATTGGTGGGACTCGAAAACAAGAAAACCCAACACCTTTCACTTAGAAATGTGGGTCTGAGATGCCTTTTGGGAAACATGAGATCATTGCACTGATGAACTACACTCCTCACATATATCGCTCCGCTTTTTAACACCTTTTTTCTACAAAGCTGAACCAAAAGACTGCAAAAAAGTAAATATTAACAAGGAGCAAAATGGAATAAACAGACAAAGCAGGGATATTTCATGATTACAATTCAATACAATGAGCTGCTAATCTGAAGGATTTTAAAATTTCAGTGTAGGCCTTGCTCTGAATTGCAGCATCCACTGGGACAAATAAATGCCAGCATTGATTTTGAAGTATATTTTCAATCGTGTTCCTCCATCTGGTATTTGCATTTACAATAAAATAAGAATCAAAGAAAATGTATTCTCAAACTACTGTGCTTTAAGGTTTACGATATCATAAAGCCACAAAAAGAATTTAAGACAGAATTGTACAACCTGCATATTACACCGCCTTTCATTTTTTACAACTTATTACAGATAGCCATTGCAGCAACTGGACAGATCAATATGATGTGACAAAGCGTAACAACAAAGGATTGGCACAACAGAAAGGTTTTATAAAGGAAGGGAAGAAGACTGCTCACTCGTAGCTGGAGATTGCAGGGGAAAGCTCCAGCAAGAAGGAATCTCCAGCCAGAGATCCCTCCCCAGTGGCAATCAGCACTTCAGTGAAGTCTAAGAGAGGTGCAGCCAGGCTCCACCCATTCCTGACACACAGCTGAACTGCCTTCACCTGTCCTCCCAAGGCTGACTGGGTCCTTTCCCCAGATGCTCAATCAGTGTTTCAGGCCAAGACTCAACAGCTCCCATAGAGCTATAAATCCCAAATAAATAGGATTTTAAACAAAGAACTCCAAATGTACATGAAAATATAATTAAAATTGCTTGGAATTACATTATTTAACATGTAGTTAAGTTCAACATTTTAATTATACAAACTCTAGCTTTGCAAAGCTGTATTACACTTTTTCTTACTCCAACAAAAGGGGCAGCAGAGAAATACACTCACTGTCCAAGATGTCCAAAGTTCTCCCAAGTGCAAACCTTTTAATCAAAAAAGTTTCTTTGATTAAAAGAAACTGATTTTCAAAGCTTTGAGTGTTTTCCAATATCTGAAACTTAGTCTGGGATGTTTATTCCTAAGGCTTGTAATAAATAGCTTCTTGCAGCATCTTTTCACTCTAAAGTAAAGGTTTGTTCTGGTTGTTAAACCTCTGCTCCTGTTCAAACTCTAACTTAGGCAGTGTTCAAGGGAAATTTGTCCATCAAGCACGCTTGAGAAGTTGCAGAAATATCAAACCAAGAATCTGGTATTACACATAATATAAAAAGAACCTTACGCTATTAACACAGTGCCACACATAACCTGTAATGTTGGCTTGACAAATAAACTGATACACGATGGGCTCGTTAACTACCCTAAATGAACAAGTCAAGCATTTAGAGCTGTTTATAACCTATCATTTCCTTCCCACTAGCTGTCCTAAATATCATTTAGTTTGCAAGAGTGTTCATGTGTGCACGAAAATAGACTGCAGAAAAAAGCATATTTTTTTAAACCAGTACCACAGTTCGTTCTGATGGAGCGGACAACAAAGAGCAGAAGTTTCATGCTCTTAATAAATATGGATTTAACCCACGTATACTGACGTTTATGAGCCTGAATTACACTTCCCAATAATGAGTGCTTCCATAATGATTAGGGGATTGGTGATTGGTCCTTAACATCATCCCTGAATGTCCTGCTACATGTTTGGTTAGACTCGAAATGTCCCTTCACAAAATTCTTTAGATTATCACAGTCAAAAGGAAAAAGAGAGAAGAAAAGTAGAACTGACTGCTTCAAAATCCTCAGCCTAGTTAAATCCTAACATGATATTTAAACAGAACAAGTACTGCAACAACTTCTTACATTATATTCTTAGTCCTGACCTGAAGGTATAATTGCTAACAGCTGACATCTTTATTTTACTGACTTCAAATTCTAATTTTCAAAACTACTCTTAGCGCTACTGTGGGCAATTAAGGAAAAAAGGCAGGGAAAAGACATTGGAAATCAAGTAGCATTTGATTTTCTTATTCAGGTAGTTGAGTATGTAGGTTTTATACCTAAACAAAATTGACAGATTATTGAATATGTTATCCAGAGAACTTCCTTTAGATTAGTCAGCTCGGCTTTTAATATTCAATATATCAGACAACAAAGTGCTTCAGCGCTAATAAATCGCTTACCTTCTGAATCTAAAGCTTGAATTTTTAGCTCCAGAGGTGAATCTTCAAGATAGAGCTCTCTTGTTGTGGATACAATTTGTATGCCATGAATGATATCAACTATAGCATCACAACGAAGAACCTGTCCAGTCACTTCAAGAGAAATCACACAAAATCAGTAGCAGTGGATGTGCTCATCATCCAAACAACATCAGTAACAAGACAAAATACACTTCAAATTTAAGCTGATGGTGCAAGACACAGACATTGAAGGAAGTGAAATTAGGTCATGACCTTGGCTAAGAAATGCTCGGTCAAATGGTGACTGTGGCTAAACAAGCAGTAGAGAGAGTAGAGAAGCAGCTCCCTCCTTTACAGTTCCCTTCCTCACTAAGAAAAAATCTTAAACATTTTTCATTTCCAACTACACTAACAGTAACAGACATTTTCCGAGTATATATTAAGTGTTTGTACAGTGCAACTGTCAGACACAGCTCACATCCTAGAGAACTTAATGACTGCTACCCACAGACCGTAAAATCCTATGTCACTGTGATTTAGTGACTGCAAGATAATTATTCAACCATCTGTTTTTGCGTATCTATCATTCTAAAAACTTAGCAGGTACATTGTCTGACAGACATAAAGGCAATTTCCAGCCTTCTAAAAGACAAGCTGTTTTCAACTATCACCTCCATGTATTATTATTTTTTAATTAATTACCTAACAAAAGTTAGAACTTACTTGTATCTTCAGCAAAGATGATACTTGTCAGACGTGTGGGCTGTGAGGACCGTGCCTGCACAACTGCCTTCTGCGAACACTGGCGCTCACCCTGATCCGCAGGCTCTATGCTCGCAACCTCTGGCCTGGTGGAGGACCTACAAGATTAAATAGTTGTATTAGCAGTGTTTGAACTACAGCCGTAGAGAAATCAAAAGGCTAGCATAAAGCCATCAAAATACTTTACATTGTACTTTCACTGGAGCTGAATTGCATCAGCTCCTCAGGGACTTCAGCAAAAGCAATCTTGGGCTGAGAATGGGAAAAGCACAGACCACAGAATCACAGAATCACAAGGTTGGAAACGACCTGCAAGATCATCTAGTCCAACCACCCTCCCTGAGCCAAGGCAGACAAAAGCAGTGCCCTCCCTACTGTGACGACTTCACAGGTGGGGCAATTCAGCCTCTTTAGAGCTATCTCCAGCTGTTTACAAAGTTCCAAAACCTCTGGCCTGATCACTTACTACAGTTCTGATGGAGCCATTTTTCTGTCTGATTAATGCAATCTAAACCATTTAGTAGATTCCCACCTGGTTAAGATGATGACATTAATTGGATTCTGACTTTTCGTTGCAAGGAGGTTCAAAAACATCTACCTCTGATCTATGGGAAATATCTTATAAATCAGCAAAGATTTGGAGGCAGATTGCAAACCAACAGCAGTACCACACGTGCCCGTATTCAGAGGCTGGTTTTACTTACTCCTGTTGCTGGTATAACCAACCAATCCAAAGGAGTGAAGACAGCTTTCCTGTTGACTAACAACGTACCTGTTTCATAAAACATCTCAATACACTCAGCTTTCCAAGTGATACCAGTCACAATCCAGGCAAACACCGACCACTTGGCCTGGAAGCACTGGAGTAAGGTCAGAAACACAACTTGGGTGACAAATCCAAGTGTACGAAACAAAATACCTATTGATTCAAAAATCTATTCAGCTCAAAGCAGCCACTGAGGCAGGAACATCGCTTTCCTTACAGGAACTTCACAGGAAACAAAAATAACTCTGAGCCACCTCTCTGATTCCCTGCACACGGGTCTGGATTTTATCCTGTTGTACCTGTGCAGGCAGCGAGGCCCCAAAAGCCTGTCATCCAAGGGCACAAAAGCCCAGCTGGAACATTTTTAATTGTGCCTGCTAATTGGAGGCACACAGGATCATTAGACACCGCAAAGCATTATAATATACTTATCTAGGGCAAGATCCATTAATTCAATGAATTATTACTTCATATTATTGGTGTGCCTCCAGCAACGTTTTGCTTACAGAAAGACCAGTCTTAAAGGATTTTAAAACAGTCATAACAGCTAACTTTGAATTTTCAAAATGTTTTGTTAGATTTGAGATACCTAAGC
Source organism: Centrocercus urophasianus (assembly GCF_019232065.1). NCBI lineage: Eukaryota > Metazoa > Chordata > Aves > Galliformes > Phasianidae > Centrocercus > Centrocercus urophasianus. Next base: position 14,154,737 of record NW_024884778.1, on the reverse strand, counting down.
AGTGCACACAAATATAAACATATTTTTATACTGGCTTCACAGTGGCTCTACAATAATGCCGTGTTTGTATATTACCAGCACAATAACATCTGCTTTAAAGCTACTTATTTCAGAATCACCAATTCATTATTTTCCTGTTATTCTGTAGCTTCCTAAGCAAGCACAAAACAGTTTGCCAACATTTAGCAAGTTCGCTAACAAGATTAGTATTCACAACCAGGCAATCTTTTCTCCTATAGGCTTTTTAAGCTGAGCTTGCAGACCTGACTTAATAAGCATTCAGGCAGTTTAAAATAAGCATGTACCTATGGAATTGAGTTTTATTATTTAGTTCTTCACATTGTTTAATATTCTCTGCCATGAGAATTTTTGATTAATTGAAGATCTGGCTTTTTTACAGTCTGAAATTGATTGTTTACTACACAACAGGGGTTTCGCTGTATTTGTTCTTTTAATATATCATTATTTCAGTACATAGCAACTACAGTTAGCACTAATAATAGCATTACAGAACTAAACTGAATCACAGAATAATTTTCACATTAGAAAAAGGAACAAAGAAATAGTTTGAGTTAAATTTTAGCTGTAAACATAGATAAGCTCTACAATTATAAAGAAAATTCTAAGCTTTTACGGCTGGATATGGGCTAACTCTTAGCTGACACTACATTTTTGATTTTATTACTGACAGGATGCCTGCTTATCTGAGGCAAGTACCTGAACTGGGTAGGTGACGTAGGGCCTACCGAGATTAACACCACAAACCAATTTGCCTGATTTCTGTCTTGCTTGCTTGCTTGTTTTTTCAAACACCAAGACCACAAAATATTTGATGAACACTCTGTATCATTTGTCAACATCAAAAAAACACACTGTGTTTTCAGATGTCCGAGTCAGGGTCAAGCACAGAAAGCATAAGGCATAATCAAGTAGGCTATATATTATAGTGGCACTACTCTGCCGCAAGACATAAAGGCCTCGCTCTTGTGTCCTAGACAGACAAGAAACTTCTACTTTAAAATGACACAAAAGAGTGCAAATTATATCATCTTCCACTTACAGCAGGTCTTCAGCAGCACACCAGTGTGTGATATATACTGAAAGCTAGGCTTGTCAGAGGTCAAAATTAGATCCTGAGAAGCAAGCAATGGGAAGCATGTCTGGCATGAGCTCTCAATCTCATATCAGCCTCTACGAGGAGTGTGCCGGGGGGGGGGGGGGGGTAACTAGAAAAAAGGATGAGGTGGAGGTGAAAAAAAGCAAAGAGAAGTGCCAATATTTATTTCCCCTACTTATGGAAAAACCGACGGAAGTTGCAATTATTACAGCCAGCCCTCTCACTTATTTCCATTTCATTCATAAGCTTTTCTCCCTTGGACACAGAGCTGAGTGGCAAGATTACACCTATGGATCTATCCAGCTCCATTCCTGTATTTTTATTTACTGTTCTGTGATATCACATACGAATACTTCAAGGATTATATTTAATCTTCTTATCAGCTGGTTTAAAGATAAGGCAAACATTATTTCCCTACATCCAGGAAAACACTACTGATTTGCATTGCTTCCACATATTACATTGCTTTGTCAGCTCTTTGGACTAAATGTAACTGATTAAATGAGCAAAAATCCACCTTTGCAGAGATGTACCATAACCAAATTGAATATTTCAGAATATTCAGGTATGTAGGCAGATGCACAACCAGAGAAAGCAGACAGTAAAGGTTTTAAGGAGTTTCATAGGACTAGATTGACCAATGCAGTAACTGCCTTATTTCTGCTCGTTTTGTATGCCAGCAGCGTTAGCCCACTCTAGAGGCTAACACTGCTGGCATACAAAAAAGAACACGAGGCAGAATAGCATACAGGCAACTGTAGTTATATGATAAAAACTATATTCCTAGAGAACAGAGGATATGGAAACTGATCCCACTCCAAAAAAAAAGAAAAAAAAAAAAAAACAAACAGAGGAAATCTGGTAGAGTCGCCTCAAATCTTAAGGATTTGCAACTACCAGTGGGAGATTATCTATATTGCTCACTCAGTCCTCTCATAGGATTTTTGAAATGCACTAGGAAAGCAAAAAGCAGCAAGAAATCCTCCATCCAGTTCTGCTTTAAAGGCAAATGGAAACATCACACACCACAAAATGAGCCAAGAATGAAGCTTTCACTCACGAGATGTATAAAATGATCAGTTGACGTGACATTAACTTCAGAGGAGGCCAAGTTAGCCAGTGGTGATTGTTTTCACAATCCAACACAGCCCAGCTAACTTGCATACTTTGTCAAATCAACAAGTGGCCCAAAGCATTTTACTGCAAGTGCTTACCTTTGTGTCTTGCCTGCAGGAGGGGAAATAGCATGCTGCACTGTCCCTCTGCTAGTCAGCTTGGTGTTTTTGAACTGGAAACATGCAACTAAAAGAATGCAACAAGTAAAGGTTTCCCTACATGCGTTTTTCTGATATTACCTTAACCTGATTTCAAAATAGAAAATTCAGTTAAAAATGGTAGTTTCATTCTGAAACAGACTTCGCATTTTGCATTGTTTCAGACTATTCAGCCTCTGAAACCTTGTCATATGTAGACACCCTTCAAGCTTAGATGATCCACATCCACATGAGAGCAAAACTTGTAGAGCGATTCGTAGATGTCCAGCAGTGACAGCTGCCAAACTAACAAGAAACATGAATGCCTGCTCTCCCTGTCCTCCTTCCTGGGCAGGACGTGCTCCGACTCAGAAGAAGCTTCCCCAGGAGTAAACCTGCACTGCAGGTTAACACATCTGCTAAGAGAAAAAGCACAACTACTGATTGTACCTCTTCAGTTCTGACAAAACAAATATACCAGGCTCTCATGCCACCCTCTCTGGTTTCAAACCACCGTAACACTGATGCTGCAGGGCCACAGCAGCACAGCCTGCCTCTGTACCCAACCTCAGCCTGATCCTGAGCTGATTCTACATCCACAGGAGTTCCCAATGGAGCTGAGAAAGCACCCACTAAAGGGTGGGCACCTCCCAGAGGAGAGGGAATGCTTTGCCACCCTCTACAATGGCCCTGCCAGGAGGAAATGCAGGGCAGGTGGAAACCAAAGGAAGGGGTAAGAACAGCAGGCAGTAACAATCACTACATAACGAATATTTTTATAGCAAAGGAAGTGACAATCAGTGTCTCACACTAGAACTTTTCAGTTAGAAACTAAGACAAGGCTTTTGTAGACTCCTGCTAACACAGGTATCCAGGAAACAACAGCAGTGATGAAAAAGCCGAATGTCTTTAGATTGTCAGCAGCAAAACAAGGTTACAGACTTGGTCAGCAACCCTGCTGTGTTATTACAGAACGCTGCAAGCCATCAGATATATCTCACGGAGTGATAAGACAAATTTACAAACCAATAACAGAAATGCAAGATACGGAGTCAGAGAACGAGCTTTGCCAGCCATCTATTGCAACAGCAGCGTTGCACGTAGGCTTTGGTTTCTCAGAAAGCACCATCCATGACAGCCCAAACAGCACCGAGCCACTGTATCTCAGCCAGCACCCTGCCACGAGGGCAGCAGCTTCAGCAGAACTTCAGTTCTGCCACCAGCATCCTCAGCAGCATATACAAAACCTTTCAAGAGAAATCAGCTCACCATCATCACAGTGGCAACAAGTATTACACGGCCACTATCATCTTTGCATAGCTGTAGCCCTTCCTTAAGGAAACTGACCATAGCGATCTAAATTTAATCAGTTGTATTTCTCAAAGCCAACTTCAGAAGCTCAACTTTCCATCGATTCTTACCATAAGCCACAATTTTGAAGACATGAAATAATACTGTTACAAACATGTCAACACATATAGATGCTACACGTAACTTCTGCTAGAAATATCCTGCCACGCTGTATGCCTTCAGGGAAAATGTTTTTGCTGTCCATTCTCTCCAGTCGTTATTATGTTGAGGCAGATTTCAAGGAAAGAATTCTCCTTCTCAATGCTTTCAATCTGCCAGGTGTAACTTCAGGATCAAGGTAATTAAAAAACAAATAAAAATGTGATTTAAGTGCTGAATATATCCGCACAGGCTGTCTTATCCAAGAAGACAGTACTATGTACAAAACTTACAGGTAGGAAAACCTTGTGTTTGAAAATAAAGCTTTAAAAAGAGAAGGGGAAAGAGGGGAAGGAGGGGAAGGAAAGAGGGGAAGGAAAGAGGAACCCTAAGACCTGAAAGCACAAGCACCTTAAAAAAAAAAAACAAAAAAAAAAAACATCTGAGGAATTTTCAGCATCACAGTGATCATTTTGATCATCTTGCTTTCGGAGGTAAACATGGAGAGATAAACTCCAAAGGGAAACTAGAAGAAATTAAGTCACAACATGTCATAGATAAGAAATTGGGCATGGACCCTGGATGCTTGGCATGACTAAAGCTGCACTTCAAATACTCAAAGGACAACTCTGGAAGACAGATGCTGATAACATGAGAGCAGGTTTCATATGCTACTTCCCACCCTACAATCAGCTGCATTAGACAACCTCAGTTCCTTCCTTCCTCAGACACATCAACAGCCCCAAATGTCTAATTTTTGCTTTTACACACGGAAACCTAACCCTTATTTTACAGACATGATCACTACTTCTGAGCTCATTATATTGGTACTTCCAAACTTCTGCAGCTTAATGGCCTATCTCCGTTAGCAGCTACTACCAACAGCCTTTTCATAAAGTACAGGAAACTTGTCAGCAAGTCAATACAGACTTGCCCCTGCAGTCTTTATCTCTTTCTAATATCCTGCAGCTCAAGGCCCGCAAGGGCAAGGATGCAGAGAGATGCAGATGCAGTCTAGCAAGCACACTCAGAGCATGACAAGCATTACTGCTTTTGCTCAGTCCCACACACACAGCTACTGCTTCCTTCTGACAGTTTTGCAAGCACATGTTGAGTTTTACCACCCACATCCTGCCAGTCCCTGCAAAGCAGAAGTGAGCAAAAACACATTTACAACCCCAGTACAGAAAGCGATGGCATCCTGTATGAAGCTGGTATAGGTTCCTTAATTCTCAACCAAAATTTATCTCTAAAGACATAGAGGATGGAAACTGCTGAAGCCAATGTGCACAAGGTACGTGACTCATGGCAAACTACCAGCATAATGTGCTCTGTAATGACTACAGATCACTCTCATTTGATCTCTCTCTAATGGACCAAGTATGGCATTTCTCTAGAGCACAGTCTTATCCTCCATCTGTAGACCTTCGTGTGATATAGAGATGCCCACATACTTCTGACAGTGTCTGGCATGTGCAGGAAGGGCAGCAGCCAGCCCAGCCAGCTGGTCACTGGCAAAACAGGGAAGGCTGCCCACACTTCCCAGACTTTACTAGTACTTAGATGAGTTTGTTCCTACTTTCTAGAATGTACTTCACCCCCCACAACAAAGCCTTTAAGGACTCAGTTACCTCCAAAGATTTCCTACAGAAAGGAAAATCCCTGCACTTTGCCACTAGTCCATGTAAGTAACTTACATCACCACGTGCAGCTGGCTCTAACTTGCTTCCGGCCAACTCTGGATGCTCCAATACGTGGAATAACACCTGAGTTACCACAGACCTAAGCCACGGAACTAAACAGGGATGGGAAGGGTAATAGCACAAATAAACTGATACAGTGAAAACAGACCTAAAACAACGTGCTTCAGTAACTGCCAGCTACCAAATAACAGCTGAAAGCTGCCAGCACCTGTTTGGCCTCCTCCTGAACATATCCCAGCTGCCACAGCTTCTTCAACACAAACTTCCTGCTCATATAAATTATAGTTTAGGTATATTAAATGGGAGATAAGGAGCTGATGGCACTCATTTAACACGGAGGCCGCGACACAGTTTCTAAATCTGCAACAGCTAATTGTCGTTCAGTCCCTCGCTCGCCTTGGTAACCAAACCCCGACCCGGCGGTCCCTCGTTATTCAGCGAGGAAGGGGCATTTCTACAGCGGAACAGAGCGCGCAGCCCGGGCGGCGTGCCCACACCTGCGCTGCTGCAGGGCGTGAGCGGCAACAAGGCTGCAGTGCGAGGACACGTGTGGGAGCGGGGCGGGAACGGTGTTTCCCCTCAGGGATTCCGCACGGGGAGCAGGCGGAGCGCCGAAGCGACGTGAGCCCGCGTGGCGGGCGGCCTGGCGGCGCGGCTCCCGCTGCGGCACGGCGCGGTGCCCGGAGGTCGGGGCTCGAGCTCCCCCCGGGCTGAGGGAGGGAACGCCGCAGGTGCAGCCGGGAGAAGTGGCGGACAAAGAGCGGCGGCACCTGCACTCACCATCGGTAGCAGCCTTCGCTGGCCTCTAGCGTGAAGTTGACGCGGGTACCGCGGGTGAAGGGCAGCAGCACTTTGGGGATGTTGAGCTTGGAGGAGGCGGCGAGGCGGTGGAGAAGGAGCAGGAGGAGCAGCGCCCGAGGCGCGGGGGGAGCCATGCTCCGCCACGGGGAGCGCCGCCGTTGGGGGCGGGAAAGGGCGGCAGTGCGCCGCGGGCGGAGGGACGTCAGCGGCGGGGCAGGGCGGGACGGCGCCCCGGGGGGGGCGGAGGGGTGAAGGGAGGAGAGGGGACGGACCGGGCCTGCCCTGCCCTGTCGCTCTGGCATGGTTGAGGTCGATAAGGGACTGGTTGAACGTCCGAGGCACGGGGGTGTGCGACAATTTGGTTATAATGGACTTCACCGATAAAAAACGCAACCTGAATCCTCCCCCCAGTTCAAAAACACCAGTGAGGAGGTGCGTGTCACCTCTCAAATTTTACATTATGCATCGCTATATATTGCACTGTCACTGCGCTGGTTGTGCTACTTACTGTGTTACTAACAGCTAGGCTAAACAGCGCTTTTATAATAAAAGATACATCCTTCACATACATCCTACATCCTTTCTATGTAGTTCGAGTAGGAAGACGTATTCTTTTGTACTCTTCATGCCATAGGTGAAGAAGTGGTACATGGACCAAAGTGCAGAAAGAGGTTAAGGAAACCAGAAAGGGAACTCCGTGAGACGTGAACTCTGTAAGCCAGGTGAATGCAGTGGTGACTGTGGTGTGAGCAGCTTGGAGCCCCTCCAACAAGCACAGTAAGTAGGTGGATTTCGTCAGCTGGCCTTATGCTGGCTTGACCTTTTCCTGTAGTGCTCAGAAGAGCGGTCAGACAGCATGGGAAGTAGGACAACATGGCAAGAAGAGAAGAGAGTGAAGACTTAACCAGCACTGATAGATCTTAAATTATTTAAGAATTTAGAGTTTGAAATGGAATCCAAGAAGCACATATTTCAATTAAGCATTTTTTTCCCTGTTTCTTTGTAAATAAATACCTTGCAAAACATATGCTTTACCACAAGGTACTTATTGGACTTTGTAGTGGAGGACAGCACTGTAGTGCTCATTTCACTTTGTTGCAGGCATTTTTTGCTGAAAATTTAAAATGAATGAATGATGTACGTAGGAATAACTGTGGTTTCATATGATGGAATTTCTGTATTTATTAATTTGATTTTTTAGATGCTTGTACACACCTTAAAGTACTCTGAAAAAAACATTGTATTTTGCAAGTCAGAAGCCAGACTGATATTGCAGTCATATCTTGTTGACAATGTCTGCTCACATATATAATTATTTTGCCGTATGTTTAACAGTATGATCTCTTTACCATTCAGTACATGAGAAAAGTCAAGCTCCTTGAAGTAATCACTTCTGTCATGAATGAAGTTGGTTAGATATTCAGTGAGAAAAGGGACGCAAAGAATGGAAGAATCATTTTGTTTTTAAAGTATTTGAATTCTGTTTAGAGAGTTTGGATGCCATCCAGGGGCATAGCTGATATGTTGCCCACTTACAATTTACATTAGTGAGTTCACTGGTTCTCATCTATTCTAAGCAAGTAAGTTTACACAGGTCTTATTTACCTAGGAGTATACTTTTTTTCCAGTATTTATTCAGCTATAGTGTGTTAGTTGTCAGACTGTTCCCTGTTCTGCCCTAGGGAGATGTGTTGTGCTGGACAGTTCACTTCTCACTGCAGCTTCTGTTTGTATATTGCTCATTTTCTGAATGCACATAATGAAATGGCATGACTTTAGAGAAGGGCTGAACTTCACAGCTGCAATGTAAATCACTGGGAACTGGGCCCAGAAATATTTATGGTATTAAAAGTTCTGGCAAATCAAGGCACTACACACTACACTGCTCCCCAAAAAACTGACACTTCTTTGTGTACTCTGTCACAGAGTTCATAACCTTCTTTCATAGATGTGCTCTGGAGAAAAGTTCAGAAAAGACTCAGATATTAGGAAAGGATGAGATAAAATCACCCATGATCAAATCAATGCCTTACGTTTACAGTCAATTCCAGTGTAATTACAGCAGAGTGGCTAAGGAGTAGATAGCGAGTGCTTTGCTTTGAATGAGGTGAGAAAAAAGTGTTTCCTAGCTGTTAAAAATTGGTTTTGCAATCTGAGTGTATCTTAAATCTGCAGTACCTGATGAGTAACTATTCTGTATTATTGGAAGATTGTTGTTCTTGTATAGTTAGACCTGGATGACTTAAAATATTTCATAAGTAACATCAACGTGCGCTTAAGACCTGAAGCAATTAAATATCTGACATAAGTGCATACTCAGAAGCTTTCAAAACAATTGTAAGAAGTGCATTATGGAGGACACATTGATGAGCAACTCTGCAATTTCCATTAGACAGTAAAATTATGAAGTGAGTATTCTACTTACTTAAATTGAAAGTATGCAGTGGCACTGCGTTATCATTAGAGACTGTTTTGGAAAAGAATAGCTTAGGAGGAAGACTTGCTGCGCACTCTGAGAAGTTACTAAACTTGTTGGTTGCCAGTATAATTGCTGCAGTGCTTGGATTTCTTTTTCTGTATTGGTATGGGACTAGTATGGAGTCAGCACGTCTTTCTCAGGCTGAAATGGCAATGCAAAGTGTGTAGAAATATTTTCACGTGGAATGGTGGTTAGCTGGCACATTAGACAATAGGAGCAGGAAAGATTTTTTGTAAAGTGAGACGTTTAGGAATGGTAGGAATGTAAAAGTAAGCCTAATGAGGAGCAAAAATGGAAATGTTTTTGGTCACAAAGAATGCAGTTATTGGATGATAATGGAGAGTACTTTAATGAGCTGTTTAGCTGTGAGAAGGATAAAGGCAAACAATAAACTGTTATTCTCCAAGCAGCTGAGACTGAGTAGAAGAACTGTGTTTTAAAGAAATTTGAGAGGCAATCAAAATACACTGAGTAAATAACAAAACACCACGTGCTATGCAGCTTTTTCACTTGTCTTCTCTTAGAATTGCATCAGCTCTTCCCCTGCCTCAGATCTCGAGGATGTACAATAGGTGTCCTGTTTTAGCAGTTCAGCTGCTTGCAGGGCTTATGTTCAGGAAGGCTGAACCAACTTGATGTGGATACTAAGCATGTATCTGTATGCGTTCCTGGATTGAGGCCTGAGTGTCTGCCAAATTCTGATCAAAGAAAACATCAGCTTCAGAAGAAAAAGCTTACTTAAAAAGAAAAGAAAAAACAAAAAAACAACTAGCCAAAAATCACCTGCCTTTACTTTCAGGCATTTCATATTTTAAAATGTCTGAATAATTTTAAATCTTCCAAAGTAGTTCTAAACAGAACAAACAAAATACCAAGTGTGAACAATTGCAACTCAAAAAGTTAAATTCTAGCCAAGTAACATAATGAGGTCTGGAAGATTCTATTGAAGTATACTTGTTTAAGCTTAGCATTACTGATAGAGCAGTTTCAACTATATCCTACGTGGATATGTCTATGTGTGTTAACAATATAGGGCTCTGTGTTGCATGAGCAGATAAATGCATTGTGTGCAGTCTAATTGTATGGACAGTTTCATGAAACTAAAAAAATCAGAATTCACATAGTAGATCAATGAAAAAAAATCTGTGCTGTTGCCTTTATGAACCTTTCAAATAAATTAAGGTCTGAAGAAAGGCAACCAAGTAATTGTAATTGTAGTATGTTTAATGGAAAGACTGCTCTTAGAATGTGGATTCCGTGGTTGAGAATCCAAGGAAGATACACCAAGCTGAGTAGAAAATGAAAAGGGCAGGTTAATGGAGTTGGAGAAAGAAAGTGGGCTGTTAGTAGAATATCAGAGAATATGTGAGAATATCAGAGATATCAGAACCTTTTTTTTCTGGTGTTCTTTGTTTAAGGAGAGTAAAATAATATCCTGCAAAATAGCTGGGAAAAATGGTCAGTTTCCTTCCTTCTTATCAGGCCACATCTGATAACACTTGAGCTGCCCTCATTGTGTCTATTTTACTCATCTATGCTCTCAAAGTACAGTGCTTTATGTGTATTTCCTGGCTGACTATTTCTATAGCTTTCATTGCTTTGCTTTCTTCCTGCTTAGTTTGCTGTTGGTTCCATCCTTACATCTGCAGAGCCCTGTGAAATATCTGCATCAAAGAAGCACCAGCCATGGAAGTAAAGTAGTCCTATACGTGAAGATGCACTTAAACAGCCAAGAGAAGAAAAGTAGATTGTAACAAACATCCCTTCTTGCTGTGACAGGGGTGGTGGGAGTCAGTAGTTTCAGATCATTGTACTTGAGTGTTTAGTTTTAATCAGCCATTATTTCAAAACTGTATGAAAAGTCTTAGCAACGTGCAAACCTACACAGCTGCTCAGTCTGACTGGCAGAACTCACTGAGTTTGCATCCATCCTGCTGTCATGTGTGGTTCAGGTACCTGCCTCTGCTAGGACTCTGATCTGCTGCTACAGAGATTGAATTGCCAGAAAGTGCATTACTTTTCATTACTTTAAAATGGATATCATAGAAACAGAGTATATAAAACAACATTCATTTTTCAATTATTTCTTTATTGCTTTCTCTACTGGTGGAGTTATCATGTTCAATTTACTGTATTAGACTTTTTGTGTCTTCATACGCATATTGAAGATTTTATGAGAACACTCTCAGCCTTACAACTATTCTCTGCAAAACTAATGATGGATTTATAGCAACTGTAAAACTGAACACTTTCGTTATTCCTGCCAGTATTTTCTTTCCAAGCTGCGTCATGAGAAGATGTTTGGCCAAAGGAAGGCATAAATTCAGGAAATTACTAAAATCAAGGCAGCCAGTTAATGGTAATAAGGAAAGAGTGTTAAATTCTAGCAAAGTTGATTTCTTTCAAATTATTTGGAAGGGACCACTTTTGTTTAGAAGCATCACTTAAATCAGAGCCAAATCTCTCATTTGTTGCTTTATCTAGTCTGCCCTGGCTGCCATGGGTAGTTTTATTTTATAAAGCCATTTGATGTGCAAGACTTTCCCAGATAGTATAAAACACCAAGGGCTTACTCAATTATTCAGGATGTGTCTGATAACACTGAGATTATGAAACAGTAACAGCAGATAAAAATAAACCTTTTAACATCAGAGTTTATCTACCTTTCTAATGTAAATTTATGGTTATTAAAGAAGCCTATTTATAGCTCTTTTCAAAGTGTTACATAATAGTGTTTTTTCCATGTGCCTTTATACAGAGATGGAAATCATATTAATGAGCTATTCACTGAGCAACTGAATGAATGCATGAGTGATGAGAATTCACAAGAAATAGAAGAGTAACAAACAAACAAATATCCCAGCCTTTGTTTCCCCTTAAATACATCCGGGAAATTTAGGAAATCACAGAAGTCTTAAACCTTGAAAATAATTAGTCAAATGTATAAGTAGGCTTATGAATATGTTTAATGACTTAGGTAATGGCAATAAGGAAAATGAATTATGATCTTTTCAAGGTTACTTGATTTCATATTATGGTATGTACACCTCAGAAGTGTTAAGTGGGCAATCAAATACAATAGTTCTATGTCTTTTTAAATGTTAACACTGTTCCAAACTGTTTTCTTATTTTCTATGCTTTAAACACCAACATGGGACAATTTATTACGCTTTAGCATCTCTTCTGTCTTCCAGCAGAAGTACTTTGGGCAGAAGTCTTGACTTCGCTTATCCTAGCACTGGTAATGATTGTGTTATCCAAATGCCTCTTGAACACTAACATGCACAGGGAACAAACCTCTTCTGGGAAGCCTAAAGCATTGTTTGACCAGCCTTACAGTGAAGAAATTTTTCCTTTTGTTCAGCCTCTGCTCACGTAGGACATGCCTTCCAGCCCTTTCATCACCTTTGTTGCCCTCCTCTTAATGTATTCATGTATCTTAAAATCCTTTTTATATTGTGGACCCACAACTGCACACAATGTTCAGAGTGAGGCTATGCCTCTAGAAGGCTTCTGTACCTACTTACTCAGCAAGATACTTCTGTATTTTTCCATGCATGCTTGCAGTATATAACATGCATTTCAAATGTAAAATTAGAGTTTACTTTCCACTCTAAGATCACATAAGTACAAAAAAAATCAGGGACTCTTGCTGACCTTGAAGAAACATAGCACAATTGCTGTTATTTCAATAATGAGTTCTTCCAAAGAAGATTTAACTTACTGCAGTGGAATGATAGAAGAAAACGCAGGAGATGCTGCATGGACACCAGAATACAGGATGTTATGTATGCATTAAAATCTGTACGGATCGAAGTATGAAGTCTGATTGCACCATCTTGTTTAAATTAGCTCTAAAACCTACAGATTATCCTTCCTGAGTCTATGATTGTATGATTCTTTCATATACCCAAGTAAATTTGGGGGTGCGAGGATATTTCTGTCAAAGTACTTTTAACAATTTTGCAGGTGAAAAATGCTTGAGGTATTACTGATTGCTTAATGATTCTTCCAGCAGCAAGTGAAGGAGTTACACACAGATCAGGTGATCTTATTTATTAAGGTATATCCAGCTTCTTTAAGTATGGACAATAGCTCTTAGAGATGCATAAAACTGTACGCAGTAGCCTCTTTTTTTTTTTTTACAAGTCTAATAACATTCAGTAGCAATTGCAGGTGTTTGTACTTGCTGAAGTTGTTTTCCTGGTGATTTTTTTTCCCCCTCTTCTTCAGGTTAGGGATGAAGCTCAACTCATTCTGATGTCTATTGCAGCACCATTCTTATGTGGAGAATTTAATTCATTAGGCTGTCAGTTTTCAATTCAGCAGGAGGTTAATATTAGTTTGTCCCAAGGATCTGTGTTATAGATAGTACTTAATGTATTCATTAATTATCTGGAGAGGCAGAAATGAAGGGTAGAAGAAAAAATGAGGTCAGCAGGATTTGCAGATGACAAAATTATTTAGCGTAAGTCTTTATAAGACGAGGCTGTGAGGAACTTCATAGAAACAGAAGTAGACAAATTGGCAGCATAATGCTTGATGACAGTCAGACATTGACAAACGTAGCCTAGTGCACATAAGAATGAAAATTCTGAACTGCTTGTTTGCATGGTCCTGTTCTAGCTTATCAGTCATTGCAAAAGGCAAAAGGAACATCCAGCACAGTACAGAAATCCTTCTCAGTGCTCAGTAGCAGTCAAAATCTACATAAGATAATGTGATGCAGAAAAAAAAAAGCATAAAACTGATCCAACATGATAGAAAAATATTAGTTCCAGTTCAAAGTAAAAATTCACAATACACTAGGGTCATTCCATCCCTGTTAAGATAGGGACATGTCTGAATAATTTGGAAGTCCATCTTCAAGTCTGTTTTCTTTCCAATGCAAGTTGGAAGCCCTTCATTGTAACGCATGCTGGGTACATTTGCAATCTGAAGAGTGTTTCTCTTCCTTTGCTTTTATTTAATAAAGCTCAGTGCCATTTAGTGATATTCCCTTGAACAGATTCCTGTTGCTCGATGAAGAAAAGATCTGTTGTCTACAAGATTTCATCAGTTCACTTTTATTCTTATGCGATTACCCTGCGCATATCAGCATCACTCTTCCATTTTATTTCTCCTAACTAGCTGGCATCTTGGTGGTGCTGTTTTTTAAGTTCTCTGTAAATGCTCTCTCTTGGGTCCTCAGTGACACGTTTGTTTTCTCTTTTTTCTCCCCAACTTTTTTATTGGCTTTGATTCCTTTTGAGGAAGTTTTCACTATCTCAGATCAGCTCTTTATATAATAAGTGTATTAATAAGGGGATAAAGAGACAGAGTTTATTATCATTACACATGCTAAGGTTAGGGACAAGGTTATTCACGATATAAGCAACTGTAATTCTACAAGATTAGATGCTTTTGTAGGTTGAGCTTTGCTCCAGAGTGAAATTAAAGTATTTTGGAACATTTGTTCTTGCTTCTCTCTTGTGGAAAAAAAAAGAAAAAAAAAAGTGGATGAACGTGGATGAATAATAACTGATCTCACCACTGTCACGTTCTACTTAAAATTTGTAAAACCCTGTAAGTGTCCCAGCTAACAGCCCCAGAATTGCCATGCTGTCTTAAACTCTGTAGCTTGTAGTTACTATTTGTGAATTGTTCTCTCCATATTTTTATGCAGCACTGTTCTGAATTAGCTACAAAAATGGAGAATTTAGATTTTATGTTTGTCGAATGAGGTTACTGGTAGATTCCCAGCAGGATGTTGTATGAAGGCCTATGTTTTTGGCAATCCTTAAGTTGATGGAAAGATTATTTTTCATTAACTTTCATTTCACAGAAGTGATGCCCAAGGAGGCTGTGGATGCCCCATCCCTGGAGGCATTCAAGGCCAGGCTGGATGTGGCTCTGGGCAGCCTGGTCTGATGGTTGGCAACCCTGCACATAGCAGGGGGTTTGATACTAGATGATCATTGTAGTCCTTTTCAACCCAGGCCATTCTATGATTCTGTGATTGTCTTTGCTCATAACTGACTGTTTTAATTGGTAATATTCAGACTCAAAGCTATTATTTGAGTAAAGATTAGTTATTATTTGAATATTTGAACTGTTTGGTTCTAACTAATTAATATGACAGGACAGCAGAGAAAGGTACTAAATTATTCACTAGCATTTGGCTAAATTGGAATGAAATGATCTTTTCAAATTGAAAAACACTTGGTAAAAAGCAAAGAAGATTTTTCTGTATAAATAATGAAGGAGTTTTTTTTTTAAATTTAGAATTCAAATAAATAAATAAATAATCCTACACTTGTGTAGCTCTGTAAAACTGTGTACTTTCTTTTACTGAGTTCTGAATACATTTGACCCTCAAGAAATTTCCTTTCAGATCTGATCTTGCATCTGCTTAGTTGTAAGGATTGTAATGCAAATCTACTGAGAAAAATTACACTGAAAGCCCCATAACCATTTTTTCCCGTCCAATTTATGTCTGAATTTCATCTTGCAATGAACTAAGGAGATCAGTTATGCTGCAGAACTATGTGCATGTGCAAGTGCTATATTTGCAAAAATAACAAACGCTTCGTAATTCAAATATTAAGCAATATCTCAGTCCCTTAACTGTGCCTTCTTCTTAATCCTATATCTTCTTGTAAAGGACATAATTTAATTAAAACCAACTAAATAGAGCTCAAAATATTCCTTCAGTGCAATAACCATCTGTAACGGAACTAAATATTTTACTGACTTCCTACATTCTTTTTAAAAAATTGCATCATTATAATTATGGGCAATTTGCCCCTCAGCAGATTTATGCACACGCTTATTTTGTACACTGCAAGCTCTGTGAATTGTTATACTTAAATTACATATTTTGCTTTAAATTGATCCAGAGATGTGAAATAAGTGTATCTGAAAAGTGGAAATCCAGTCTGGAATTCATGATTGCATTTGCTATAGCAAAATGTTGGCATTTTGCATATAGTGCCCTGAATCCTGCTACAGTCTGCACTTTGTTCCACTGGTATTGGGGTGGTACACATTCAGTCTAAGGCTAGGGATAAAAAAACAAACAAAAAGACCCCAAGTTTTTCCCCTTAAGACAACAAGGAAGGCAAATTTTGAACCGGGTAAACCTACTTTTCTTTCAGATGGGAATGTAATGAATTGAAAAGCAAAGCATAGGTGTTTTTAACATTTTCAGTACTTAAATGAAAATTAGAAAATAAAGTCAGTTTTCTTAACATGTTAGAGACTCTCAGAGACAAAACATCGCTCCCCAAAACAGCTTGTCTGACCCACACACCTAGTTCAGGCTAGTGACCTGAAATTATACCTGGCTATTGATTATAGCTGGTTATATATTTACATGCATTATGCACTTGAATTTAGTTACAACTTGTTGTTTACTTTTATCTTAGTGTTGCCCTTTTGCCCACTAAAGAAGCAAATCCCTACCATAGTAGCTTACGTCAATAATAAATTACATTAGTTGCATTTTAGTTATGTTATTACAAATAGATCACACGTCATTTGATAGTGCAGTCAAGTGGACAGATTCACTTTGCAAACAACTGAAACTTAGCTATCTGTGTTATGTAAGTATTTGGGTTTTGATTAATGAACCAACAGCTTGTATATCTGGTACTGAAAAGCAGAAGATGTCCAAAGTTTTGTCTTCACATTAAGCTGCTCTTCACCCCCCGCCCTTCCATCCCTCTTCCTTATTTATCCAAACAGTAGGGTAATGTGATTGTCTGATAATTAACAAAGTGGGTAAACAGTTTAGTGTTCCAAGGCAGTCAACCAGAAAGTAGGATCCTTTTCTAGAAAGGTCAAATTAGCAAGTATTGTGCCAGAATTAGAAAGGGATAAACAGTACTTATCTTTGACTACATCACAACTAGTCAATCAACTCCTCATGTGATCCAGGAAGAGGAAAGGTGAAGTGCTGTCAAACCCAAAGCATATCACACTTCAGGGATCAATGTGAGTAAATATTATGTACAATTTATTTCATACTGAAAACAACTCACAATCTTTTCTGTCTGAAGTGAGATATTCCCTAGTGAGGTTTCTAATTAGCTGTAAGTTGAAAAGTCTGCCAGGTCACCTCAAGTCCAAAATGTGCTATGAAGTTTTATGGTCATCTCTGTATGCTGGCATCATGCCTGATGATTGGAGCAGTTAAAGTGAAGTAAAAGCCATCAGCAAAATGCATTTGAAAACACAAAGAAAGTACCTCCTCACAGGCTTATTTGTCTTCACAGTTCAAGTGAATCAGATATACTGCAACTGTTCAGCTGTACTTACAGGGAAAATGGTTTCTACTCTGGATAAATTCCACAGTGAGCAGGGAATACTGTGTTTCGTGAGGAGGCTAATCTGTTCAAGGGAAGGAAGCCAGCAATGAGGTTTGCTTTCTTCCTCCTGTTTCATTAAGCTTACGTTCAAATAAACCAGTAATAGCTTGTGAGAAGACAGGCTGTTACAAAACATACAAGTTCAAATAAAAATATGCTAGAAATCAAAACAAGAAAACAACAACTACACACAAAATGTATGAAGTACCAAAATTAGACTAACTGTAGAAACTAATTCGCGTCCTTTTTCATGTGCATAGTTTTTTAGTCTTAAATTACCTGTTCAGGTAGTGCTGGTGTATTGGCATAAGCCCTTCTGACGAGCTACCTTACTCAAGAGCACAGAACAGGCAACAGTTTTCTATTTTCTTTTCTCCTTACTATTGAAGTTTGTACTCTGAAGCCTTATCTCTGCTGCACAACTAAAATATAACCTGAAGAAAAATAAGTTCCTTTTCTGCCATATCCACCTCGCCTACCCAGGTGCCACTGCTAGGGAACTGTCTCCCCAACATTCCTGCAAGCCAGGGGAGTTGTACTACTCATAATTATAGGAGTAGTAGTATTGATGAAAGTGTCAATTGCACAAATAACTCACAAGTACTACTTATTTGACATGTCTGGTTTTAAGGACGTACAGGAGAATTTCCAGCATTACTAGATTTAGATGTTGCTCTCATTAATTTTATTCATAAACAGTTCTGTAAGGGAGCCCCTGCCTCAGGCACCCCTTAGAACAGCACGTTATTAGTGAGCATCCATGATAAGCTTTGGTTTAAGCCATGGAGAACTCAGTGTCAGAGGCAAGGCTGATACTGCTCTCACAAGAGGAAAGCCTGAAAAACAACAAACTTCACTGCATATCTTAATTCACCGTATTTGTAACAGGTGGTTTTTTTCATACATACAGAATTGCAAATATCTAGCTGCTCTGCCAGGTTTGAATGAGGGATTTTCTCTCCGTCTCAGAGACAAAGGATGCATGGATTTCACAGAGATCAAGAATTTTAACGGAAGCAATAAGAGACACAGGTGACCACTGTAGCAATTGGACAGATCAGCATGACGGGAAAAGGTATTTCACTAGAAGTGTAATGACAGAAGGAGCAGAAGATTCCATGTTTGCAGGTTCCCTTCACCAAGAAGGAATCTCCAGCCAGAGATCCTTCCCCAGTAGCAGTCAGCCCTTCAATGACATCTCAGAGAGGTGCAGCCAGGCTTCCTGACACACAGCTGAATTGCCTTCACCTGTGCTCCTAAGGCTGACCGGGTCCTTTCCCCACATGCTCAATCAGTGGCTCAGGCCAGGACTGAACCATGCAACCATACAAAACTTACTTTTTAGTTACTCCCTTATTTTTTAAGA
This sequence comes from Centrocercus urophasianus, assembly GCF_019232065.1. Classification (NCBI taxonomy): domain Eukaryota; kingdom Metazoa; phylum Chordata; class Aves; order Galliformes; family Phasianidae; genus Centrocercus; species Centrocercus urophasianus. The sequence goes on along the minus strand of NW_024884778.1, from coordinate 14,136,221 downwards.
ACAAATTAATAATTGTTAAATTTGAGAGAGCAACAAATACTCTCATGAGTTTTGCTGATTAGAGAAAAGGGGGACTGAGTAGGAAGAAGAAATGGAAATCTGCAGCACACAGCAGGTCAGGGAGCTGGACTGCCTCAGCCATTGTCTTACTTTGCTTTTTCCCAGCATTTCTGGTGGTGAAAGAAGTAAGAAAAGCCACTGCCGCCACCACTACCACCCCCTGCTGCTACATTTAATCACCACGTGCCACAAATCAAGATGGTATAAGCTGCAATTAATGCCATCCTAATATAAGAATGGGTGTAATCACAGCAGCTAAATGAGAAGGCTGCTAATTGCTGGTCATTGCCATGCTTCAACAGATGAGCAGCCTATTAGCGTTAGAAATGAGGGAGGTTTATTACTGCTATGTTATGTGATCAGCACGTCTTTGTCAAAATAACTTCCTGCGGAATAAAAGTAAGAAATGAGCTGCTCCCTACACAGTAAGAAGAATTTTGGTGGGATGGTTAAAAAACCATGGTTTTGCTTCACTTCAATTATGATAATTAATCAGATGGTGTGGAAAACAGAAGAGGATTGTCTTTTTCTGAATTTCTCTTTGTGGATGCTATGAAGGAGCCCTGACTTTGACACTTTCCCAAAAGCAAAGTGTTTCTTAAACTTGGACTGGAGCAGGATGTGCAAAGTCTATATTTGTCCCCATTATACTTCTATCATTTCTTTATATATGTGAATAATATGTATATATAAGTGTTCCTTTGCATATATATATATTATATATATATATTATTTTATATATATATATTATATATATTATTATATATATAATTATATATATTATATTATATATATATATTATATTATATATATATATACATATAATAATATATATATTTTAATTGCAGTACGGCCAGGAAATGCTGGGATTTCTATTTGTTTGGCTTTTATTGAGGAAAATAAATGCAGATTTTGTCCCAGCTCTGGGAATGTGAAGCAGTAGAATTTGCCCCAGCTGGATTTTGTGTAAGTTCTGGCTGGCAGCTGCTCCAGCCAACCCACAGAGCACCCCAGAATCATGCCCTGCATGCAGAGCTAATGTGGGTGCTCCTTTGGCTCTTTATCTCCTTGCTGATTGGGCTTGTCCTTGCCTCAAAGATTTCCAGCTTCCTTTAGTAATTAAGCTGTTGCAGAGCCTTGCCTGCTTTCTCTAATTTCTGTGAGCAGTATATCCAGTTCTGGATCAATACCAGTGGAGTTCATTTTATAAAAATGTTGCTTGAAGACTGAAAAAGGGAATTTAAGAAGTCCTGTAAGGATTGTTATCAATGTGACAGGAATGTTCTTCACCTTTTTAAAAGTAAAGTGAATATCCCTACCATTCTGCTGTATATACTGCTTTGCTTTTGAAACACTGTGTAACAGATTAGTTTTTTCTATCAATAACCACAGTTTACTTGGATGGTGTGATGTGGAACAATTAACTGAGAAGCTGCTTTGCCTTATTCCAATATGTTTTACCATTCCTACATTCTTAGAAGCATTGCATCATAACCATTCAGCAACTGAAACATCTGTTTTCTCCTACCAGCCTTAATGTGTTGGACTATATTAGCTACCTGTTTGTTAAAACAAGTCCTTCAAAATGTTGATATTAATTTATGATGCCTAATATAGTTTTAGTCTGATTGTATGTTAATTCATCTCTAAGTCACACAGTGATACTTGAGAACAAATTTAAAAGGTTCAGTCTACTTATGCCAAGATATTCCTATCCAAATGTGTAAACTTTTCATGGTGCCTGTGGGAGACTTTATTTGAAGGCCTTTGACTCTGAAATAGAATTTCTGAATAGTTCAGAGTTAATACAGCCTTTGAAGCCTGGAAAAAGGCTAAGGTATCTGGTAGGGTTGTTGTGTACTTTCTCCTATTTCTGTAGTTCCTTTACTTTGTTGTCTGCGCTCAAGTAAATATTGACATTGAAATTCCTTTAAGATATCTCTTACGGCATTACTTCATTGCAATTTATGAATCTAAAGCTAGCACAGAAGTATTAAAATATCGAAGTGGTTAATGGATTTGGAAATTGTAGGGAAACTATTATGTATGGCTGAACTGATGATAAAGCGCCTGGCGAAGGCGGTGGCTGGCTCAGGAAGCACAGGTGCAGGCAGTTCAGGTGCTTTCCATTCAGGTGCTTTCCACGTGACTGGAAGGGGTGGACCATGAGTCCATCCCTCCTTGGGCTCATTGAAGGGCCTGCCTCTGAATAAAGAATGGCTCTTGGACAAAGGCTACTGCTGGAGAAGGAGTGTTCTGTAGCTAGGGACCCTATGGTTGGTTGGGTGTGTCAGCTTTTTCCTCTGTGTGATTACTGATATTCCTTCGCCTTGTATTGTGAAGAACTTGCTAGAAGCTGGTTTGCTGCTTCCTATGTCCAACACTAATGTTTCCAGTATGCCTTGTGATGATTGTTCTGATGATACAAACCTCATGTGCTCCACTGAACTGTTGTCTTCTCTTGAGACTCCAGAGTTCTCTTAATCATTCCAGACATTAGTTGTGCTATGAGTATCAGAACATCCATGCTCCTGGCTATGTTTTATGTGTTTGGCTTTAATTTGTAAGCAAAGGACTTATTTTAATATTCTGTTTGTTTTTTCAAGTGATTTTTGGACTAGGAGTTCTTCCTAGACTTTATTCTAGTGGCAGTGTTTCTCTTCTACTTACTGATATCTTTAGAAATATTCCTTAAACTGCATTTCCTTTCTTCTTTTTTTTTTTTTTTTAATATTTGGTTAAGTACCAATGCATTGTTACTAGGCAGTTATTATAGCAGTGGCATTGAGAAGGTGTAGCAATTGTTACTTGATTAATGAGGAGTGTACATGAGGCCATCAACAACACAAAGTAGTCCTGAAATCTGAAATGCAATCTTTTCTTGGTGGAATACAGAAAAACTATATTTCTAAGCATTTTGTCAATGTATGCTAAACTTCTATCACTAGCTGACTACCAGATGCCTGAAAGTATTTCTGTTCGGAGTAATTGGAAAACGAGAAAATACGACAGAGCAATTTTGTTTTGTTATACATTATACAGTGACTAGATATCAATCATGTTATCAAAGCATTTAAAAACTGGTACAGAAAAAATATCAACTAAATGCACTTAGTGGACCATGTTAATTATTATTCAGAGACAACAGACAATGTATTATTAACTTCACCATGTTTTTCCTCTGTGTTCCTGCCCACCCTGCAAAGTAGCTTGCTGCACCTCTCAAGGGGCCTCTGATTTCTTCTTTGAAAACTTTTGTTGCTTTAGAGAGCACCTCACTGTACTCAATACAGCTTTCTCCATTTTGGTACTGACTTGTTGATGTTTACACTGCATGAAAGTGACTTAAGCCTCAGGCTTCTTTCAGTGGTTGGTTTAAGGCTCTAAGCTGAGTCACTCCGGTGAATTTGAAAATGCAATTTAAGGACTTCTTGGAACAAATCTTTGCTGGGATTTGTATCGTCTGAATTCTATTGTAATAGCCTGTGTCTGTCATCATGAAGATATGATTCTGAAGGCATGAAGTGGTGGCTAGTGGTATCATACTCTATTGTTTTAAAACCAGAGGATTTCAGTTAGATGTAATTCAGCAAGGGAGAAGGACTCAAACAGCAAAGATAAGAATGTGAGAAGAATAATGTTGTCTTTAAGGAGCTTTCAGGCCTTGCATTTCCAGCTGTTCAGTACCACAGTGAGGAAAGAGAACTGTATCAGTTTCTGAGCTATAAAAAGCACAGGCCTTTTTCTGCTCTGCTGGATTATCGGAATCAATAATTCCACATTTTCTGCGTACTGTGAAAGTAAATGTCTGATCTCAGTCATGTCATCACATGGCCGATCAAAGCCCTCGGGATCAAAGAGATTAAAGAAGCACAGGTTCTCAACATTGGAAAACATTAGATGAGTTTCTCAGAAATTTTAATTAACGAATATCTATTAAAAACAAAAAAGTTCCAGTGAGAATAAATCTCTCATTTCTTTTTGTTTCTTTCCAACCATTTCATCCTATCTGCAGTACACCTTTTTTTTTTTTTTTATACTACCTGTTTCAAAAGCTTAAACTCAAAATAGTTGACAGTGTATTATTTGTGATGTCTCGTATTTCTGTCTGGAGGGTGTCTTGCCCCTAAAAGAACAGATGCTTTTTTTGAGCATTGAAGCTGAAGCAGTCACTGAAGATTGGCACATTGCTTTTCTTTTTTTTTCCCTCAACAGAGCTCACATTGCCATGACGAGAAATGGGGGAGAGATGTTGGAGGTGGCAAGATGCCTCCATGTAGAGGAGGGGGACACCTATGAGTCTGGCCCTGGTCAAACCGACTGGGATTATTCCATCTCTTGCATTATTCCAACTCTGAACGTTGCAGTCAGTAACAGGACAGTTTGTAGGAAGCTAAAATAGTGCTGTAAGGTGCAGTAATTTGCAAATGACCCAAAGGATTAATCACATGCAGATTATGGATAACTGGATCTGCAGACCCAAGTCTCACATTATCATGGTTTTGCTGTCACTCTTGTCTCTAACTTCATTGTTTTTTAATCTGGAAAAAATCATTGCGTTTTACCATTCGTCAATATTAGTCATTTCACCAAAATGAAACATTGTAACTAAAGTCAATTCCTCTTCTGCCTGAGGTTGAGAAACTAATGAAGGGTTTTTGCTGTCACTTCCAAAAGGAGATCATTTGCCAATTTTCCTCATTCTCCTAAATATGCATCACATTACATGGGCAGATGTAATAAACCAATACAGATACTGGTGGCCTGACCAGGCAGCCTCTTTCCTACAGGACACTATTCAGACACATCTTTTTATTTCCCAAAGTAAGGCTTTGCTAGTAAGTTGGACTCCAGTACCCTGCTTTAAATGAATCTGCACAAGGGGATCCCTTCAAAGAGGCCAATCACATCAATAGAAGAGAGTTCCTGGGAAGACCAGGGTTGTTATCTGAGCGGGGGAAAAACAAAAAAAATTCAATCTGAAGCCACATTATGAAGTTTTTCCCTTTGAACTCTTCCCTTCCCAAAGGTGTTTTTTATGGTTTTTAACATGAAATGAATGATCTCCTGGGTGACAAAGAGCGAACTAAAGAGGCCAACCTTGAGTTAATAAGTTGCTGGTTATTTATTATAACAATGATATGTCTGTGCTTTCGAGTATGCAGTAATTAATAAACTCCCTTACCACAGGACACCACTGTTATCCATAATATTGTCAAAACCATTTGAGTTGTACTTTGTGTCTACAGAAGTAGAACTGAGCAGGGGTAAAACTTTTCCTTTGTCATGCAAAAATAGAGCTATCAGTCTGAAAATAACATCAATACTCTGTATAAGCTGGGCTGTATTTAATTTTCTCACTTTTATAATGCATTTGGGTCCTAATTTTTGAAGGATTGAAAAATGAAATTAGAGAAGCCTGTGTGTCTGTGTAATCTCTAACTATTTTTTAGTTACGTGCTTTTATTCTGGGAGATTTCAGTCATATCCTCAGAGTTTCTGCTGACTTCTATTTGTTGCCTTGCTTTTGTAACCTGAGAACTGAAGGTTACAACTCAGGGGAACTTTTAAAGGAAATATCTTTCACCAGGAAGCATGGAATCAGCTATTCAGTACGTTTTGTGAATGTATATGAACTTAAAAGGTTCTTGTTTGATTGTGATTTTTTTTAAGATCAAAGCATTTCACCTATGCATATTTCAAACAATTTAAAGATTGGCTGACTTCTAAAATTTTACTTTGTTTTGAACATTGCAACATTAAAAAAAAAACAAAAACAAAAACAAACAGACAAGCAAAACCCCAAACATTTGAACTCCATGAGAAACTTCTTGAGAGTGAACTGAAAATGTAATCATTTATTATGCTCTATTTTGTTTATTTGTTTTTTACAATGCCATAATGTTTCCTAATCCACTTGTCTTGAAAATTCTGCTGGTAGAGTGCTGGATCTCCACGCATGTCCAAAATTCAGAGTGGTCATTTCTGTGTGTATTTTGGGGCTAATTCATAAGGAGGTTTATGATGAGACTGAACAATAATATTATGCCTGGTATGACTGTTTAAAAACTGCTACTAGTTCAAGTGACAGTGGCAGCACTCATTTCAGTAATAAAGTGTAACTGTTTTCACAGCTGGATGGTTCATTCTCTGGAATGAGGGCTGTGCCCATGGAGTGCTTGCAGGGTGTTGTGTCCACGGCTGCAGTTCTGCTGCTGCCAATATTGCTGCAGTATTGACAGTAACAACTGCTGAATGCTCAAATACATGCAGTAATGCAGAGAAACTGTAGGAGTATTTTCTAATTTAGAATATTTTAAATCATGCGTCCTGCACAAAACAGGTGCATGTTACTGGTAGATGGCAAAAATAATCATCCTGCAGGTAGAGTGAAGGGTTGTTCTGAACATTCAGAGCAATTCCATAAGGTGTCTCTAAGAGAGCAAGCACGTCTGTGCCACTGCTGCAGAGAGAAAAGGGAGCTCTTTGAGGACCTTACTGTGGTTGCTCTGCAGGTGAGAATTGTCTAACTGCTGGGACACAGGAGGAAAATGAGAGCAACAAATGCCACCACGAGCCAACAAAGAGAAGGTTCTTTCATTTGCTGTTGTTTGGGTGAAAAATTAATGGTTAAATCAACGTTCCATTTTGAGAAGTGTGGGTGTCAAAGTTTGGATGTGACTGCTAAATGGCAGAATGCACCTGAACAACAATTTACCACACCAACAAGTGAGGAAACCTGTCTGCAAATGTGTTTTTTAATTTAAGTTTAGGAGTTAAATGAAAATGAAATAACATATTTGGAGCTAATGAGCCAAATGACACTAGAACTCTAATTGAGCATCCAGCATTAGCTGGTTAGGGACAAAGAGTAAAAGGTATGCCGGACTGACATTGAGGCACACGCACAAAGGGCTGGAACGAAGTATGTTAATTAACAGATAATGTCAAAGGGATGGAATGTTTTGTTGGGATGACGGTCTCCTGCTGCTCCATAAGTGCTGAGGTGACATGCAGGCATTCATCAAAATGAAGGCCAGCCGAAGCTGGCAGGCAGATTTAGAAAGGCGAGATATTTGTCTGCAGCTTTCACACAGGCGCCTTGCACCTCCTGAGCGCTGCTGTGCTTTGTGTGCTGCTTGACGGATACTGCCGCTATGGATGGGCAGTTTCTCGTGACGGTGCCGCCGATGTAGCCGTACAATTGCATAAGAAATGCAGTCTGCACGTTCAGGCAGGAGGGAAGGCCCAGCACGCCAGCCCGGCCGCCCGCCGCCCCACCCTCCCGGGCCCGGCCCCTCTTTGTCTCCGCCCGCGGCGGGCGGGGCCCGGGGCTGGCTGTGCCGGGCCGTGGGGCGACCCTTCCCCTGCGCGGCCTCGTGGCGCGCCCCGGCCCGGCGCTGGGATGTGAGTACGGGCGGGGGCTGCGGGCGGGCTGAACCCGGCGCCGTGGCAGGGCTGTGCCGGCGGCGGGCGACTCTGAGGGGTGGGCTGCGCGCGGGCCTGGCGGAGGCCTGCTCGGCTTTGGGGCCTGGCGGCGGGAGGGGCGGAGCCGCGAGCCGGCACCTGGCGGCTCCTGCAGTCCGGGCCGTTTCTCTCTCAGGTGAACGCTGTGCGGCACGGAGCTGTTGGGGTGGGAGCACCGGGCCTGACTGCGCGTGTGTCCTGTCTGAAAGCTCGCTGTGTTTGCACGTGAGCCTGGAAACGTCTCTGGTTGAAGTTATGTTGTAAGGCAGAGCGTGATGAACATGGAAGGCTGTCAGAGAGAAGCGAATGTGTCCGTTAATTCATGTCGGCAGAACTATGTATGCATAATTCACAGGCAGTACATTCTTTAGTCCTTTCTTTTTCCTCACTTTTTTTGAGTGTTTTGACTGTGCTGCTGGGAAGTGAGTTGTGTAAAAAGAACCGCAAAGCAGTGAACAGGTGCTCCTATCTGTGACTATGGGGAATGGCATCCTCAGGAGCTATTCCTGATGTTAAGCTGTGATTGCTAAGAACCTGTAGCTTGGGAATTCAGTGAAAAAATATTTAGATGCATAAGCAATTGGCTAAAAATGTAATTAGTTTGGCTTTTGCTTTTCAAGGCCTCACAGAACTGAGTTATATGAAGGTGTTCCACCAACTTGCTGGCCTATCGTGTATTCTCCAGACTACAACATCACCTTCATGGGACTGGAGAAACTACATCCATTTGATGCAGGGAAATGGGGAAAAGTAATCAACTTCTTGAAAGGTAAAAAACAAACAAACAAAAAAACCCAAACAAACCAACCACTTAGACCAACATTCGAATGAACCAATGTTATTAATGCAGACTTGTGCTAATGACTGCCAGTGTAATAATGACTGTATGTCATTATTGCTCCTCATATAGATCTTAGCTATGCACTTTAATCATTGAAGTGCTTTAATATGTTTAAATAGATGCAGACTTAAATCTAAAGAAGTTAAACTGATGGCAGAATTTGTGAGGTGGGTTGAATGCTGTATTGTACTTTTTTGAAGATGTTGCACATTAAACGGATGAAATCGTTAGAGCAAGCCTCCTACACCAGGGCTTTTTAATACAAAGGTTTATTTCACAGTCCTTTGGAAATGTCGCTTCTTGCTCGCTCCACTGAACAAAGCTCAGAATTGTCTCAGTCATGGTGCCTGTGCAGGGTGAAACTCGTGAAATGTGATTGAAAATTCAAGCTCATTAAACAACTTGCTCTTCTCAGTGGCATGAATAATGCTAGTCAGAGTAACCAGCTTGGTGAATTTCACTCTGGCCTAGAACTTTACAAGGCTGAGTAAAAAGGATTAAGGAGAAACATGAGCATAGCAGTGTGTTAGACAATCTTAAAATATTTCTAGGCTTTGGGGTTTGAAGACAAGTGTGAACTGTGCAGAATTTTATTGTTTGACCTTTTCAAGAAGGGTGCATGTAGGATGAGAACTATTTTCACCTCTGAAGTGGGTGGGCACCAGGGTCTTGACTTGAAGCATAGCCTGAGTCAGGTGCCATATGTGCATAGCACAGTGCCAATTTTTGATGTTCAACAGAGTTGTGATGATTTTGCCTTTTCTTGCAGTGTATGTACAAATGTGTGAGAATATTTCCATTAAGTTTTTTCTTGAAGATGCTGTTTGCAATTCCAGTTTCTTCTTTCTTTTTGAGGACTATGGATCTGAAATGAAATGCAGACTTCAGGTTTCTGGCAACAAGTGGAAAATCCCTCCTGCATTAACTGCAAGCTTACAGTACATTTTGGAAGTACCATGTACACTTTTCTGTAGCCAGTGTGCTTCCATTGCTTTTACATGTGGTGTAATACGGAAGGAGACAGTCTGTCTGGCTTGGGAAAACCAGGCAGTTGATGACTGCCTTGCTGCAGGCTGTAACATAGTTGCTCGTGAGAGTGCAGGCAGTCTGCTGGCAAATGGCACTCTTCAGTGTGAAATACAAGTGCAACCTATCTAAATCTTTGTCAACCTCATGATAATACTTTGATAATATCTCTGGGGGAGCTTTGAAATCCCGCTGTTTGCAAGAAGAACTTTGTGTTGATGCTCATTATTGCTTCTTAAATAACTTAAAAAATGTAGACAAATACCTCAAGGAAATGCAAGTGTAAGGACTAAGATTAAGGTCAGAGCCTTTAAAGCCTTTATCTGAAACTTGAGTTTTCTCATTAAGTTGGAAGGGGGAAAACAAACAAACAAACCCTTGCCAAAACGAAGGCTGTCCAAGAGGCAGGCCTTTGCGGCTCATGTGGACCTAATGACTTCTTCAGCTGATGATCTTTCTCAGTAAAATGTTGCCCTTCCTACTTTAGGCTCCCTTGTATTCGTTTAACTGGGTTACATGACTTAAAACACTATTTATTAGCAGTGTTTTGGATCTGACCTCTAATGATCTTTACTATCAGAGTCTTGGATTTCATGACTATTTTCTTATTCAGAACCTTTGCCTTTCTTTTCTCCTTCCCTGTGTAGCCTTTTTTTTTTCCAGTTCTTTTCTGTGTGAAATGTCTACTCTTCACTCCCGTCTTTCACAGGAAAACAGTTTTCCCAAATATTTCACCCTCTTTTCACCGTAAAAGAAAAAAGCCACAGGGTACCTTATGACATTCCTGTTTCTCTCTGGCTCTGTAGCAACTCCTGGGAACACCTGATCTGTGCTGTTTCCTATTATCTTCTAGAAAAATCACCAGTGAAAATCCTCATACGCTTACTTTCTTCAAGAATGGAGCTGTTAGCATGTTGGCTTTATGTCTGACGTGAGTGAATGAAATGCTTCTTAAGTGCAGTCCAGGGAAATGTAAGCTTGCCAAAATAAATATTATTGCAGGTGCTGTGCTCGTATAACACTAAGAACAAAATCTTTTCCATTTGAGTTCTTCCCTTCCGCCAAGTTTAAAATTGAAGAAAAGGTCTGATCTTGGAAATCTGCAGCCCTGCAGCAATTAAGTATTAAAACTTGTCTGGGAAAATCCGCGTTGGTGCCTGGTATTTGTTATTTGTAGTGATCCTGTGCAAAGCAACATTGTTTTTCTTCACTACTTGACTTTTTTAGTCAACACAGACTGGAACTTTCTGGCAAGTATATCCAGATATAAACATTCACGCTGTTGGCATATAGAAATCTTGGAGGGATACTTTGTGAGTTACTCCTTTAAAAGCAGTTTTAAAATGAACTGTCTCTGAAGGAAAGAATTATTAATGGCTGTTTATTGGTATTTCTTGAAATTAAATGAAGTAAGGACGTGACAGAAATATCAGAATTAACAGTAAGTGTTTTTGTCCATAAACATCCAAGTAATTGAGTTGTTTTTAGTCTTGATTTTATGTGTACCATTTTAATTTAGAGCTTTGATACTATTATCAACTAAATTTACAAAAAAATCATATTAAAGGAATATTTGATGGTATGAACACTGAGAGTTCCCAAGCATATCAAATCTTAGACTATAAGGAGCCTTGTAAGTTTTCTTGCCTGTCCATCCTCAGTTGATACCTATTTTTTCTTTTAGTTGAAATGTGAGGTTGCCATGAATACACTATGAAAACTATCTGAAAAAAAATTGATAACTTCTCTTTAAGAGCTTGTGTAGAGAGTATGTATTTGCAAAACTTGCAAGTAAGCAACAATGGTTGCAGTGATTTCCGTAACAGATGTAGGAATTAAGCTCAAAGCAGTTTCTTTGACCAGGTGGAATATGGGAATGCTATATGGCATACAATGACAGTTATAATTTTTCTCCTGTTGTTTCAGAAGAAAAACTAATTGGAGATGACTCGATTGTGCAAGCGCGGGAGGCTACGGATGAAGATCTTTTGGTTGTTCACACAAGGCGCTACCTTAATAAGTTGAAGGTGTGTACTTAAACTAATATGCTTTTCAAACAAAGTGTCTAGAATTAGTACCAAGTGCAGCAGATAGCCCACTTGATTCAATACAGAATGAACTTTTACAGAGCAGTGACAAATTTTGAATTCAATGTTGTCATGGTGAATACTGAGAGAGAATAATGAAAATATTAGACAAGCCAAAGTGTAGGAGAGGGATGGGAGGGAGAGTCTACCATCTTACATAGCCATGTTTCAGTGAAGTTTAATGAACATAAGGAAAATAATAATGTTTGAGATGAATAATATAATAAATAATAATAAATAATATTTTCCTTGCTGCCAAGGCTTTGGTCTTAAATGTGCTTTGTTTTAGTCTAATGAAGTATGGTTCTGAAATTGAAAATGTGTAGAAGAACCCTGAAATTGATTGTTATGCAATATTTTTTCTTTAATGTAAAGTTTGCTGTATGGATTTGAAGCTTATATAATCTTAGAAGAGCATCCATGCAGGAATTCTATCATCAGCCTGAGGGGTAGGGAAGAAAGAAATGGAGTTGTACCTAAAGACTGCCTATATCAGTGGAGTACAGAGAGAGTTGAAAGGTCAACAAAGGGCATAATCTTGTATGCTGTGTGTGTAAGAACACTTGCAGTAGCAGCTCGTACAGGGTTGTATACTCACAAAGAACAAAGAGCATTCATTGGCTGTTTCTACATAAATGCAAGTTTAACAAATGAATGCTTCAACTCTAAAACATAAGAGATCTTCAGTTTTGAAAATACAGTCGTCCACGAAAGGAATTGAGTAGTACCAGTTAAGATTGCTTTTATTTGGCAGCTCTCTACTTGGAGGGAAGAGATTTGTTGTAAAAATTGTCTGAGAACTGTTGAGTCCTGGCCTAAACCACTGATTGAGTACCTGGGGAAAGGAGCCGGTCAGCCCTGGGGGCACAGGTGAAGGCAATTCAGCTGTGACAGGAAGGGGTGGAGCCTGGCTGCACCTCTCTTAGACCTCATAGAAAGGCTGACCCCCACTGGGGAAGGATCTCTTCCTGGAGATCCCTCCTTGGTGGAGCTTTCCCCTGTGAACCTGGAATCTTCTGGTACTGGTGAGCAATCCTCTTCCCTTCCTTTATAGCACCTTTCTATCATGCTGGTCCTTCCATCATCACATGTCTGTTGTAATGCCTTTCCCATTGTGTTGATCTGTCCAATTGCTACAAAAATAATCTTACATTTTGTTATTCAGAATAAGTTACTTTGAGTCATCTTTGCCTGCCTATGGTGTAAAATCACTTGTATTGTTATTTCTGAAATGTTGATGGTTTTTTTCTGTGTAAACAATCTTTGATTTGTCTGACTCTTTTTGCTTTATTCCTTTGCAGTGTTCACTTAGGCCTCTTCATAGCTATGAAGTTATTTGTAATTTCATACATCAGTAGATTTGATCTTATTGCTGCTATTCTTGATATTGAGCTTTTAATTTCAATGAACCACCCACCTCTTTTTACTGAGTCACCTCTTTGAAGCAGTGTAATGTGCGTAGCTCAGTTTGAAATACATAGTGTTTTTAGTACCTGTAGGATCTCTTCACTGAAAATTGGCAGATAACTTGTTTCCTGGGGTTCAAAACTAATGCTGTCTTGTACTTTCAGATGATCTTAATTCTCTCTTGTTCCCCTTTATTTGAGACCGTAGTTCCTACAGCTGTAGCAATTAGAAGATAGCATATTGGTCTTGTCAATGAACTCCTACTAAGCAGCAAAGTGTTCACTTATCTAGCAACATTATTTTTTGTTTACATGAAATGGCCCAGGGTTCCCTGTTTGCTGCCTTGCGTAAAGTCCACTGTGCTATTTTTTTTTTTTAATACAGACAAATACGGATTTACCAATAAAATGATATAATTTCATGTTAGCACTTTTGAAGATTACAAAGATGCTTGCATTCTGGGAGCATCTGGGTCTCTTAAAATAATGAATCATTGGAGTACTCCTCGTTTAAAATTTCAACATGAAACACTTGCAAGGGGGGATGGTGTGTGATATCTCAGTTGCAGCTGAAGAAGCTGTCCTAGGAATGGGCCGAGAGTTGATTGTAGAGAAACAAAATGTTAAGTGCGAAGTAGATCAGAGAATACTGTCAGTCAGTTCTGCCTTAGGAGAAAGAGTGTATCTGGTTGCCTGCTTAAGATAACATGAACAATCCTTACAACAAAACGTGGTATTTTGAATTGAGGTTACTTCTCCTTCAGTACTATTTCATGAACCTAGGTCCATAAGGTAGTGATGAGACTTTGGATAATCAGCTTGTTGTGCTTCCCTGCTCATCCTCTTGTTCCAGTGCTAGGTAAAATAATGGATTTAACGTATATCAGTGTCCTGATTTGTGGAAGGGATTAGGCAATGAGGTTAAACCTGTCTTTAGACCTTGTAGGTCTTATACTTGAAACTTTTTGATCTATCAGGAGTTTTAGGATGTGACTGAATACTGAAATGCAAATGACATGGACAGTGTTTGTTGTCAGCCAAATGCAAGACATGTTTTTCTGGAACAGATCTGAAGCAGGTGATCAGTCAAGCAAACTCACATGTTTTAATCTGCTTCTATGTATTTGCAAATGATGTAGGTATTTTTAAGAAAAAATCATTTTCTTAGAATTGTGAATATTTACATGTAGTGAAAAGTAAAATCAAGAGCAAATAAAATTGTTTGGAAGTCTGGTTTTGTACAAGATCAATATGTAACATCAAGGACAAGTGTGTCACTTTTTGAAGAAGTACATCAGTCCTTCAGAAAAAATTTTGCGTGAGCCTGCTGGGCTCTGACCTTCTGATCACAGTGAGTGTTTTCTAGTGCTCAAGTGCTTGTGTGCTTTGACTCTCACCCTGTCATCTGAGTGAATCTGCTCTGGGACAAGAAGTGCGTGTCTGTTTGTCACCTGGTGGTGCTGGCAGTGTGCTTGGGAATGGAAGCTGTAGAGGCAGCCTTGTAAAACAGTTCAGCCTGTGTTGTTTTGAACATAATGGTAGCTGGTAGCTGAATATGTTTGGATAAAACACTGTACAGGAGGGCTTGGTTAGAGGGAGCAGTATTTGACAAGTTTCGGTATGTCCACTGATCTGCAGGCTCAGTAGAGCGTTATTTGCAGCTAAAACAATTAGGCCTCTTAAAAGGAGAAAGTAACATTTGGTGTACAGTGAGTTGTTTCTTTTCAACATCTAACTCTTCAGTTGGGAGAGTGATACACAAAAATGGTGAGGTTTGGCAGCTTGCCTTTCTTTGGAGTAGTCCCTGGACACCGTAAGGTATCACCAGTGCGATTATCACCAGTGCAGTATCTGCTTACTATCCTTTATCCTTACTTCCTACTTACTACTATCCATACTTCCTTTAAAGGTGACACAAACAATATTGTCCCCAGCAAGCTTCTGAATTAAAGTCTTGTTAGGTGCTTGGTGTTGGATCTGTGAATTCTCCCATAAAACTGAGAGCTGCTCCACAAACTTGGAAAACATTCAAACATAGTTTTAAATTTTGTTTTAAAAGTTTTACAAAACAATGCTTTTAATGACGTGTTATTGGTTGTTTTGAATTACTGGGATGCAGTGAATGTGTAACATGAAAGGCAGTGCATCAGAGGTTGGTTTTGGTTGTGTGTGGGTTTTTTGTCCAGAATGATCAACATAAAACTACTGTCTCAGCTTTATCTTCCTAGTAATTTGCATGCTAATTTTTAGTGCTTGAATAGTTAATGCCACATATTCCAACTTGGAAGTTTCTTTATCATTCTTAAGAATGGAGGATTTTAGAGTTAGGGAGTATACACATTGATGCTAATTAAACATTTAGAGGGATATTCTTGTAGAACCTTATTGTAAAATATGGAGTCTGAGTTTAAACAGGGACAGTTAAAAACTCTTAAATTTGTTTAGTTTTGGGGTGTATCACGTTTCACTTAGGCTATTACATAAAGTTTGGCTGAGTGATGCTGACTTAGTCCTTACTTTGGGAGGAGGAGGAGTGGAAGGAAAATATAGCAGTGAAGGGTTAACCTGACTTCTTTTAAGAAAAATAAATGATTTTTGAGTTCTAAATTTGTACATAGAACTGCTTATCTGAAGCACAGGGAAGAAAATAATCACTAATAATTAAAAAATAAAGAAAATAAGTTAAACTGAGTTGATAGTTGAGAAGAGTAAGTGAAGTAACATTGAATAGTGTTTGCGTGGTTTTTACTTCTTCCTGAATGCAGGCCCAGTTTTAATTGGTTGTATAATTACATATTTACTAGAACGTTAGTAGGGAATCGGTAAACTGATGGCTAAGTGAGAGCAAATATCTACCAAAAGAAACAGCATCTCCTATTCTTCTATAATATGTACCATTTGAAAGCAAAAAGGAGTGATTTTTAAAATTAATGTTTGAAGAGTTGGTTCTGTATCAAAGGAAGCTAATAATCACTAGTGTGAAAATCTACATTATTGCAGGTAACTGACAGCATGCAAAGCAAAATTGATGTCCTTATCTGTTCAAAATCATTTCTAATTTTTATGACATAAGATGCATAATTATTGAAAACCAATTTCTTTCAAGTCCCTTTCCAGGTGTATATATAACTGTTCTGAGAATTTATTCTGGATAATGTTGGAAAGCAAAATTAGCAAGATGAAGAAACAAGCAAGAATGCCCATGGTTTGAGGCAATGTATTTCTTAAATTCTGCAGTGTGGTTTGTTTTGAGAACCATCAATGTCAGCAGCTGTATTCTTGAATCCCAACATTTTCCTTATGGCCAAAGACTAAATCCCAGACAGTGAATGTCTTCGGACTGGGAGCTGTTCTTGTAAATATCCTTAACTTTGAATAAGAAGCTTTACTACTTGTTTGCTTGCACTACGTATGGATTGCTTGCAATCACTTGAAAACCTGCAGGAAAATACTTGTCGATTTGAGTCCTTATTATTCCTGCTTCTTCCCACTGGGATTGTTATTATTTGTTTGTTTTAAGATTGAGTGTTTAAGTGTTTAAATTTTATGGCAAGCTTGTCATTTGATATGAGAAAAACATACTTTATGCAATTGTAATCCCTTGCAATTCCATTGCAGAATGCTGAGATTTAATCTAGTTTGCTACATTGTGCTTATTTTAAAGCTAAAATATCTTGCAGAAGGATTTTTTCAAGTTATTAGAAAATAAAGTGCCTTCTTAGTGACTGAGAGCAGATGCTATAATTAGTGAATAACAATAAATGTATTTGTATGTTTACTTATAGTAATACAATAATGAATTGTTGAAAGCAGTGCCTGTGCACATGATGCTAATGCCAGTGCTTCACCAAGACACAAATAGTACTCACCAGTTAGAGCGATATCTATGAAGTCACAGTAACTTACTGAGTGCCAGAATACCCTGATGTTGGCATTTAATTGTTTTTCATCAAAATTGGCCAGTTGTGTATCCTGTCTTTGCTGACCAGCAGCTAGCCTGCAGAATGTGGTCTGCTTATATTTGTTAATGTTGAAGAAAACAGGATCCATATGAAATATTTGTACAGGCTTTGAAGCTTCCAATTCTCAGGACTTGAATGTCTTAGTATTGATTGAAAAGGTACAAACTTGCTTGTGACTTTGGCTGTGAAGTATATTTAGAAGTTTCATCCCTGGTAGCAATGTCATTAGTTCTCTGAAGTAATCTTTTGTTTGTTGGCATTTCACCAGTACAGGTTGGGGGATGAGCTGCTGGAGGGGAGCTCTGCGGAGAGGGACCTGGGTGTCCTGGTGGACGACAGGTTGGCCATGAGCCAGCAGTGTGCCCTTGTGGCCAAAAAGGCCAATGGCATCCTGGGGTGCATTAAAAAGAGCGTGTCCAGCAGGTCGAAGGAGGTGATCCTCCCCCTCTACTCTGCCCTGGTAAGACCTCATCTGGAGCACTGCGTCCAGTTCTGGGCTCCCCAGTATAAAAAAGACAAGGATCTCTTGGAAAGAGTCCAGCGGAGGGCCACGAAGATGGTGAAGGGCCTGGAGCATCTCTCCTATGAGGAAAGGCTGAGTGAACTGGGTCTGTTCAGCCTTGAGAAAAGGAGACTGAGAGGGGACCTGATCCAGGTCTATAAATATCTAAGGTGTGGGGGGCAGAATGGCGAGGCCAGACTCTTTTCAGTGGTGAGTGGAGACAGGACAAGGGGAAATGGCTGGACACTGCAGCATAGGAAGTTCCGCACAAATGTGCGCAAGAACTTCTTTACAGTGAGGTGACGGAGCACTGGAACAGGCTGCCAGGGAGGTGGTGGAGTCTCCTTCTCTGGAGATGTTCCAGACCTGCCTGGATGCCGACCTGTGCGACCTGCTGTAGGGAACCTGCTTTGGCAGGGGGTTGGACTCGATGATCTCTGGAGGTCCCTTCCAACCCCTACAATTCTGTGATTCTGTGATTTTTCCATTGAAAGCATTTACATACTGCAAATATTTGTTCTAACCTTCAAGTCACGTTCTTGATGATACGACTTTTTAACAAAATGTTTCCTCAAAACATGTTTTAGAAGTATTTAATATGCTTAACAAACTTTAATTGATTCTCCATGCAAAAATTTGCACTGTGTGCATGTAAGTATTCAAACATCTTAGCCAAGTGGTTTGGTTTTGGTTTTTTTCCTTTCTCCTCGGTATATTCTATTGAATTGATGTGAGAAGTACTTTAGATATTAACTGTAGGTTGCTATTAATTCTGCTGAAAGACATTTGATGATTCTTTTCCCCAACCCCAGGAACAGATTTTTTTTTTTTTTTTCTTAAATACTGCCTGACTGAAAAATTCTTGACTTGGTACCATTGGATATTAAAGTATGGAGAAAAATAGCGGTGGTGATTAATTGAAATGTTCAATTGTTAACAGTGTAACAGGAAGAATCTATTTGGAGGTTGCCAGTAGACGTTGTGGTCACCTTCACTTGAGGGGAAAAAAAAAAAGCAAACCAAAAATCTTGCTAAGGCCTTATGGGTTCCTTCTCAGTGAGTAGTAATTGATGAGACATCTAAAGGACATCATTAAGACAGGCTACATTAATTGCAACTTTTTTTCCCCCTCCTAGTGGTCCTTCGTTGTGGCTACGATCACAGAAATTCCACCAGTCCTCTTTCTTCCCAACTTCCTTGTTCAGAGAAAAGTTTTGAAACCTCTGCGAACCCAGACAGGAGGAACAATAATGGTAAGGAGTTCTTGATTTGCTGTGATGTATTTATACAGACCTGAGAGTTGTAATGCTGTTTGTAACTTAAAGCCTCAAACCCCAAAGCCCTGTTGAGGAAAGCAAGTTAGTGTACAGTCCTAAACATGAGCAAAGTCTGGCACTTAGCAAATAAAGAGATGAAGGATGAACCTGATTTTTGTTGTCTGTAATTTGCAGAAGCAAAAGAAGTAGTAAGGGGCAGCCTGTGCAGGGAACGAGAGGTGACAGGAATTATGGCAGATGCAAAAACTGCACAATTTGTAACTGTTCAAATACAAGCAATTTCTAGGAATGGATAGTTGTGAAATTAATAGAATAGAAGATACTTGAAAACACATATTTACTAAATGGCTGTAGTTTGGTTACTTTCGGTATGAAGCACTCATCTTAAAGATGAGTGTGATGATGTGGTTTGTTTTTTAATACTTTGTGTCTAATTTGACTAATGAAAGTTAGTTCATTTGTTCAATTGTGTACGCTGCATAAGCAGCTCAGCTGAAGTGAGATACAGCCTGTTTCACCTTGACAGGATTGCTTTCTGATCAGTTAAATGAGTGCTGTGAGCAGGAGAGATGTGCAAGTCACCACACAATCTAATTTTGCCTGAGAAACTTCCATGAGAGATGTTGAAGATGTGGAAAGAAAGCAGTTAATAGCTGTAGCCAGGGACTTACTGAGGAAAATATGTCTTCGTGTTTGTGAACCACTAACTAATGGGACCCTTTCTTCCCTTTATTCATTCCTTGTCTGTGATAAGGTGGTAACAGTGCCAATCTTTTTGTGGGTAACTGTCACAATTACATAAATGGAAAAAAAAGTCCTATCTGAAATCCTCAGTGTTATGATACAAATGGATCTTTGCTACATTTTAGCTACTACTGAAGGAAGCTGTTAGAGTGGATGCATGTGAAAAGGATAGAAGCAGATATTGCTCCTTTTATATTCATTTGAAGCCAATTATTGAAGAACATTGTTCTGCGGGTTGGCCAACCTCTCAGTATGTTTATACCAGATATAAATGTATGATTTATTGCAACCACTAGATATTTAAAGTGAGAAGACTGGGAAGCCATAATAGTATGACAAAGAAATGACATTATTTTCAAAAGTAGCCTACTAGGTAGCTTCCCATTTCTGTTAAGAGTAATATAGGTACTTAGCAATTTAACAATGGAATTGAGATTTCCTATTTTGAAGTGTGTGCCTTCATGAATGTATGAAGAATTTCTTAAGGACATTAAAAAAAAAAAAAAATGAAGAGCTCTTTTTTGAGTACTGCATAAAAGGTGGTGCTGTGCCTTTTATCTACCAAAATGTGGAATGTCAGGATCTGACCTGAGAAAGTAATGTGAGACAACCCAAAGCCTTGATGAAAGTTTTCCAAATACGTTACAGGGCTTATGTGAGACAGACTTGGGGCAGTGCTACATTTGGGTCCTCTGTTTTTTTTCTATGTGAAATGATAGTAGAAAGCTAGTTAGGATCAGATAAGAGCAGAATGAAATACTTAGCTTTTCTGTTATATTTGTATCTTTAATGGTACAACAGCTCAGTGTCTTGATCAGGAAAAATGGCATTTTCTTTCAGTATTTTAGTACTTTAAATGTGCATCCTGTCTAACTGCTGGATCTGTAAATAAATAAATAAATAACTGGAAGCTATAATGCTATATACTTAAATTTCAAAGCTTAATGGTCATGATGCAAATTACACAAGAATTTGCATCACAGTTGCCAAAAATATATGCCTATGTATATTTATTAAGTAACGTTTTGTAACAGCGTAATTTATATGGGAATTACTTAGGAAAACAAAATTATTTTAACTTAAAGGATGAAATCACAAAGTTAAATGTTAAGTGTCCATTTGCGCTTCTATGGTATCTTGATGCTACTTTTGGAAATTCCTTAATCTCAGAAGAAATCAGTAGAGCCATGAGAGTCTCCTCAAGAAGTGTTGTATCAGCAGTAACCAGAATTATGTGTAGTAAAATATCTTCTCCTGGCTGTTTGCATATATATGGGAATGCTGTCAATAGGAATAAGCCTTCTGTAGGCAGTACCAAGTGGGGTTTTGTATAATTAAGAACATATTCTTGAGCAATCTGTGTCTGTGATTCCTAGATGTACTTGATGTCAAGGTGTGTAACAAAATATTGGGACTCAAGTTACTTTTCTCTATCCCCTTTTGTTCACTTCATCTTTGGAAGCACGATGGATTTATCTTATTGTTTCCAATACAAATTTTGGTTTGTCGTTCTGGAGATGTAAGAGGATGTATTAGTTACTGTGAAAGAAAGTGAAAAGTACCTCTTGTTGCTGAGTTTTATTTCAGGCTTATTATTTAATTCAGCGGAGGATTGGCTGCTTTTTGAAAATCGTGTGTATGATTGTATGTGTATATATGACATGATGTACTGTATATCTTATCACATATAGAATACATTAATATAAAATATAGCATATACTTATGTGTAATCCTATATGTGATTTTCTTTTTTAATAAAATAAAAATGCATCTTTTATTAATATGGCTTTAAGGAATCTTGCAGTTAAACGCTTCCTTGAATCCTACTGGTCAGAATAACCTTTTTTTCCAACTAAATTTTATCGCTTTAGCCCCATGTATCTTTTCTACTGTCAGTACATTTCATTTCCTCAGTGTCATTTGATTTCATAGGGGAGTAACAGGCACAGATTTCATTTGGTGTCAGAAAGCAAAAATTGGTCATATTTATATTGTGCGTGTTACATTATTTAAAGAAACAAAACAGGACACTTAATGCTTGGCATTTTTCTGTTCCCACCCACAGCTGAAGCTGTGTTAATCAGTATTTTCAGAACTTTGAGCTGAAGTTCTTCCTATTTCTTACATGAGAAGGAAGGGTATTGGAAGATTTCTGCTCACTTTTTATTCCTACCAATGCTTGTACCTTCAGTTTACCATTTGTCTGCTAGGGGTCAGTGTTCATCTCCACAAAGCCCAGTTAGTTCAAAATATGCTCAACTACAGGAAAGTAAAATACAGATGTGAAATCAAATATTTTTTTCTACTGATTTTACTGCGTATAGTTTTGTATGGCTTGTGTTGAGAGATCTGATTCAGAATGACTTCCATTGGTAAAGCATCTGCAAATGCAGTGGGTGCATTAGAATGCCAAGAGCTGCGTTTGGGGTGGGAGCACTCAGCACTCAGTGGCTGCCTCATTCACTCATCAAGTTCTTATTGTCATTTCCTTCAGGCAGGAAAACTTGCTGTTGATAGAGGCTGGGCAATCAATGTGGGTGAGTACAAATGGAAATTTGTATTAAATGATACTTTGTGTGTTTTTAAAGTCACTATTTTCATTCAGTACAATGTATATGCTGTTTATAATAAAGTGACTGGATTGTGTTCAACTAAAAGAAACTTGAAATGGAAAAAAAGAGAACTAAGTACTTGTTCTCTTATGCTATCATCCTTGCTGCAGTTTTATAACTAGATAAAATATTTGTTGATAGGAAGGAGATAACCAGGTAAAGATATGATATTTATACACTGTGTGTGGATTGTAGTAGTGAGAATGAAGTGAGGAAAAAGGTGTTCAGAGTATGTGCAAATATTTCAGTAAAATATTCCTTTAAATTACACAGAAGTTAAATAGATCTTGCTAGCTGTGCTGTACACATATAACACCAGACCAGGAGCTTGGTTGACGTGCTGTACAGCTGGACTATACCAGTTGGTCTGCTTTTGGCTGTGCGGTTCTTCCTGAAAAAGGCTTGACTGAAGAAATGATGAAGAACATAAATCTGCACCCTTCCTCATGTCAAAGTAGTGATGCAAAACCAGTGAGCTACTGAACTAATGGTTTGTCATTTTTGGTGCCTGTCAATTCTGAGATTTTTCCATTATCTTATAAATACTTCTGGGTATTTCTGAAGGCAATAAATCTTGCATAGTGTTATTTGTGCAACATTCCAGTTAGCTTGTTTTGTTTTAAATAAGCTCCAAGTGGAAGGAAGACTTGCTGTATAACACGTGTAATGTAAAGCTATCATTTTTCTCCTTTAGTAGCAAATGATATTTTAAAGTATTATCTATAAAGTAAAAATCCAGTACTAAAAATTAAGCACATCTTAAAAAAATCCTGTGATTTATTGATGTATAAATGAGGGTTGATAAATTTCTTGCCTAGATGTTTGTAGCGGGTTTCTTAAACTCTTTTGGGTTAGTATAGTTTTTAATTTTATGGGAGGGCCGAGCACTTTTTTTGTTATAAAGAAAGTGCATGTTTGTTTAAAGATAAAGATTATAAAAGTTCCCTGGTATCTTGTTTTTACCCCATCCAACATTTTTATGCTTAGGAGGTGGTTTCCATCATTGTTCAAGTGACAAAGGTGGAGGATTTTGTGCATATGCTGATATCACACTGGCTATTAAGGTAAGAAATACCATTTTGAGAGTATTTTCTACTATTTGTGCAAATGGAAAAATGTTCCAGAAATTCATAAGTACTAACATGCCTCATATCAGAAAAAATAAAATGTTGTAGAGATGGGTAGGAATAGGAAAATGATGCGATATTTAATGTTACACAGCACAGTGCATTGGCACCTGTGAAGTGGAAGGAAAGAGATACAGGGTCGGAATTATGAATGGAAATGCAAACTGCTCTAATTGCATTAATATATTCTTGCAGGAAAAAAAAAAAAGCAAGCTAAAGCAGATTGTCTTGTAGTATCTGCACTGATAATTATCCCAGTCTTGCAGTTGAACCTGCAAATTCCATGTGAGTTTTGGTGCTCGTAATGGAGACTTAAATAGAGAAAATCTTTTCTTCAAATCAGGCTGCTCTATGCGGTCCTCAGAGTAGCTCAAATTCACAAATAAAAATATGAATGTGTCCAAGATAATCACTGAATTTGGATGAATACATGTGCTCTTTAGCTGTTGAAAGGCTGAAGCAGGGGCTTTCTGCAATTAGAGCTTATTTCTATCAAGTGCCCTGTGGTGCATGTATAGTATAGTAGTATATTTTAGTATGTATACTAGAATATTTATAAAATATCAGTAATAATCAAAACATAAAGACCTAATGATTGCAGCACACTAAATGACAGAACACCCTAATTTCTGTACACTGTAATTTGCAGAAAGCAATCCACAGTGTTGTGTTTTCTCTATTGTTAAGATACAGATTGAGAAATTATAGCAGATAGCAGTTGACACAAAACCTTTACATTTTTTATGATATATATTTTAAAATAGTAATTTTGCAAAGTTGTAAGACCCAAAGAATTAGAAAAGCGTATTTTTTATTTGTAGACATGCAGTAACAGATGAATTCTCTTACTAGCCTAAAAAGTGACTATAATGCATACAGCCCCTGCTGTGGTGAGTTTTATAGAGCTGTATTCCATCAGTGGAGTATTTCTCCCTTCCTGCTGTTAAGCCTCACTTGTGCTATCGTTTATGTCTCAGGAAACAAGCTGCTCACCATTTCAGGGTCTATGCAGCTCTTGCTTCACTTTGCCCCAACATACGGTCATTGCTGCTGCTGTCTCTGAGCCACAGTCAGCTTTATAATCCCTAGCTGGACCTGTCCTGTGCCTGGCTGGAGTGGGATGTGGAGACTTGCCACCTGTGCTTATGCAGATCCAGCACTACTACAGCTACCCTTCTTATCCTGGGCTCTCCTGTGTTATTCAGTGCCATTGAGCTTAAGCCTTATTTGCAAAGTCTGTTTTGCAAATTAGTGTGTGATGCTGTAGGGTATGTCCTTCATCTTACTTTGAGCCTGGTACATTCTGGGGGAAAAAGGATATGAGTAAAAATAATTGTCTTCCCTCTCTTCACCAAATTCTTCTGCAGGTAGGTAGATATCTGCACAGATGACTATGAAATGCATGGTTTTTGCATTTCATATGATGGATACATATAGGTTTTTACTATATAATCACAAATTTTGAAATAATTCAACCCTTTATTTGGTGAATGAAATGACAAGCATGATGTTAAAACTGAAACAATAATACACTGTGCAAGTTTCAAGCCTTCAGTTAATCTATCACCTAACTTCTTAGCTGTTTGTTTGTTTACCCCTCCAGTTCCTATTTGAAAGAGTACCAGGGGTGTCCAAAGCCACAATTATTGATCTGGATGCTCACCAGGTGAGTAATTTTGCTGTATTCAGTACCGTTTAGTTAGAAGTACAAGTGTGTGATACAGACCACCTTTCTGTACTACTAACATGAAATATTAACTCATGGGATCCAAAGTTAATCATAGGTGGTAAAGCTGATAATATTTTAGTTGTTTTTATTATTTTATGTTCCAATGGGCTGTTAAGCCCGTTCAATAAAATTAAACTGAGTTGCAGCTCCATCATGTGGTTAGATATAAAAATATTTTTGAATTGAATAGTCTGAAAAGTAGTTCAGGTTCTCGGAAGAAAGTAAAATCTCTTATAAGGAAATGGCAGCTGGTTCAGCTGCATGGTCATTGCAGCAGCCTTCTCAGGAGGTGAATTTGACCTTCAGTGTTATAATAGAAAGATTGACTTCAAGCTAATGAAGTAAATCATGCATCTCTC
This sequence comes from Centrocercus urophasianus, assembly GCF_019232065.1. Lineage (NCBI taxonomy): Eukaryota > Metazoa > Chordata > Aves > Galliformes > Phasianidae > Centrocercus > Centrocercus urophasianus. Next base: position 14,111,022 of record NW_024884778.1, on the reverse strand, counting down.
TTCCCTGGTAGAGTGATTTCTATGGATGCTGAGAATAAATCTAATCTTTAGGAAGATTTCCAAAATAAATCCTAAAAGGAAGGAAATAGTATTTTTAGAAAAGCACTAATGTGCTGAAATTGCATCCCATCTAAAGCATTGAAGATTTTTGTGGATAAACCATTGCAGTAGTGTTCCATCTTCTATCAGTTCTCTTTTCTGCAAGTTAAGGCATCCTAAAATTGCCAAAAAACAAAGGCGTATCTTATGCAGCAAAAAGATGCTTTGTGTTTCCCGTTCTGTCTGGGTATTTCCATCAAGGTGTGGGTGCCTTTGGTTTTGTTTTTTTCTTTGTTTGTTTAGTGTTAAATTTTTGTTCATTTTTTTTCTTTTAAAAGATTTCTTGGAATGCATTTTTGTATTCAGCTGTCATGCCTGTGACCTCAGCCAGCATGCTGAATTGCCCCTTTCTGTAATTGTTTCTTTCCTTGGGAAGTAGGAGGTGTGTGGAGTACTAGCTCAGCAGATGCTTTTTAAGTGTGCAGACATTCTCATCCTGTGAGTGTCCCAGTTCTTGGTGTGTTTGAGTTTTACTGTTTATAAGAAAATGGTTTACCCAGAGGCTCTTGTATTCCTAGATTTATATCAGTAATGTTTCTTTGGACCAAATGTGCTGAAGAAGTAAGTAGGCATTGCCATGTTTTAGCCTAAAGAAATATGAAGTATTGTAGTATCCTATTCCTGTTATTGCTTGTATTGACTAGCTTTAGCCTATTGTTTCTGTGTTTGTTTTTCTTGTTTTGTTTCCAGTGGGGGAAGTCATAACAGAACTATATTTTAAGTACTTGCTGGGGAAGATTATGAAATGAACACAAATTATATTTCTGAAGTATTGAGGACATATCTGGAATTCTGTTTCTAGTTTAAATTAAATCATTCTAATGAATATATTGAGAGTGAGGGAATGGGTTCCTTATGATACATTGATTTAGATGAAATTATCTTGGTGATTACTGTGAAAGGGTAACTGTACTAGTTGCAACAAGTCTACATGAGAGATAAAAGAATACTATTCAGAGATGGGAGAAGGAGAAAGTATTCAGAATCTGTTTTCTTTTGAGCATCTACCTTTTCACCTGACACATCTTTGTAGGGAATTTGTGGTGTTAAACATTAAAAAGTTAAACTATTACATTGCATATTTAGTGTTTGTAATGTTTCCAGTGGCTGCTTATCTCACCAAGGCTTGAGTTATCAGGAAAACTGCAGTCTGATATTTTATTCTTATACAAGGATGTAAGTATCCTTGCAGCAGACTTCTATTCTAAGTATTGGAAGTTATCTTTCCAGTTGTATAAAAATGTACCTGTTCTGCAGTCTTGGCCACATTGCATTTGTGATGCTGCTAAAAGCAATTATCTTCTAATCTTCACTTCTTATTTCACATACAAGAGAAAAAATATCTTGTAATTACCTTCGTGGAGATAGTAGGATGTTGATTTTTTTTTAATACCTGCAGTCTTCAGACTCATACTGTCAAAGCCCACAAGATTCTATACCTGAAAATAGTCTTCAAGGCCATCAGTAAGGGATGTCGTGGGAGTTTTAAATAGTCTTGATTATGTTAGAATCTGCAGATTATGGTTCTGTGTGAGTGTGCTAGAAAGAACTAACTCTAAAATTCCTTCAGGGAAACGGCCATGAGAGGGACTTCATGAATGATCACAGAGTATATATCATGGATGTGTACAATAGATTTATTTATCCAGGAGATGGATTTGCTAAACGTAAGTATAATTGAAGTTCATATTCCAAAAGTGAAAGAATGGCCTTTTTTTAATAACTTTTTCATTTACTGATAAGTTTTCTTGCAACCATGTTATCTTTTCTTCACTTCACATAGAACATACTACTTTGAATGATTTTGCTGCGTGTCGGAGTAGTGTTTCACTTTGCTTTGAGAATGAAGTGCCTTCCTTCATTTCTACACTGAATGCAAGCTGTGGGTATTGGTTAGACTGGGCAGGGGGAGAAGCATAAGCATACCTTTATTTCACTGATGTTGAACAAGGAAAGCATTAAAAAAAACAGTACTCAGCACTCACTAGGCAATAAGCATCATCGTGTATTAGATTTATTCATGCACACTGTGTGCTGAATCCATGCTTAGAATTTAGGGCTCCAAGTCCCTTAAGTTAAGGCATAGGTTATGCTGAGGTGGAAGTCATATATTGAAACAACTCTGACATAATTTGATTGGATCAGATTTAGAGTTAAGCATAACTGCCTAAAAGCAGGCAAAACTAGGCTTTACGACCTTCGATTTCTTTCTACTACCTTTCCGACACTCCTTTTCTATTTTTAATGCTTTATTATAAGTGTTTGAAATAATTTGATTTAAATTAAGAATAGATGTTTGCTCCTTCTGGTAGGATTACAGGGTAAGAACATTAAATTGAAAATGCTTGGGGCAAAGCTAAATCTTGTTATATGTAAAGCAATTCACGTAAATTCATGATCTCCTTCTGTTAAATTTTTAGTGTCGCAATAAAAGTAAAACATCTTGATTTCTTAGTGATGTTTATATTGTGGATTTCTTTTTCTCTGCAGTAGCAGTTTGGTGTTCTCTTTTTATTATGCTCTACTTAGCTTACATCTTACATTTATTCTTTTTCTTTGCAGATTGGTGAATAGTGCTGTAGATAAGTTGTTTTTCATCAACGTTTTGCATTTGTGATTTAGGGAGATTTTTTTTTTTTTTCTCCTGCATTGAATTCTGTCTTCAGTGGAATTTTTCCAAGGTCACTGTGCTTACAGTTGATACAAACACAAGTATTTGAAAAATGTTCTTTAACTGAGGAATTTGTGAAAACACACTGCATTTACTTGTTCAATAACACAAACATTTCAGGTGCCATAAAACGGAAGGTGGAGTTAGAGTGGGGTACAGAGGACACAGAATACCTTCAGAAAGTACATACTCATGTGGAAGGAGCATTAAATGAATTAAAACCTGACATTATTGTTTACAATGCTGGAACTGATATTCTGGATGGCGATCCGTTGGGAGGACTTGCTATTTCACCTCAGGTTTGTATAACACTAAAATATGTGGAGATTTTCATTATTCGCCGAATACTGGAGTTGGTGCTAAGAGTGAATTGTTTGTGGCAGTTTGTGAGGCTGAGGTAAGGAATGTACTTCGCAGTAAATCAGAACATTTTTCCATTATAACTATGCATCCATTGCTCACTGTATGTTTGTTTATTCTTCGTTTCCTGACTGTTTCTTCATGTGCCTGTTTAAATATCATTCACTTTCTCTCTAAAATATACCCATACTGAACATGCAGATAGCATTCAGACAGATGTATGCATCACACTGCACTGCTTTTTCCCTGTATGATCATTCTCTAGTTCCGTCTGTTTCCTTTGCCCCTCATGCAATCCACTTGATGTTTTTGTCACTTGTGCTTGGTATGTATCTTAACACTTAATTTCCTCTGTAGCACTTCTGTCTATTTTAAAAGTCTCCTCTGTTGTCTCCCATATCTAGCAGTCTTGTGCAGCCTATTTGTTATTCTTAACAAATGAAGAGTTTTTATCCACTTTCTCCATTCTTTCTTATAGCACTGTCACTTCCTTGTTCAGTTTAGTTTTTCTCCCTCGCTTAGTTTCAGATTTAAATTTTCATTTGTCCTGCATAGAGGTCTTCACCTTCTCGATATCATAACAGATAAGCTTTTCTCAAAATATGAAATTCTATAGCTCTCACATTTCCTCTTCTTTTTTGATAATTCTTTCCCTGGCAGTTCCTTGTCCTGTTTTCAGGCTTGATTCTCTTTCTTTGTCTACCAGTTCAATACAGGAAGAAGAAAATGCTTTCTTGATTTATGAACTCTCGGAATCCTTCCTAAAGGAGCCATCACTCAGTCTGTTCTGTTTTTCAGCACTTTAGTTCTCAGTCTTCCACAAAGCTCTAGTTTCTTGTTAGTTTCTGTTGCCTTTCTGATGCAGTTCCTCATCCTCATTGTCTCCATCACCAAGCTGTGTGTTCTTGCTTTCTGATTGCCTCCAGATACCTTAATGAGTCTGGGGTAAAAAGATTTGGGAACTGGTTGGAATTTCCAGGTTTTCCTTTGATGACTGTGTAGAAGTTCCTCTGAGAAATGGAGGAGGTTTGGAGAGGAGACTGCCATCAAGTGATAAATGAAAGACACTGATGTGCCTTTTCAATTTTTTTTCTGCCATGTCTTAATTGTTAAGAACAGTGAGTTGTAGCCAGTTGGGTGCTGTTTATATAAAATGTCACTAAAATTATTACACCTTTCCTTCCCTCCATCTTTACAAGAAGAGGTGAAAGGCAATGTGTGCCATTTCTTTGTGTGACTGCTGTTTCAGACATCTGATGGAGAAAAGTTTCTGAACTGAGGGCAGGGTTTCTTTTCTCTGATCTTGTTGGCTTAGGAATGATTAATGTGTTTCACCAAGCTGGAAATCCTAGCCTAGTGGAACTGCCAAAACTGAAGACATTGAGCCTCTTCAAAGCTAAATAGTCCAGTTTTCAGTTGTGGATGCTGTTTTTGTTTTGAAGTCTCGCTGTAGTGTTAATTGTACTCAAAATGGGCCTCCACTATAGACAGAAAGTTTGATGTGCAGCAGGATTCTCTCTAGCTTGTTTCTAAATTGCAAGTGTAGTAGGCTTCAGTCATCTTCAATTTTTGTGTGTTCTTTTCCAGTAACATGCAGAAGCTGGGAGTAAACCCATGTCTGTTTTTTGAGAGCACCCACTAGAGATTTTGGAGGATTTGCTGAGGCAGTTCTGCTCTCATGAGTAGTGACTGCTTCCAGTTCTCCTTTAGGATAGCATTTTCTGCCTCTGCTGATTGCTCCCCAGAGGTGTACAGCTCGTTCTGTAATTCTGTTACTTCTTTGCAGGATCTGTTCCTGATATAATTCTTTATTTTTCTGGCTTGATTTTCATTTGTTAGTGTTGGCACCCACTGTTCGTTTACAGAGTCGTGTCAAACTAAAAGCATCTATATTTCATGGTTTTGCAAAATATTTTTCAGCTACATTTTTGAATTTTCCATTTGCTTGTGGACAGTTTTGTTTTTTTTTTTTTTACTTCCTAATATCTCATGGGCAAGAATTCTTATAAGAATTTATAGTAAGCAACTTTTGTCTGTTGTGTCCTCTAGAACTAAGACAAAGATTTTAGATTTGCTGTTTTTGTTGTTTTTTTTTTTTTTTTTTTAAAGGCTTATAATGTAATGTCTGTAACAAGGCTTTTAAAATAATTCTGTGTTCCCAATACAAAATACAAGGCTGAATTACTTGTTAAGCATCCCGTACTGCAAATCCATAAGCCAGCAACTAAGTCTGTTAGAACTAAAATACCATATTGTACCACTTCAGTTTTTTCTAACTGTTGTAAACATGCAGGGAATTGTGAAGAGAGATGAAGTCGTGTTCAAGGCTGCCAGAAGCCGTGGAATCCCAATTTTGATGGTGACATCTGGAGGCTACCAGAAGAGGACTGCCCGCATTATTGCTGATTCTATCCTCAACTTGCACAACCTGGGGCTTATTGACAAGGACCTAGCAACCAGCGAAGCTGAAAATCCTAAGGTAGAACAGATGATTAGGGACTCTGTAACAGACTTAACCAATTTATCACTGCAGTGATGGTTAAAAGTTTTTTTCCTTAAATTTGGCGTTTTAGGAGCAGGAAGTTTCCAAGGTTAATATAAGAAATTCACAAAGGACTGAGCTTGCCTGTAAAATAACCTAGTATGGACAGCACACAGTTGCAGATTAGCTGTGTTTAACTACTGAAGCTGTCTAGAGCGAAGGCAACAAATCCTTCTGTGCTAATTTACATGTACTCAAGAGTACCTTGTTTCAGTTTATAATCTTACTGTAGAAAGCTTTAATTGCTTCCTATTGTTATGGATTGTCCACTGTGTTCAAAGAACTGTGTGGTTGGACTTTCCCAGGCCCATTTGGTGGTATGGTTCAGACAGTGGCTGGAGTAATCTGCACTAAACTTATTGGTATTATTCTTAGATACTGCATTGTATTTACTGCTTTTTTAAAGGTTGTTATAGCAGTTCTGTGCAGTCTTTTACTTTCAGTTTAACACTCAAGTGCAATAATATGGAGAACAGTTCAGTTGCTTGGCTTTTAAGCCATAGCCTATCAGAATGAACATTTGTTAATGTGTATTTTGTTCCTGTTTACTACAGTGACGTAGATTCTGCTTCTAAGTACACTGAAAATAGAGTATGAAATGTCTTTGGCTTTGTATGCAGATGGGCAGTAAGGGATCAGCAATAAGTGTAATTTTTGCCTCTTGAAATGAGGCCTGCATTTATAGGCAGTAGTTACTATGCATTGTAGTTTGTTTACTCTGACTTAGTAGAAAATTAAACCTAATTGTAGTGTTCTGAGAACTGTTGCAGAAAATGTCACGTAGAATTATGAAATACTTTTTATCACCAACTTGTCATATATAAGCCTTGCAGAGTAAATTTCAATTTTTTTCCAGCTAGTACCGTTTTTCACTTGCTTGAAGATTACTGATAGTCATAGCTACAGTCGTAGTTGGTAACCAAATTGTTTGTGTTTAGAAATAAAAGACTGTGAAACTTCTACAGTAAGCTAATGTAATAACCTTATATGGGAGGTTCTAGGAGGTACTATGATAGGAGAACAAAGTAGTGCATTCAGATGCAAATTATTGGTGATTGACTGTAATGTTTGTTTTTGTTGGTACATTATGTATTAATTACTGCTTGTAGCATTGGATCTTAAATGTACTAAATTCTATATTTGGCAAGAGCTTTCTTAACTTCCAGGTATTCACTGGTCTTCTGTTCAGGTTTGAGCCTTTCTGTGAAGGGACTCTTGATGTTTTCCATGTAGTAGAATTGGTGTGTAAGCTATTTAAGGAATGTTTCATTCTGATTAGAATACTTACCTCAGTAATGTCATTTTTAAATGTATGATGTTTATTAATGGTTGGAATTTGCACAATTGCTATAAATAGCTGCTTTAAACCAGATTTGGCATATTGCACTAATCTTGATTTGCAGCACCATTGTTAAAAGGCACTTTTAAACTTCTTATTATAGGTGGTCAGAGTACAACTAATGTGGAGATTTATTTTTTTCTACACTGTGTTACTGAAAGATGTTGGTATTCTTTCATATAATTTTTATAAAATTATAAATGAAATTTCTATGAACTAAAATGCTGTAATAGTGCATATTCTGTTTGTGTTAACTTGTTTGTTTTACTTTAACACAGTAAAGATTAAAATAATGTTGAATAATGCTGGCGACTTTGCTTTTCACTTATTTTGTCTGTAAATATTTTGGATGAAACACTTCATTAAAAAAGGTGCTTTTTTTGGCAGTTAAAATGTAGCTGAAACTGCAGCATATCTCAAGGATGAGCAGTACAGTGTTCGTCAACAGTGGAGGACTTCTCTTGCAATTACCTTGTTGGCCTCTCAAGTGAAGTTGGAGTTACGTCTGTAAATATTAAAGGAATCATAAGGTCATCATAAGGTGTTCAGGTTGCTTTCTAATTCCATATTGCATTCTAGACGTGACTAAACTTTTAAGTTGAATTTAAACTTAGTGCATTATGATTCATATCAAATCTTGTTACCAGTGGACAAGGTGCACCAAGCACTGTCACGGACACATCTGCAGGTACCTGCAACCATCAGAACTGGCTGCTGGAAAGCTGAATAGTAGCAGATGATGATGGGAAAAGAGGTGGGACTTCTATTCATTTGGGGTTTTCTTTTTGTTTTTGCTTCCTTTTTTTGAGTTGCGTTTTTTTACTATAAATCTTCCCATAATAGGAAGGAATGTTTCACAACTGCTGCCTTAACGTGTAACAAAACACATCTCCTGAAGAAAGGCTGGTTGCTCATCTTTCCTAATATCGGTTTTCACTCAAATTCTTTAATTAAGAATAGATGCATCCAAAAGCTTATAGTACAAAAGAATTTTTTTCAGTCAGCCACATGTGAAATGTGTTGAAAAACCTGAGGAGTTGATGCTGTTGTCTCTGATCTAACAGTTGGCCTGGTGAGTTTGACCCCTATCTCCTCACCTCTGTGTTTTACAGTCTATATGCAGTGTAGAAATTGGTGTTAAAAGCACTGTGCATTGTGTTAATATCTCACAATGACTGCATTTTAGATACAGATGGTAATATCAATCTCTTTCAACTTGAATGTGATTTTTTTTGGACTTCTGATTTTTTTTTTTTTTTTTTTTTTTTTTTTAACACCTTGGATTCTGAAGTCCCAGACTTCTGTCATAAATACAAGGAAGAATTTGAGAAACGCTGTTGTCAGCTATAATAATGCTATGGATTGGTAGTCAGTTTATTGTGTGCAGGGCAGGGACATTTTACAATGAATAATAGCTGTTTGGACACACAGATTCCCTACCCCTTGCAGCTTGAAGAACCTGATGGTTCTGAAATCTGACCTTTCCTTGCTGCTGCACACCAGTATCTCAGCCCTCTCTTACGCATACAGTTCTTTTGAGTGCTGTCTGCATACTTTTCTGGTGGGCTGTGAAGTGACTCATTTCTTGTACTTCACAAATTATGCTACGTAATTGTGTCCTACAGCATAGTCACTTTGGGGAGAATGCTCTGACAAATCCAGATGTTAATAAGTTGATAATCTTGGAAATGGTCTTTGCTCACACTGTTCTGCCAAAAGCTAGAGCTGGCGGACTTCAGGGAGCTGCAGCTCTATGATCTTGGTGCTGTGTACTCTGCTAGTTGCTGAACAATTGAAAATATTCTGTGTTCCAGAAAACTGCATCTCCCTGCAAAAGAAGGAAGTTCATTTATTATCTCTAGTCAATGGGAAATGATCTTATAATCCCTGGTTGATTCTGAAATGCAGAGCATGTCAGAAACAGAAGGCCTAATCCCAAGTGGTTCTGTATCTTGAATTTACCTTGAATTTAGACTGTCCCAACTAGAGGAAGGCCCAAAGTTGCTTGATAGGTACTCGTGTTTATCTTGAGTTTGAAATAGGTGTTATTCCCAGGCTTCTAGTTTTAATTTGACCCTGATGGTTTTTTTTTAATTTCTTGGATTTCCCATCCAGTGCTCATCTACTTTTTTTGCTTTCTGTTATACTTTGTGTTGACAACTTTGCTAATTATTTTTTTTCTTACTTCAAAGAGGAACAGAATTAATTCCTTCCACAAAGAGATAACATTTTGGTCTTATTACCGTGTTGGATTCTCTCCTATGCTTACTGCAGCAGTGAAAAGAGGAGACTGGTTCTGTTCATTTCCCAAATCAGTGCAATATGGTATCCACCTTTAGATGATGCTTAGGAAAAAGTAAACTGCTGCCTTACTTTACTGCTGCATCTCAAATGTGCAAAAATGCTACATCTTGCGTATTTGAGTGGCTCTGAATTCAAAATGGGCTGATAAAACAAATTAACTGAACTGATGAGATAGAGTAGGAGGTCACTGTGGTGGGGCTGTGGCTCTGGCTTGCTTGCTCACTGCAGTTCTGACATTTCTCCCAAAATCTGAGACCAAACTTCTGGCTGGGGATGGAATCAATGCAAAATTTTTGAGGAAAGTGTCAGTGCTGTAAGGCACACCTTGTTATAGCAGTCCTGTGGTATTGTGTTGGACCAGGGTGATGGGCTGTGGCACGTATTTCCTTCCCTTTTCCTCCCTCCAGAACTAATGTTGCAGGTAATTAAACTATGTTGTCAAATATAGAGCTAGTTATGCATCTCATTAATCAGATCCAGACTTCTGTGTTTTGCAGTTGAATGTAACTTCCTTTGAGCTTGGCTGGAACAGAGACTGGAACAGATTATCTTTATTTTGGAAATCCATGTCTGAGTTATATAAAAATGAGGGAAATAAATCTGAGGCCAGCATAGAAGGATGCTGCTTATCTATGCAGTGTCTTCAAGTTAGTCCTTAGAAGAGTTGTAACAAATGCAGTGCTTTGTAAGAGAGAAAAGATGTCTCCTTTCTTTCAGTTTTGACATCGTAAGAAAAATTACAATTAATCCTGCTAGCCAAATGTAGCTTGTCATTTGTCTGTGCTTTTGCCCTTGTATTTACTTAAGTACAGAAGAGAGTAAAAAGGATTTAGGATAATTGAAGAGAGGAGACAAGGAAACTGAAAATTTCTTGAGTAAAAAATTGCAGTGTGCTTTCTTTACATAGGATGTGACATTGAGAGCTGCTTTTTGTATGAATTGGGTACAATTTTTTTGTTTGTTTGTTATCAGATATCAGCATATTTTATTTTACTTTTTTTTTTATGTCTTGCAGAGCTTCTGTTTTCATTCTTTACTAATCTTTCCTGAGACTACCACCCATCAAAATTGTAACCAAGAACATTTAACTATTTTACAGAGGTAAACATGAAGGCTAAGTGGAGTTTAAGCTTAATTGTCTTGTTTCTTAGTTACAGCAGCTGCTGGTCACTTACTGTATGGATTCTCAGCAATGGATGTATACAGATACCCTGCATGTGTGCCTGAGTAAGTGGCATGGATGCACAGCAACTTCTGTTGATAACGCTTTCTGTTTTGGGTTAAGTAGCTTGGTAGAGAATGAGATGTTTGCTTCTTGAATAGAAATCATTCATAATAGCTTGTTCAGCAATTGAAAGAAGATTCCATTTTAACTTGATTCCTTTGAAAAGCAAAACAAATTGACAAATATCAGAAGTAAATGGAGATGTTCTTATGGTACTTCCAGAAGCTAGTGTGTCTTGATGGTTCTCAATTTCAAGGACTTGGAGTACCACTGTAGATTAGATGAGTTAGTCTTTGCCAAGACTACATCCTGTGATAATCAGAGAAATACAGATTAATGGAAAGCAGAGAGAAAAAGGAATAGCTGCAGGTGACATGATGCAACTGCTATAATCACTCTCAGGTTGATATGATAATGCTGCTTGGGCTTAGAGGAAGGAATGGTATCAAATGCAGCCCTGCTCATTGCTTGTAGGAATAAAAAGTGGGTGACATTCTGTATTAAAATTCCTAATTCCTGCTTTTCCCTTCTTCCAGAACACTTCATTATTTGAACATCGGGAGATTCAAATGATATTTTCTTAAAAATAAAAAAAAGTGTGGATTATTTTTTTTGTAGCCTTCATAAGAATTCTCAGATGGGCACAAGCCATGGATTAGCTGCAGTCCAGCAGAGCAGTTGAGCATGGGCTGCAGCTCAGGCACCCCAAGGAGATGATAGCTGCTCTGTAAGAGGGGCTGCACTTCTCTGCATAGCTCAGCAGCACCAGCTGCAGCCTGACGGCTGGATGATAACATCTCTGAACACTGGGCATGTGATCCTTGTCTCAGCAATATCTTAATGTCAGTTTTCAGGTAGCCTTAGGAGGTTACACAGTACACTGCCTATTACGATCCATGTTTTAAAGCAGGTTTGTAACCATTTCCTAAAATGCTTTCAGTGGAAGTCTTTAAACTACTGGGACTTGCAAACAGAAATATTGAAATTAACTTTTTCTGGAGGAATTGTTTAAACTTCATGGTATGCTGGCTCTGAGATTAATTTTGAGGTGAAATTTCTTGATCTCTCCCATTATTTCTAAGAGTCACCTTTTGTTAATTAAAAAGCAAAAACAACAGAACGCAATTTCTGTACGACTTTGTTTTAGCAGCGTGAAATGTGGAACTAAGAGAAAATAGTCCTTAAAGGATTTGTACTTACATTTTAAATTAAATAATGTACTTAAAATTATTCATACCATGTTAGGATCAGAGAGCAAAATTCTGCGAACACAGATTGGATTTCTGTACTCACATCTCAGATACCCTCTAATGAGGTTGTGAAGCCAGAGTAGAGATTCATCGCATACCTCCAAACACAACTGGCAACAGTAAGTACTGAAAGTCAAATAATTATTTTAGATGGTGGAAACAGAAGCTGGGAGTCTGTAGGAATTGCAGCATGCTATGTTTGTGTACAGGATATGTACAAGGCTATGAAGTTACAGTGCATCTCCTGAAGTGTTACAGCAGAACTTCTGCTAAATTTTACATGGCAAGAAGTGTAAGACCCACTCTTCCATGCAGTCTGCAAATTGACAATTAAATTTGAGATCTGTGATATCTTAAATAATGATTAGAATGAAATGGCAGCTGCAAAGTTGAGTCTGATACTGTTATGAGTACTGAGTACTGTTATGTCAGAATGCCTTGCAATTGACAATAGCTTTTTGTGCGTTGATCTGGTTTTATACAATATTTATAGACAGGTGTTTTCTTACAGGATTGCCAGGAGTGTTGCTATCACTCTGAATGTTTTAGCTTGTTAAATAATAGATCATTAAGGTTGGAAAGACCATTAAGATCATCTGGCCCAGCCATCAACCCGTGCCTGTGACATCTGTCCTTTTTTGAACACCTCCGGGGATGGTGACTCCATCACTTCCCTTGGCAGCCTGTTCCACTGCCGCTCTAGATTTCTAAGAAGAATTTTTTCCTAATATCCAATCTTAACCTCCCCTGGCACAATTTCAGGCCATTCCCTCTCATCCTGATGCTGTTACCCAGGAGCAGAGGCCTATCCCCACCTCACCACAACCTCCTCAGGTCAGGCAGTTGTAGAGAGCGATAAGATCTCCCTGAGCCTCCTCTTCTCCAGACTGAATAATCCCGGTTATTTCAGCTACTCCTCATAAGGCTTGTATGTGTAGGGAATGTAAGGCTCCATTCTCATGTTACTGTTAAAGTCTCAGTGCACTGCATTAGTAAAATCATTATGATTATTAATAACCATTCAGATAGTAACAGTACTATAAGAAATAGTGAACTGTCTGAATTAGCAATTAAGATACTTTATTTGATTTGCAAAAAGAAAAGCCTCATTGTGTGTACACTGTTGGTTTACAGAGGAAGAGGTAACATAAATGATCATTGTGAGCCTTTTCACTTTGGAGCTTGTTGTTTAATATGTGCACGTTGCTTTCTTTCTGCTCATAAAAATGCTGTTTGCCCAAATGAACAGCATACACAAGCAGGAATGTGCAAGGCAAGAGTGTATCCTTCCATGCCAGCATGCTGATTGAATTAAAGAATTTCATGAAGTGTGGCAGCAGGAGTGCTGATGAACTGCAGACATGTTTTTAGAGCTGGCTGCTTATGCTTGAGAACAATATTAAGAACTCCAAAAGCTTACCTTATTTTGACCTCAGAAAAGTAAATGTGACTGTCTGAAGGTTAACAGGCTATAATGGTTATGTTCTGAACTGTGTAGTTGCAGTAATTCTATCTTATTTGTAAGTACCTGAGGTTTTTGATGTAATGGGTCTACAATGAGAAATAAAGCTGAGTCAGCAAATGAATACAATGAACTGCATTCAAAACAATTGCCATCTGTTTTTTTATATCCTTTCCTGTTAAAGCTGGAAGGCTGATTTTTTTATTTTTTATTTTTCCAAATGCTACAACAGAAATTAGGCATTCCTGTGTTTTAATGTGGCTGCTTTTATGTTGTTCACAACTGCAGAGTTACATATGCTGTCTCACTTTCATACTCCAAAGCTTCTTCAGATTATTTGCTGAAATGAAATATTTTCAGGATGCAGGCAAGACCAAACCTTTTATTCTTCCTTAGGGGTAAGCAGTCATTACTTAAGCCTTACTAAATATTGTTTTAAATAACTATATATGTTGTAATTCTATTTGAATGATTTGTTATTGAGGTCAATTTTACCAAAGAAAAAGGAATGAGAGAGGGATGGCAAAGGGTAATAGTTACTGTTTGATGAAAAAGAAAAGAAGAACAAGTAGGGGGGAAAAAAAGCTTTAATTCACACTATCTTTTCCCAGATAAGGACAAGGACAACTTCAGCTCAAATGTGGACACCTACGAAGCGGTGGCAAGGTCAGTGCTTAGAAAGTCGGGCCTGATTTATTGTGCATTTCTACAAGGGCAGCGTTTGGAGGGTTGGATTTGATTTAGTTTTTATCACTAAAGTACTGTCAGGAGAGGAAAAATAAAACTACCATACTGTGGATGAGCTGAAATCAATAATGGTCACAGAGAAGAGGTATAGTTCTCATATTTTGAGTTTGTTTTCATTTTGAGGCATGTTCAAAGACCTTGAAATTTTCCACAGTATGGAAAATTCAGCATCTCAGTAAAATACCATCTTTGAGATGTAGTGAGTTGATAGGATCTGCTTCCACACTGGACAGCAAAATGTATGTACACCTTTCAGTCTACTTAGTATGGTCACAGCATTTTAGAAGCCTGTGTTCTGGAGGTGCATGGCATCCTGCTGGTGACCTATGGTATGGTTGATAGGGGGCACTTGGAAATGTTGGTGTGCTTTTTTGTTTGTTTTTTGAGTTTTAGCAGTGGTTTAAAGAGTATATAGAGACTCATAGGTTTATTTTAGTTTGCGAGTTCACAGTGGAGAGAAAAATAATGCCATTGCTCGCTCTTGAGCAGCAACTGTTATCTGTGCTGTCTGAAGGCAAAAGCCATGCTTTAAGGCACAGGCAGGGAGAAGTCCCAGAGGACATCAGAAAATGGTAGCTAGCAAAGGCTATTTTAGGCTTAAGGTTGATTGTACTGATACTTAGAAATGTTCTGGTTTTTTGATTGCTTTTCATTTTTCCCTTCTATTGTTGGCAGTAGCTCAGGTTCACCAAACTGAACTCCTGGTGTATCTGATACTTGTGGTTCTGGTTACATTTCATCTTTCTTCATCTGCTGTAGCTGTTTTGCAGTTCATCTACTTAAAAGGAGGTGGAAAAGATTTTGCAAATTAAGGGCTGGCTCAGTTCTTCCTTTGACTATCTGGAAGAATTCTACTGAGAATAAAACTGTACATCTGAAAAATATGTATGCTGCTTTCACAATGATACTTCCACTGCTTCTATGAAAATACTTTGCTTCTCTTTTGCACTCTATATGGGTAATTTTCAAGCTATTCTTTAGCAGAAGACAGGAGGATCCAGTCTCTGTCATCAACCAGAAGTTGGGTTATTTTTGGTGACAGAATACTGCACGTGAAAGTTTCTTTGAACATATCTGTGTGTTGCAATGTATGCAGCATTCTGCTCTACTGAAACTGGGTTCCTGAATTGCATTGAGTCTGTTTCTTACAGGAAGAAATCATAGAATTGAGTTGGAAGAGACCTTTACAGGACATCTGGACCAACTCCTCCGCAATGGACAGGGACACCTACAACTCAGAGCCCCATCCATCCTGAGTTTGAGCGTCTCCAGGGAAGGGGCAACCACCACCTTTCTGGGCAGCCTGTGCCGGTGCCTCACTGCTCTTACTGTAAAAATTTTCTTCCTTATATCCAATCTAAATCTCTCTTCCTTTAGTTTGAAACCATTTCCCCTTGACCTGTCACAGTAGACCCTGCTAAAGAGTCCCCCCCCTTCTTTCTTATAGCCCCTGTCTGGAGTCTGACAGGCTACTCTCAGTCTCCCTACTAGGCTCTAAAAAAGCCCCAGCTTTTTCAGCCTGTTCAAGTAGTGGAGGTGTTCCATCACTTAAATCATTTTTGTGGTCCTTGTCTGGGGCCGCACTCCAACAGATCTATGTCTCTCCTGTACTGAGGACTCTATGTCTGTACACAGTATTCCAGGTGAGCTCTCACAAGGCAGAGCAGAGTGCCATCTCCCTTGCTCTGCTGGCCACGCTTCTTTTCAAGATGATATGGTGGGCTTTCTGGGTTGTAAGGGCATGTTGCTAACTTGTGTCCAGCTGACAGTTATAAAGGCTACCACAAAAATGACAGAAAAGGTAGGGAGTTGCAGTGATTGAGAAGTTGAAGTCTGATGACCAGAGAGGCTTTCTTCCATGAATAACTAACATACGGAGCCAAAGTGAGGCCACAAATTGTAGAAACAATTTGCTTTGCCAATGATCCTTAGAGGGGGGGAAGTTGTTCTGGCCCATCTAAATAGAACTCCTTTTATGCCTAATAAAATACAAATTTCAAGATGAAACTTCAGTGTTAAAAGATATTTAATTTATTTATACTTATTTGACTATTTTCTCATGAATTATGGAGATGTCTCAAAGCTTCCCCTTCACAAACCTAAGCAGAAGTGACAAAACAGTGGTTCAATTTTGATTGCATACAAATTGTAGAGGAACTTATCTTTGCTATTGGTGTGTGTGTGTGCATATAATTATTTGGCACTGTGTGATGACTGTTCAGCCAGTTTTTACTGCAAACAAGGATTGTATTTTGTCACCAAGGCGATTTCCTTCACAGCAGTCCCTGGTCCAGCTTATGCCATAAATCACTGATGTGTAACCAAACCACAGAATTTAGAGAATAGAGACTTTTTTTTTCCCCCAGATTTCAAGAGCTCTCCTTGTTTCTTACGAGTTCCAGGACCTGTGGTTGAAAATGATGGCCATCACTTTCTCTTTGATTTCACCTTTGTGACAATATCTGATAGGGGTAGGGCTCCAAATTAAGTGTGTGATGGCTTGTGCTGTGGCTAATTATCTTTCCCATTTGTTACCTAGTAGAATTTTGTAACACTGGGATTTAAAGTTTGTCAATTTTCACTATCTTTCCTCCTGAACTTGGACATTTCTGCCAAGGCCAACAATGAAACGAGCACATTAAAATAATAAATCTCCAGTGAACAGACTAAGTTATTTACTTTGGATGAACAAGACTACATGTAAAACTGGGGAGTGTTTGGGGTTGATTGGTTACTGGAGGTGGGAGTGCTCTAAGAGTCAAATGCTTCTACAACAAGCTTTAGTTGTGGGAACATTTGAGTCTGAAACGTGAAAGAATGCAGACCTTTCAAAATATGGTATGTGAGAAAAATGTATGATTTAGTGTTTCCATTTCCATAGAGGAAATAGCAGTACTTTGTTTCAACCAAATGATAAATTTCCTTTAGTCATATGAGGAGGGAAATAAATACCCTCTTATTTCTCTCGTAGCAGCTAAGACAAAAGTTTAGGTATCTTAAAAATAACCTGCTAATAGAAGGACTTGGTTATATTAGTCATTAATCAGAGGATTACATTTTCCCTCTTTTTAGAGAAGACTGCTCTAAAAAATAAACAGAACTGTTAATCAGAACTTGAGATGGGATTCTGCGGTCATTTACACTGTCAGACCAGTTGTAAGCATTACTGCTTCTTGGAAAAGCTATGGTTGTTTGTTGAATAACAATAATAGTAATAATAGGATTGCAGTGCTTTGGTAAGACTGTGTTTTGGTATATGATCTTTGGTAGCACATTTTCTGCAATGTATGTTCTTCAGTATTTCATACAGCTTCCAATTGTGTATTGTAGGGAAACATGGACAGAAAAACCTCTTTGCTGCATCTGGGTATTTCTTAGAGTTCTAAGTGTAGGATTGAAAACTGATAGAACTAGGAAGGGCTTTTGTGTGTCTTGGGAAATAGTGTTGAAACATAACTAGGTGCAATAATTACGTGTGGCTAAACATCAATAATAATCATTGCTACCTTTATGCCTCTCTCGTTTATTTTTTTGCTACTTAATCCTAAGAACAGGAAGGTTTTCTGAAACTGCATTAGATGTCAGAACTTAGTAGGGAAGAAGTGAACTGAATTTGTAGGTTACTGAGCTACCTGATGCCTAAGATGGTTTAATCTTAGTGTACTGCGAGGAGTGGGATCTGCAGTGCTGATTTCCTCAGAAATGGAAGTAGTTGTTTGAGAGCTGAAAGAAGATTCATGCTTGTTGTGACTCTGTCTGGAATGAACATGGCTGGCTTCTGGCAGCTTTCTCTTATGGTATTGCACAATGGAATTCAGTTTGAGTTTGGGAGACGTAATTATGTGATGTTGCAGCAGTTGTACAGTTGTACTATTTCCAGTGACACAATTTAAAACCTGCTTCCACAAAGTTATACACCAGTGGGATGATCATTGCAATTAAAGTCAAGAATGTCCTTGTATGTGTTGTGGCATAGTCAGAATTCTATTTGATGGAGTCTGGCAGAGGCGTGTGGTCTTGAATTAGTATCCTTTCATAACAGATTTGTGGCAGGTCTCTTAAATGTGCAAAAAAACATGAGGTGTGTTATTGAAATTTAAACCTTTATTGCATTTATAAATAAGCATTCTTCAGTAATATTTTTAAAAGTATGCAGTTCAACAAGCTTTGAGCTACTGTATAAATCTCTTCATAAGCTGCTTCTTGGTCTACTTCTCATTATGGTACCATAATTGTGTGGCCTGGTTTGCTTCCAGTAAATTGCCTCTCTGGCCCAGTGGCAGCCCTACTACCGTCTCTTATTCAACCTGTCTTCACAGGAAGAGTCCGAAAAAGCATGGTAAGGGGAGAGATGACCAGTGGCTACCATACACTCATGGGGAACCCAGCTGCCCAGATGGGTTGTGTAGTCCTGCGGAGGAAAATCCTGTGCCTTGAAGAGAACGTATACCAACTACCCCTTTGGTAGCTCTATTAAAAGATGTCTTTTTCACGTGCATGCAGTTATATTTTAACCCTCCAGTCTATCTTTGGTAAGTTACTTGCTTGTTGCAGAAGGCCTAGTGGTTTTGTATTTTAACTGGAAGAAATGTCTATTGAATGTGTGTTGAATTTGGAAATCTGATTTGGCTCAATTAAAATGTGATTAAACTTTCTGTCTCCATTGTAGAAGCTGTTAGTGCTCTGGAGAAACATTAAATGTTGAAGGCTGGCCTGCTGGTTTTGGCTGAAATAGAGAGAAATATGCAACGCTCTGAGAAATTCCAGGACTCCCACTAGGTCAAAAATTTTCTCTCAACTGTAGCATTTCATCAAGTTCCCCTGGTAACGTGTCTCAATGTATCACAATCATGATTGCTTGGAAATCCACCAGCTCTGCAATGAGCTGAGAATATTTATTGCAAGTGCTAGATGGCATTCTCTTAGTAGAGATCTGGTTAGTTATTTCCATACATCCCAGTTTCAGAGTGAATGTTTCATTTATCTTACTGTATGTTACATGCTTTGGATTAGACAAATTCAGTTATGAGTATGTATCTGCTATATATATATGTAATTAATTACATTATTAATTAACCAGTCTGAACATTTAAATCGAAGCTAAATCACAAGTTAACAATTCTTTGGGAAGCTCTTGGTGTAATTCAAAACACTGTGGAGATCTTCAAAACCCCTGTGTTAGTCACCTTGTTATAACCAGACTAATTGGGAACTCTGTGATACCGGCTTGTTTCAGCACATCTAATTTTTACAAGACCCACTTCAAGCTGATCTTTTTATGGAATGTGATTTTTAATTTTCTTTTCCCAGGTAAAAATAAAGAAAGCTTTACTTGAGGTTTGTGGTGCACCTGTTCTCTGCTCTAAAGCTGGCTGACAGCATAGCTGAAATCTCACAGCAGACATTTCCTGGCTTTGGTACAGTGTTTTCGAGCAAGCTGCTAAAAGTGGTCTAGCAAGTTGTTATTTCAGGAATCATTTTCAACTGAAGGAACAATGTGATTTGCATAAAGAACCAAGAAACTCTTCTTTTGTTGCCACTCTGGTCTAAAGATGTCATTAATATAGTAAGTCTGTAGTAAGATGAGCTGGTTATTTCCTCTGGAGTCAGAGTATGTTTAGTATTTTTTGACTCTGTGATGTGCTGAGTCTCCTAGACCCTTATTCTAGGATGCATGTTTCAAGACCATTTCAGGAGTCTTCACAGTGACCTGATGTACTGTTTCTTCATGAGAAACTTGGGAAGCAGAGGTGGCATATTTCATATTGTGGGCCTCCCAGCATCATCTCCACGTGGTCCCATATGGTAAAGGGCTATCAGTTTTCTTTTCAATACCCTGCCTGTTCTGTTCTCATAGAAGCACTCACGATAGTGTTCAGAGATTGTTTTTGACTTCATGGCTTCTTAAAAAATATTAAAAGGTCCTAAACGTAGCTAATAGGACATCAATAAACGTTAACTGGGACCTAATGTTTGGGCATCTTGGGCCTGTTTAGTTCCTGTTAAGTCATGTGTGAGGCACCGTAGTGATGTTGTGGAACTCGTGCAGAGGGAGCTGCCAGAGGTTGTGCCATGAGGATCTGTGTGACAAGGAGCATCCTGCTGGGCTCATGGCTCTGTCCAGTGCTATAACCACTAGGGGACACTGCCTCATTGTTACTGGGGAAATTAATCATTACATGTTTAATGCCAAATTGCAGAGGTTTTCCTCCTGCTGGCTTAAGTTAATCTCAGATGCTATCAGATACTATTTATTTATTTGTTTTGTGCCCTAACTATTTACAGTGCTGCCATATGCTCAGGTTCTACTTTAAGAGCTGAATCGATGCCCAGAGAAAGGCAGCTCTGCTGCTCTTCCCCAGGTGAAAACAAATGCCTTGTCTTACTGCTCTGTGTCTCTGAAAAAGTGTCTTTGGGGGCACAGCTTTGCTTCCTTTGGGAAGGAAGAAGGTACAATTTTTGTTCTTCTGTCTTCATCGCAGACAACTTTAACAGCTTCCAAACTAGGCTGTCTGGCAAATAGTGTTTGGTTTTGTTTTTTTTCCTGAATTTGAGCCAAATGGGAATACAGAGACATTTCAGGGAAAACTGACAGAATTTGCTGCTCCTTTCATTGACTCCAGTAATTATAAACTGATCCCATGGTAGCAGCAGGACTGCATCTAGACTTCAAACACCATGATTACGTTCAAATAACTGCTCCAACAATGAGGAATATCTCAAAAAGTAGTAAATATTCTTGTGTTCAATCCTACAGCTCATTCCTGTTGTACCAAGAACTTACCGAGTTTGTACGTCTTTCCTCATGAATCAGATAAATGCATCTCCTCCACGAGCTGCCTATTTTCTTGTATACTGTGCATCACTTCCCCTGCAGATTGGAAAGAGGTAATTTGCTGGTTAAATTACAGAGCTGGCTCCGTTATGTTGTCATGAATCACTGAGATGTCTAAGATTGAATTCAGCTCTGATAAAGTGGTGTTATAGCAGTGAGGAAATATGATGGTCTGGAAGTATTCATCAGTCAATTCCTATGCTGTGTCAATACTGGTATGCCCATGTGCATTGTATAGGAACTGCTTACATTTATCTGCAATGCATCTTGCTGATTTTCAGCGTCTCCCTCTGTACAAGATCTCCAAAATGTTCACTTCATGTGGAAAATCTTGTATTTTATTAATAATGGTGATGCAAAGAACCTAAAAGAGGAGCCTAGAAGGAAAAAAATAGAATTTTGTCCTCTATAAATGACTCTTACAGTCCAGATGTGCATACAGAGCTCGATCGGTTCTATACAGCTGGAGATCCAAACCAGCTGCATAAGCAATGAAAAATGTAAATAGTTTGTGCTCACATTATTAGGAGAGCACTTGGGTTTGTCTCTAAGACTTGCTATAGGACTGCATCAAATTCTCTTCTGTGTTACATCGAATAACATGGTGGTTTTTTTTTTGTTGTTGTGAGGTCAGTACTCTCTGCAGTTTGACCTCTAGTTATACCTCCCAGGCCTGCTCACACAAACTGGTGTTTCTGCCTTGAATCAGCTCTTCTCTCTGGGGGTGTCGCTTCCGGAGTTAGCACAGCCCCCAGCTGCTAATACGATCTCTGCAGTTTGATGTAGTGCTGTATCTTCTTCCATTTCAGTGGGGCTAATGTTAAAGGAGTGAGCCTGAGTGCAGCGAACTCAGTGAAATCTGTGGTGAAAGCAGCCATAATCGAATGTTTGTTAGATTCTATGTATGTTCATAGAATTAATAATAAAATAATAATAGAAAAGAAGTCAGTAAGCAGCCCAGCTCAGTACAACTGGGTAGATGAGCTGTAAGACCTCACCATGCCACACCTGGAGCAGATCATCCAGTAAGGAAGATGTTGGCTGCACTGTGGGACTGGGCTGGGGTAGACTGGGCTGCTGGGAGTTGAGCCCTGGCTTGGTGTCTGACACACCTGGTGGAGAAAGGATGGGCCTTCATTGGGATCTGTTGCTTTCTGCTGTCAAAGCAGTTCTGCTGCTCGTGGTGATTAATTTTCTGTATCATTTAGAGGGCTCTTCTTTCCCTTTGGATTAAGGACAGCTGTAATTCTTTCCAGGACTGTGATTGTCTTGTATGTCTAACTGAGGGATGCCCGTGTGCTGCCAGGGAGCAAACCGGATCCATGCAGTGTGTGAGTGAAAGCCAGGTATGCTATGCTATACGTGGCAAGATGTTATAAAGCAATTTTTAATTATCTTGTCATTTAGAAGCAGAATATTTTTATATTGTACTCACTATTGAAATCATGGAATGTCTTTTTCAACTGCTGTTACCAGCCATTTCATAGAATAGAATGGCTTGGGTTGGAAGAGACCTCAGGATCATGAAGTTCCAACCCCCCTGCCACAGGTAGGATTGCTAGTCATTAGATCAACACTAGATCAGATTGCCCAGGGCAATGTCCAACCTGGCCTTGAACATCTCCAGGGATGGGGTATCCACAACCTCTATGGGCAGCCTGTTAAGCACCTCATCACTCTCAGTAAAGAACTTCCCACTAACATCCAATCTAAATCTCCCTTCCTGTAGTTTAAAACTATTCCCCCTTGTCCTATCTCTATCTACCAGCATAAAAAGTTGACTTCCCTCCTGTTTATAAACTCTCTTTAAAAATTGTAAGGCTGCAATGAGGTCTTCCTGCAGCCTTCCCTTCTTCAGGCTGAACAGTCCCAGCTCCTTCTATCTGTATCTTCTATCTGAGAGTCTAGCTCTCCTATCTGTATAGGAGAGGTGCTCCAGCCCTCTGAGCATCTTTGTAGCCTTGCTCTGGACCCTTTTCAAAAACTCCACATCTTTCCTGAGCTGGGGGCCCCAAATCAGGATGTAATACTCCAGATGAATCTCATGAGGGCAGAGTAGAAGGGGGCAATCACCTCCCTCTCCTCTTCTGACGGAATCTGGGATACAATCAGCCTTCCAGGCTGCAAGTGCACACGGCTGGCTCATGTTCAGTTTTTCATCAACTAAGATCCCTTGGTCCTTCTCAGCAGGGCTACTCTCCAGTTCTTCTCCCATTTTGTATACATATCTGGGATTATCTCAACCTGTGTGCAAAACCTTGCACTTTGCTTGAACCTCTTTAGATTCATGTGGGGTCACCTTTAGGTTTATGAAGGTTCCTCTGAATGGCATCCTCTCCTTCTGCTGCATCAACTGCACCACTCTGCTTGAGGTCATCAGCAAACTTGCTGAGAGTGCACTCAATCCCATCATCTGTGTCACTGATAAAGATCTTAAAGGTCCCAAGACAGATCCATTGGATACACTGCTTGTCACTGGCTTCCACCTGGATAGAGCCATCGATCACTACCTTCTGACTGCAATATTCCAACCAATTCCTTATGCATCGAAAAGTCCCTCCTTCAAATCCGTATCTGTCCCACATAGAGCCAAGATTTGGTGGGGGATCATGTCGAAGACCATGCAAAATTCCAGATGGATGACATCAGTTGCCTTCCCTTTGCCCACCAATCCTGTTACTCCATCATAGAAGACCACTGGATTGGTCAGGCCCAATCTTCCCTTGGTGAAGCCTGTTGTCACAAATTACGTGCTCATAATTTAAATTATGACATATGTATTACAGATCATCCAAGTTCTATTTAATGTTTTTGTTCTTGAAGCAGATAGCATCACTGGCTAATAGCCGTTGTTTCAACAAAGGCTGAATTAAATTCTTTTCTGCTTGTGGCTGTAAGCTGAATTCAGCTCAGTGTCTCGCCAACTGCCATGAATTGCAGATTAAAACAGAGCCCGGAGACAACCCAGGTTTCTCAGTACTGTGGGAACTTCAGGTGCTGCAAGTGCTTCAGATGTTGCCTGCCAGCTCCACCTTCAACCACATCCCTTCCTCCCAGAGGTCAGAGCTGCAGCTTCCCTGTGGCCTCTATGCTTGGCATTTGTTCAAATCCATGAATCAACCACAGGCATTCCTGGCCCAGCTCCTGCATTGCCTGTATTCATGGCCCTCGGTTCTCTGTAAGCACCAGGCCAACAGTGAGTATGCAACCTCACCAAGGGGCACATGAGAGACTCAGGTTTGGGTATATGCTACTGGATTCTGTTTAAACTTCACTCTCTGTCAAATGAACATTAATGACAGCAGAGCCTCCTGCTACACGTGGTGCCTGCCCTTGTTGGTGCCACACTGCATCCTCAGCTTCCAGCACTGCTGCTGACTCCTCTCTTGTTTTGTCCTGAGATCAATAAAAGCTTCCATTCATGAAGGACTTGAGCTTCAATGAGTGAATAGATGCCAAGTAGCCAAACCCATGAGTCTTGACTTCTTGTCTCTCTCCAGCAGTAGTACCGCATGTTGGACGTGCTTGGCCTCAACCCCAATGGCTGTAGGTGCTTGGGGAGCTCAGCAGGGGAGCAGGGTGGGCAAACCAGCAGAACCTGAGCCAGGTGCTTCAGAAGAGCTGTTGGAGAAAGTGCTGACATTTCACTCCTGACAGCTTCGTACCTGGAGCCAGATCTTAGCGTGGTGTAACTTCCACTGCCAAGAATTTTGGCGTTGATTTGATGTATGGGAGTAATTCAAAGTAGGTGGAGATGGTGAGAGGAATGAACCCAGATGAATTTTAAAATGCTTTTCAGTGAAATTTTGCTATAGAGCCAGATGATCTGGAGAGATCAAGCTCTGATGATTAAATTCCATGTTTAAATAAGTAAACATATTAGAATCCTTTAGCATTAAATCATGGTGACATTATATTAGGCCCTGAAAAGACGATTGAAAAATTACTCATTTAGCAATATTCTAGAGATTATTTTATGTGCCTGCCTTTAATATCCTCTGACATGTACTTTTAAAGTGATTTATCCATGCGTTCATAGATGCCTTCTTTGCTTGGAATACAGCAGAACCAGGTCTTTGATATTGAGATCAGCATAATTGTTCTTGGAATTTTTCTCTGGATGAAACTTTTGGCACTGATGATACTTGATGTGAAACAACCCTGTATCTGGATCTCATTCATTACAGATCTTGAAAAGAAATGTCTTGGCTTCCAGAAAGGGACATGGAACTCTTTAAATGATGCATTTGAACTATAAATGTGCATGTACATTTCAATATGTATTCCTTAAATACGCAGAGCTTATGTAAGCATCAGATTTGTATGTTATAGGTAAGTGAAAATTTTAATATTTTGCAGGCAATGGAATATGCACCTTTGTATTAAGCTGGGTTTATATGGGGTAATATTTGGCAAATATATTTCCTTGAATTCTGTTTTGGTTATGAATAAAAATCAGAAGTGTTCCTGTGCATTCAGTTCTGTCAGCTCCTTTCTGCTGTTTTTCCTGTGTTTTGTACTGGGGTGTCCAGCAGTTGTACTGGGTTCAGCAGTACCCAGTACTCTTACAGGGAGTGCTGGGCTCCTGCAGGGAGCTGGGATCCTTGGGATCCTGGCTCCTGGGCTAAGAGCAGTGCAAATGTAAAGCACAACAGCCTCTCTGCCTGTTCACAAATTACCACAATGCAGCAGCAATGCAATAGCTTTTCTGTCTCTGATCTGGATGTTTCTAATTCTGAAAAGGTGTTTATGGGCTGTGACTCATCCCGCTGCACAGCAGCATAACTACTTGTAGTGTGTAGTGTTTAACTCATCCATCTATCACTTCAGGTTCAGGTTTATCACTGCAATGGGAGGGTGGTTCCTGGAGCCGACACTGTGGATGTGCACTGGGTGGAATGGAGTGCAGTACTGGGTTGTACTAAAGCAGTTTATATGAGCAGAGCCTGGCAATTCCAACTCAGAACCTTTTACGCCATCTTTTGTCTCAGGCTGACCTATGGCATCAGCACTTAAGGACAAGAAGTGAGTTCAGTCTCATCTCTGTGCTGCCTAATGTTTGGCCTCTGCTAAGTGTACCATGACTGAAGCCAGCGGTGGTCATGTGTTTGCTTCAGACTATCATAAATTGCCTTTATTAATGGCAGATTATATAAATTTCAGCCAAGTCTTTATCAGCTCTTAGGCCAGACACCAGATAAACAGTTGGCCTCAGTCCTGGCCTCTAATAAAACTGTACATGAAACTGGATCTCAGCTTTGCTCTTTGAGCACATGCTTAAGCAGTGAGCTGGTTGCTCGGTGCTGTAAGCTGGCAGTGCTCCTCAGCCCCGCTGCCCTGGCTCTCCTGAGCACTACAGTTGGGGTTGCACCACACTTCTTTACACCTCCAGGGCTTGGCCGTGCCCCGCATTGCACATTTTGAGGCAAGCTTCTCTCAACATCTGAGTTCCCTGCATGTGACCAGAGGCACCAGGAGAAATCTGCTACAGTGGGGAAACAATTCCCAGCTGTGCTGTGGTCACTCCAGTGGGGCTTTGCCCAGCTATGTGTGCTAGCCTTGGGGTCTGGCAGCCAGAGCCCTGATGGCACATGTGGCACAGTGCTGTGGGACTGCACTGCAGAGCTCTGAGCTCTTGCCTTTATATACTGTTTTTCTAGCATATATATATTTTTTCAAGTCTTTGAAATACTTTTTGACATCTGTTCTTTATTACACAACAATATAGCTGTCCTTTTAGGAAAAGATATTTTTCATTATCCATTTCAAAGTTAACAAACGTGTTTCAGAATGCCCACGATAGCTGGGAGGGATTTGTTTCAGGTGATTTGACCATGTGGTTGAGTCCAACTACAACACTGTTTCCTGTTCCATGTCTATGTTTTACCTTGGTTGCAACTAAGCAGGTTTCTATCAGAATTATGGATTTGCTTTTATTGAAGAAATTCTTTGAGTTAGCCTGGATGGATGATGTGCAACTGGCAGGGAACCCAGCACTGGTGTACTGAGCACATCTGCTCAAGGGTTGTGTTAGGACCTTGCATGGACAGCACGGTCATGTTGGGGATTCTCTCCTTTCCAGTTAAGGTGTCACAGACATTTCAATTTTTTTACACCTAAGTGAAAAAACTATCTAAGCTTTGAAGAAATGTTAAGTATAACATGAAAAACTTTAAAACAGAGACACATAGCATCAAAAATTTGACCTCTCTTTCCCCCTTTTGTATCACATGGTATCAGTTGTGCGTCTTCCTCTGTGATGCCGGAGCTGAGCATAGGACCTGATCTGCTTTCCAAAAGAAGGATATAACAAAGGCATGGCAAAGAATACGTAGTCTGCAATGGTAAGAGTGCAGTATGTCCTGAGCAATTATCATGGCACCACCTCAGTGTTGCATCTGGGATGTGCTACAGGTACCTCTCCCCTTGCTCCTGCTCTGCTCAGGCAGGCAGAGGAGCCCCGTGCTGCACAGGGCTGTGTGAGCAAGAGGTCTTGCTGCTGCAAGTAGGGCGGGGGTTTCTCTTTGTCCTTGACTTGGGTTTGCTTGTTTGTCTTAAGGAAATGATTCAGCTTTTAACGTCCAAGGAAAGGGAAATGTTCCCTACAGAAAAGGCTAATGAGCAGAGCGTTTCATTTGCTTCTGGAAATTTGTAGTTTTTTAATTGTATATATGTAAGGGAATTTTTCTTATCTCTGGGACAGTTGGAGGATATTTCAACCTTAAAATATGAATTTCCTTTTTAGCGATGTTTAACATATATTGAAAAGAAAAAGGCTAGGCTGTATGTATGAACAGCAGTGTTGTGCCCTGAAGCACACATCCCCTTTTGACCATGTGAGTCAGTCCATGCGCAGCTGAGCAGGTAATACAGGATTTTCTGTACCTGACACCTTTTGCAGAGGCTGTGCTGGGGCTTCCAGCTCATACTGCCATCTCTTTGGTAGAGAAAATTAAACAGTAGGAATAAAAAGATAGAGGGCATTCGGTAAGCAACAAGCACCATGCTGCAAGAATGTGGATAGCAGTGTGTCTTATGTTTGCTTTAGGCATTATTTT
This sequence comes from Centrocercus urophasianus, assembly GCF_019232065.1. NCBI lineage: Eukaryota > Metazoa > Chordata > Aves > Galliformes > Phasianidae > Centrocercus > Centrocercus urophasianus. Next base: position 14,083,130 of record NW_024884778.1, on the reverse strand, counting down.
CAGTCATATGCAGAGCACTTATCTCAGTCTGCGTTTGCAACCCAGAACAAGAGTTGAGCATTCCTATGTATGAGGTTTGTTCCATTCCAGATAGCAGCATCATGAGGGCTGCTCGTCTTCTGCAATACAGGAAAACAGTCAAGGATTGCCTCCTGAAAACTAGTGTTAACTGGACATACACAACTGACTCAGCTCGGTTACCACCTGAAATCACCCAGGGAGTTTGATCCCTCTTGTCTTTTCCAGTGTACAGAACTTGTCTGAGGAACAAAGAGAAAGCTGCTGCCCTCATAGGCAGGGGCACTTTGGTTGCAAAGCATGCGACTTCCTCATCCCTGTCCAACATATTTTGATAAGATGAGAGACTGTGTCCCTGGGCTTCGTGCTGCTTGGGGCTGCTACTCAGTGCTCTCAAAATACCCTGAGGTTATCTCCCAAGACAAGGAGCTTTGTATTCTGCACCTCAGAGCTGGGCTACCACCCTCTGCTTGCTCTGATCTGCTCTCTTAAGAATTCTGGTGTCACAACCCTAGCAGACTGGATGGAGAAAATAAGAGCACTTTGTCCTCTAAATTTACAACACAGCAGGGTGCAACTGGCTTTAGGCAGGACAGGGACCAGACCAGCAAGGCTGAAAGGCAACTGAGTTTGACCACTTCTTGATGGCCAAATGCTACTTGCTGTATTTAACCATTGTGGCTGCTGCAGTCATGGACAAGGCAGCAGCTCTGCATGAGTCCTGACCCACCAGCAGCAATCCTGGCTCCAGCTGGCAATGCCTCACTGCAAGGCATGTTCTTGTTCAGCCTGTAAGGGAGCTTGCTGCCCTCCTTGTGCCTTGCCAGGTGTTATTTCTGATCCCTATGTGCACACAGCTGCATTACAGCATGGTACATTTATCCTGGAAGTGATGGGTTATCTGCAGCAAGGGCCTTCCTTCAGGCTGCTTTTTTCATCAGTAGTTTCCCTGTTCAGATTGAGAACATTTTGTGGTTGGCTCTGAATGCCAGGCACACAGCAATATCAGTTTAGACCTAATCAAAAGTCTTAAAAATGAGGGTTATCATGTGGCTTTGCATGGCTCCAGAGTGATATCTACAGGCTGCGATGTTGTATCTTGCTGCCTTTAAAGATTATGGTGCTGCTTCTCTTTCAAGGGATGGCAGTTTACAAAAATCCTTCAGATAGTGTTGCAATCTGAGGAAACAGTTCTACAGTTCAAGTTGTTAGCATATTTTTATTAAGTAACTCATTCTTACGACGATCGGAACATACAATGCATTTACTTTTCTCCAGGGTAAAAGCATTGTTTCATTTCTGGAGAACAGAACTCTTCAGACCTGCTGCTTGCAAGCTGTGGAAAGGAGGGAGGGAGAAAAAATTGCCTTTGACTAATTTAAGGGGTCTTCTAATTGTCTCCAACGTTCAAACAAGCTTCTTTTCCTACATCTATTAGGCCCTTTTCTGTGCTAAATGGCTCCATTAAATGGTTTTCCAGGTCTTAAGCTGGCCAGACAGCTATTAAAGTCAATGGGAGTTTAGCCTCTGAAAGAAATGGCGCATCAGTTCTTCTGCCAGGTGAAATATATCATTCAACAAAAGCTAAACCCTTATTCAGAGAATCTAACAAGCTAATGTAAACAAGGGCATAAAGCTTCTCGAATCCTGCTGAGCTGTTTTTGCAGAAGTAATGTCTTTTACAGCATAAAGCAAGTTCCATGGGAAAGCAAGCTGGGAAGTGCCTGTGGGCAGCTGCCTCCTCTGGGAGGTAGAGCTGGGGCTGCCCCGGCCTGGGTAGCCTTAATCATGCTGTGTTGGAAAGCATTACCTGGCCAGAAATACGCAGTGGGTGAATTTGCAAACACATCCGTGACAAATATCCTCAAATATCCTTAAAAGTGACTAGAATTGTAAAGATTGTAAATTCCTTGGCTGTGACCAGGTGCAAATTTCCAGCAGGTTAATTCTCACTACCCTGTCTCAGTGTGTCCTACAGTAGAAATTTTGAATTAGATGCAATTTTATCTTCTGCAGAAAATCTCAGAATAATTTTGATTTTCCAGAAAAGTAGAAATAGTTTGATAATGACACTGGTGAGGAAAAGTGGGACAACGGTTTCGTTTTTATCTTGAAAAATATTTATTTTGTCATTTCTTTGAAAAAAAAAAACAAAAACAAAAAACAGAAACAAAGATAGTAGCTAACTTCATCTTTTTAAAGACTTTTGGGCTCTTGTTTGTCTGCATGTCCTCCTCCCGTCCTGTGCTCCCGAAACGGTGATGGCTGGCCCAGCAAGGAAAACTGGTGTTCTGAAGTGAGAATGGTTTATTAGATCCACTTGTAGAGGTGTCCTCTCATTGCTGTCTCTCACTGAGTGACATCTCTGGATGTTCTCTGTGGCCTGTGCTGCTCCCATGTGTTGCTGAACCCACCAGCAGCCTGTAAACGACAGCGGCTGCTATGCTTGGGATTCCTTCTATGCAGAACATACCACAGTTCATTCATCCTCCTCACTCATCCTTTTCCTGTGTTTGTTTTTTTTTTTTGGCCACACTGCCCACAGTGTGATAGGGAGAGACCATCCTGCTGCTCTCCAGGTGCTGGGGCCAGGCCTGGGGCAGGGCAGACTGAAGGAAAGGAGGACAGCGAGGGCCTTAGGGTGAATGTGCCCCTTCAGCTCGTGTCTCCTTGCTGGCAGGGTGATTCACATCAGTGATCAACCACAGGCTTACAGAGCTTCACAGAATGTTTGCTTTTTAGGAGGAATGGAAGGCTGAATGAAAAGCTGAGTCAGGATTTAAAGAAGAAAGTATACATGTGCTCCTTTTTATCGCCTATGGATTTGTCAAAAAGTGAATTTCTCAAACACAAAGGTTTCTATTCCTCTCCAGGAAAAGCCTAATTCACTGTACCAGAAAGTTGTTCACTTGAAAGGCTGCTGATGTTCTCACGCTGCCATTCATTATTAGAGATGGGCTGGTTTCTTGCTATTTATATTTGATTTTTATTTGGAAACAGTAAGAGGAAAAATGTACCCACTGTGAACATTTGGTTCACACAGATCTGCATATTATTTCAGCTGGAAAAGTGCATTATGAATTCACTGTGGCTCTCCCAGATGAAAATCGGCACTGGTGTGTGTGCCCCATGAATCAGGAGCTGGCATCCTTTCTGCAGGAAGCACCACATCGAATTGCTGGGCATATTGTGTTTGTTTGCTGATTTTTTACTGACTGCAATAGGAGCGGCCACCCAGTGTGCTGGGCAGCCTCAACAAGGTTTTGAGACGTGTGAAACAGATTTGCTTCTTCCCTGTATGAAATCAAACAAAGCAGTGATCACATAACCACACTTTTGTAATAGCTTGTAAGTGGTGTTTAGAGATGGGCACCGTGAAGAGATCAGTGCTGTTAGCCAGCTCTGCACCCTGTCCAGCTCCAGCACCACAGCTTTCTGCTCTCTCATCTGGGTCTCTCTGCCTGTCTCTGGTGCTGGTTTCTCTCCTTAGGACTGTGCTCTGCCTTGTTCCTGGTGGCACACTGCCAGGTGGCTGTGGCAGTACAGAAGGGTGGTCTGTGCCAGGGGAATGGTGCAGGGTTTCTGCAGCCCCCAGTTTTCGCAGTGGCACCGCAAGCAGCAGCAGTTTGGCTGGGCTGGGATGCAGGCACAAGGTGCTGTGGCACTGCTTTGAGGTCCCACTGTGCTGCTTTTGTGAGGACTCAGAAGGATCATGTGTGCTTGAGCCTGGATCAGAGATCTGCTTGCTTCTCTCAGGAGCATGGAGGGGTTTTACGTGGGTGAAAGAAAAAGGGGTCACAGCCTCCACAGTTCTCCCTCAGCTGCTGGAGAAGGAAGAGGGAAAACAAGAATGAAAAGAAGCCCAGTAACTAACTACCCTTCTACTTTCTCTCTTTTGTGTAAAAAGCTTAACTTGATGTCTGCTGTGTTCTCCACCTCCACTGTCCACTGCACCCCAGTAAGTGGAAGGGCTACAGTGGGTGTGCAAAGGAGCCCACAGGGCATTCCCTGGGCTATGAGGACAGAGGAGCCTGTGACTTTAGAGGAAGTGAGGGATGGAAGAAGGGGTGAGGAGCTGGTTTGTTGGCTGTGGGGAGAGGGGGCGGAACCAAGAGGGGAGGTCAATGGCTGGTGGCTGCCTGCAGGTGGGTGGTGGGCAGGGGACACCTGTAGCTCTGAAGGACTCGTTGTGCCCTTGCTGTTGGGCAGCTGGCCCCAAAGGTTTGTTTCTGCTCCTGCCAAAGGGCAGACATGGTTGAGTTGAGACACCTGGTGCAGGTACCAGGGTATCAGAGAAAAACTGAAGGCAGTGCAAAAAATTGCCTAAGTATTTCAATATGTTTCCAGTAGGTTTTGCAGGCCATTCTGAGTATTACACTTATGGATGTGGTTATGCTGTTCCCAGACATCGACCTGACTGGAGCAGCAAGAGCTGAAATGCCTGCAAGGCTCCAGCTGCCTTCTGACCACAGTGTGGGTGGTGAGTGGGCACCATCCTTCCTTCCTGAGAACCTCCCTGTGCCCCACATCCGCTGAGAAGTCCTGTGAGGGTTTGGTTTTGGGCCTCAGCCCTTGCTTCTCCTTTTGGGGTCTGATGCGTGGGGCATGTGTTGATCTGAGTATTATCAGATGGATATTTTGGGTATGGATGTTTTCCGTAGTTCCTTGTGAAGTCTGGGTCTGTATCAGTAGAACTACCTGAGTGGGGAGACTAATAACGACTTTAATCTTTCCTGCTACTGATGAGAGGGCAGAGAACTGGGTCACAGCTGTAGCTTGTGAAGAATGACCAGGTAGTTACAGAGAGACTCTGGGAATAATAAGCAGCATGGATTTGTCACCCAGCCTCAGAGCAGGGCACTTGGAAAATGCTGCAAAACGAACATCAGGGAGTTCATACATGTAGTGGAAGATTTCCTGACCTTAGCTAGCCTTACATACTCACCACACCTCTTCGTGTAAAAGCCATCACGGCAGCACTCTGCCCGTGCCGGGAGGTCTGTTTGTCCCCTGCTAATGCTCTGCAAGAACGCACTCTCTGTTTGCTGCTAGATTGCATTCTCTTGGGTCCCTACCACCGAAGGAAAACAAATCTGTTTACAAGAAACAAACAGCTTTGCGTAAACTTTGCACTACAGCTAGGAGCTGCCAAGTGCATGTTCTTCCAGCACAGAAACGCATACTTCCCCACCATAAAGGGCTCAGTACAGCTCCAGGGGTGTGTGGCTATGAGATCATGTCACTCGGGACCAGGAAGCACCAAACTGTGCCCTGTGTCTTACAAATACAGATGTGTGATGATTATCTCATGATAACCAACAGAATTCCTGCTGTATTTATGCTTCTAATAGTGCCGTGGGAAGAAGTGGCTGTGATGTGTTCCTGAACTCCAGCAATGTGTGGAACCAGGAATTCAGATAATTTCCAGTTGGGATGATAGATAGTAATGCTTAAACCACTAACATCACCAACTAAGGTTGCAAGAGATTAGATAAGAATACCCTTATTGTCAACCACATTCCTTCTATTACCAGATGATTACTGTTCTTTCTATGTGTTTCTCCTTTATATATGTTCATTGTCTCTAGTCTAGGAAGGCTGCAGCTGCAGCAGAAGTGGAAGCACATGAGAAAATGACTCACCTCCCAGGGGCTAGACATGGATTTTCAACCCAGCAAAGCACAGGAAAAATGACATGAAGGTGGAGCTACTCGAGGAAAAAAATGTCATGGCAAATAACTGCTTCGACTCTGGTCTATTCTTCAACAGACTTGTAGGTTGTGAAGTAAGTGAGGAAAATGTGCTTATTGTTTCATTATAAAAGATCAAGTATGCTAAACACCTTAAACAGCAAATGATCTAAAGGTTACTGCGGTTAGAGTTGATCCGTGCTCTGTTCTGCAGAAAGTTTTAAGAGGTTGTTAGAGAATAGCTTTTCCCTTATGCTTCTTATAAATTCCTATACTCTCTCCACTGAGATGGAAGAAATCCCATGCAGACCCACCAGCACTTCTTGCAGTGCCAGCACGGGAATTGCAGTGTCCTGCAGGAAGGACCTCTGCCAAATGGTTTTGCACTGTTTGTGGCCATGTGTGACTCAGGTCCTGGCTACATGAAAGCATTTTTCCACAGCAGTTTGAGTAGCATTTGGGTGGTATATTCAAACTCATCTGAAGCAAAGCTTGCTTCAAGGATCGCTTCAATCTGTCTCTAGTATTTTTAGGCTTCCAAAAAGTCCCCAGTGTGGCACTGGTATGTGGTAGGGCCTCTGAAGCATCCCTATGCCCTCATAGTTTTAGACTGAGCTTGAGAAATCTCAGCTAAGGGCCCCTGCAGCCAGCAGGTGGGCTGCTTCTGCCTTTTGTTTGCAGAGCCCCGAGGCAGGAAGGAGGCAATGGCAGTGGTTTTAGTCTCCAGCCACCTTGCAGGCCCTGTCCTACAGGAGCTTTGCAGCTTCTCCCTGTGGAAATCTCACACAGAAAACCCTGTGCACCTGCACAGTTCAGAAGTAATGCAAAATCTCTGCCCACTTCCCAGAAATCTGGCTGTGTGTGTCTGCATGCCTGTGCGCGCCAAGTTCCAGCTCAAAGTGAGTTTTTGCACCTAACTTACAGCCCCCTGAAATAACTTTATGGTGGAAGCAGTGACATAACTTTCAAGCAATGTAAACACGCTGCTATCGTGCGAGCGGTCTGTGATGCTTTTACAAGGTGTGTGTGCACCAGGAGGTGTCCCCAGGGTGCCTGGCAAGACCCTGCGGGACAGGGACTGGGTGGCTGTGGGACAGAGGGGCTGAAGGGGAGAAAGCAAAACGGTTGGACTATATGAGCTTAGAGGCCTTTTCCAACCTTAATGATTCTGTGATTCTATGAAAACCGTTCTGTAGAGCTGTTATTGAGAAGCTTCAGATAAGCCCAAGTCAGAGCTCTTACCTGCCAAAGACTGCCTTTAGCAAAGGGAGAGGGGAGAATGCCCTGTTCAGTGCATGGACCTCAGGCTTCAGAGCACGGCAATCACAGCATTCTTGCTGCCAGGGCTACAAAATGTTCCTGGACTGGCTCAGGTCTGCGTAGGGGAACCTGAGAACCGTTTAAGCAGCCAGGTACTGCTGGAGCAGCCCCAGGTACCACAGATTTTAACTAAAATGTAAATGGCCTGTTGCAATCTTGACTAATTACTATAAAGAGGAGAAAATGTTTCATTAACATATAATTCCTAAATGTGCAGTTGTAGTTAAAGATGGGTTATTGACAAGAAGGGGTGCTTTTTGGCTAATTGGTTGCTAATTGATATATAGATGGCATTCAGCAACCAATTTGCATTGCAGAATTTGTAAGGATGAGGTGCTATTTCAAAGCTGAAATGCCTTTGAGCATTGAGTAATTCTGAAATTATCCAAGAATATATGTGCCTTTTTAAAAGCATTTTGTTGTTCCTGTTGCACTTATCACTGGAGTGTTGGAAGGCAAGCTATTTCACAATGTTTTTTTAGTTACTCAATGCTCTGATTGATGTGGAAACGCTGAACCAGACATCAACATGAGCAAAAGGACAGCTCTGGTTATATCTACACTTCTGCACTGCATCGCTACACAAACTGTTGACACCACAAACACACACAAACATATTACAAGTCCAGTGGAGTGATACATCTGCAACAAACATCTAATCTATTACCAAGCATGTGAACAAAGGAATTAAAAAGTGTATTTGTGGAGATTCTCAAGAAAGAGGTGTCTCAAAACAGCAAGAGCCATCGTAACAAGTCCAAACCCTAGAATCATAGGACAGTGTGAGTTGGAAGGGTCCTCAAAGCCCGTCCATCCCCAACCCCCACCAGCCCAGGCTACAGAGGGCCCCATCCAGCCTGGCATTAGGTACTCCAGGGATGGGGCACCCACAGCTCTCTGGGCAGCCGTGACAGTGCCTCAATTTCCTCTGAGTAAAGAACTGCCTAAGTGTGGTCCATCCATCAAATCCATTTCTCTCCAACTTAGAGACAAGGATGTTGTGTCAGATACTGTCAAATGCGTTGAGCGTGTCCGGGTGGGTATGTAATCTGCAGGGTGAGAGGAGGAAATGAGCCCAGTTTTGAAATGTGAATCAAACTGTGTATTTCAAAGCTTAACTGAGTCTCGAATGCCATCCTGCTTGGCTTCTTTGGCATTCTTCTCAACTGCTGCTTTGCCTTTAAGATCAGATATGCAACCTGTGGTATGGCTGGGTGGGAAACAGACAGCAGCAACCCCCACAGTGTTCTGGCCTTGGGCATCACCATATAATTTCTATAGTATTTTAATATTAAAGACAAGGAGCACCTGTAAACTTTGTTTGAAAGTTTCACATTAACCGAGACTGGAGTACTGTCTGAATCCAATTTATTATTTTCTAATTGCTACTGTTAATTAGAATGGCAGGGTATAAAATTGCCTGAGTAGATTCATGAATAATGTATTACTTTTTATTAATTCAATTTTTTTTTCAAACTGAAATTTGCAAATTGAATGCAAACAGCTAATTAAAGGTGCTAGTGCCAGCCAGAACTTGATGGGGTTCTCAACATACCTGCTTTTGCCCTAAGTGCAGGACTGAGATTTGAGTAGGGATGTTGATCCTGCCTTAAGATGCTCAGTGTTGAGGTTATTAATCCTGTGCTGCAGCACTTCTCCATGTGGTGCTTGTGCTGCCGGGGCTGTGCAGACTGTGGGTAGGGACAGGCTGCCCTATGCTGTCCTCACAGCATGTACTGGGCACTTGACCCCAAGCAGAGACTTAGAAAGCCAGGAATAAAATCACAGAATCATTAAGGTTGGAAAAAGAACGCTGAGATCATCTAGTCCTGCCCTCCGCCTACCGCCAGTATAGCCCACTAAACCGCATCCTTCAGTGCTGCATCTATGTGTTTCTTGAACACCTCCAGGGACAGTGACCCCACCACGTGCCTGGGCAGCCCATGCCAGTGCCCTAATGCTTTTGGAGAAGAAGTTTTTCCTAAAACCAACTGTGAACCTCCCTTGGCACAACCTGAGGCCATTCTCTCTTGTCCTACCACTGTTACCTGGGATGATAGGCACACTCCCACCTCACCACAACCTCCTTTCAGACAGTTTGTGGAGAGCATATGTTTCTTGGGGAGCCAGGAACAGTACACGGGTGAAAGCAACTGCCTCCAAGTGGTAAGAAACAAAAGTGAGTGCTATATATATTGTTTTTTGTGGGTTTTTTTTTTTTCCACCTAAAACCACATGTATTTTAGTGAACATCTAGAGAGCTCACTGCTATAGAAGAACTCAAACTCTTGTCACAACGTTGTCTGGACCAGGTTTTTGCACGTAGTTGGCACAAACTCTGTGCTTAAGAACAGTTGTACTTGAAACAAGCCTTGCATCTTTTATTGCAGATCTTAGGACTTGTTTACTTAAGTCTCACCAGATGGGGAATTCAAAATACTGTGCACATGTATTGACTGTACATGTGTTATTACGTTTGCTCCTTTAACTCCATTTCCCTTATGGCTTCACTGCCTGCAGTTCTGTTAGCAGTTCATGGTGTTTCTTTCAGCATAGTGCAGTATGTTTGGTCATCATTTTCTAAATATATTCTAAAATAGAAATCTACTAAGTGTCAACATGCAGAGCCATATGTACATATGTGTTGTATTTATACAAGATACACAGTATGTTCTGGTATGCTTTGTGCTATTTCCTTCTCAGCTCCTTTAGCAGGTGAGAAATACAAGGGGAGTAAAAGAGACACCAGGGTTTTTCACACAGGTCCACCTTGCCACCCTCAGAACCAGTAAGACTTGACTATTACAGCTCATTATCATGGGCCGTGACCTCCCTCCTTTGGTGCTGCTCTGGCTTCTACTTTGCTCATCCCCTGGTCTTCCTGACCAGTATCTCCATCCCTGTTGTTTCACTGTCTCCTTTGCATCCCTCATGAAGACTCTTGCTTACAGGAGTCTTGCAGTCAGCCACTATCAGCAATGCAAAACTTCAACCTGAAAACTGAAAGAACCAGAAATAACAAAGCAGCTCTAGACAGGGGATCCTTAACTTCTCTCATAGCATGCAGACAGGTGGTTGTGGTCACTTTGTTTGGCTGCCCACCTCCTTGCTGGCAGTGACTGCTGTGCTCCCCAAACACAAGATTTTAGCACCAAAGAAGCTGTGCTTGTCTTGCTGGCACACGTGTATCAGAGTCCTAAAGATCAGCTCTCTGTGACAGGGAATTTGCAGTTCTCTTCCTTAGCACTCTTTTGGCAGCATAATAGGTAATAACAGTAGAGATAGATATCAAAGTCTGGCTTTATCATTTCTCATAAGGCTAGAATGAAAATAATGAGGAATAATTTTATTTCTCAATATGTGAATAGGGAATATTTTATAATACCGTGTGATTAATTTACTTGAAGAAAATGAAGTAGATTAGTTTAACATATGTACTACTTCTTTCCCCAGATGGTCATTTAACCAGATAGATATGCAAACCAACAATTAGAGCATCATTTCCACTGTTTATAGTAATGTTTTCCTGTGCACTGAAACTTGGCCTGGTTAGCCAAAGGCTGGTTTGTGCAACAACTGAGCACACAGAACAAAGCTTTTAGCAGTGTCATGGAATGATAAAGCACCATCAGTGAAAACTTGGCCTCCTCTAGCCAAAAGGAATTTTGTCAAAAGCATTTTGATTTGGACTGAAATTTCTAACAAACTGGTGTCGGTCACTTCCATGATCTTCTCTTACTGGCTTTTAAACGGTGTCCAGAGGATGATGTTAAAATGTTGTTCTGTGATTTGTTCTGACTTGGTTCTCAAGTGGCGTTCCCCTAAATGATCTTGTAAAGTCTTTGCTATTACTTAATTCTTTAGTTTTCTCAACTATTAACATGCGAGTGGGTTAATTACTATGTCTTGTGCTTTTGCTCTCAATAGTTTAGGGGCAAAATGTTATTTGGACACAAGATGACCCTTTCTTGGCTTCAAGGTGCCAATGGAAACGTTCTCCCTTCTGTTGCTATTGTTTTGGTGATACTGTCCTGTCTACAGAAGCCCATCCTCCCTGCATTACCCGAGGGGCAGCTTGCATGCAGCGAGGCCGCAGTGCCTGATCCAGTCCCACTGGATCGGTGCCAGGCTGCTGCAATGCTCGTGATGTTCCACAGCTCAGCCAAGCTATCTGTTGGCAAAAGCCCACATAGGAATTCACATTGTCAGAGGGAAGTTTATTTTCCTGTAAAGCCTGAATGCTCTTTATTGGCAACAGATGGGGCCTCAGCTCGTCAGAGGCACTCTTGGCATTGACTGAACTTCCATGGTCACGTTGTGGCTGTTGAAAAGTTTTCAGAGAAGCTGCTCTATGTTTCCTCAGAAGCTGTTTTGAATTCTGTGGTAAATAATGAGCAGAGGTCTGCTGTGCTGCCATTTTTTTTCATGGGGTTTTAAATGGTTTTTGTGCTAAGATGAATTTTAATAATTTCTGCAGTATGCCATTAGTTAAAATGAAGCAGAAAAAAACCAGTTATTGAACTAGACTGCTGTGATTGGAATCTATAGCTGATATATTAAAGCCCTGCTGTCATGTTTAATAATTGACTCAACCCACTGGCAATTCTGGAAAAGAAAATGAGCATTAATAATAAGTTAACTGATCATTATTTCTTTTTACCCCTTACTATTAGAACAATATCCTGTACTAAATCAAGTAAAAAATGCAATAATTCTATATCGTGCATACTCTGTGCTTTTCTACCTCTTCTATTCCCAACACTACTTCCACGCAATTACTTCTCTTATCAAAGCCTCCATTTGCTTCCTTGGTGTGCATAGACATGAAGGGAGCCTTTATGGGATGCAGATATTATTTAAAACATCTTTGTTTTCACCTGAATCAAGGAGAAATGACCTACATTCAGACAGGCAGTACTTGAAAGCACTTTCTTTGCTCTCATTGTCTTCTAATACCCCAGGCTGCTTTGGCAAAAAGATGGTGATAACAGAAACACCCAAGTGAAGTGGTAGGTATATTGCAACACATGAGCCTCTCTTATGAAGCTCCCAGCAATTGGATTGATAAGCTTTGGCTGAATACCACCTCCAGTTGCACTTTGGCTGGAGCTCCCTCAAAAGAGCCATTTTAGTTTGTAACTTAGATCCTCCATCTCTGCAATCTGTAACAAACTCATCTTGCAGTCCTTGCAAAAAAAGAAAAAAAATGCCATTTTTGCCCTGAACTTACTAATACTTTTGAGAATCTGAGATAGGATGGAAATATTGTCCTAATTCAGAGTATTATCTCCTGCTGATGGCTCCCCAGCCTGTGCCTAGAGTGAGAAATGCTGGCAGCTGGGGAGAGCTGCCCTCTGCAATACAGAGCCCACCCAGAGCCTGTAGTGAGCCAGATTCCTCGGTACATTTACCTCTTCTGTTTGGTTTGCCTTTTATTCCAGGAGAAGACAAAACTGCTCAAACAGAATCCTGGGCTTAGTGATGTCAGTGAGAGCTTATCAAACACTGGGTGATGCCCACAGCTGATGGTTTGCCCGCAGCAGATTGGTCTTTTTATCGTTATTCATAATTAAGATGCTGAATTTACAGATACACCTGTTTGAGGAATGGCTGAGCCTCAAAGCCATACTTGTTTGCGTCCTACAAAAGGTGATGTGTGTTTGGGTAACAGTGGTCACTGGGCACAATTTGCCTTCATTATTTCTTGGTCTTCTCCCCCAGCCCCAGCTGTGCCCGGTGAGAAGTGTGGGCTGGCACTGGCTTTCCATGGTGTTTTCTCAGACGTACTGCTGCAATCCTTGCTCAGACTGATGACTTTGAGTGTGGTAAATGGTGGGTATAGAGGTGTTGTAAACAGAACTTTCTGTATGACAGGGCAATTTTTCTAGAGGTTTACTTTTAACAAGCTGTTTATGGTGTGCACTAAAAATACTATGGTTTCTAGAGTTTGAGTATGAGAACTGCTTGAAAAATATTGCCTCCCATTTTATTAGGGTGGCCTATAGCATCAGCAGCAGGTGTTGGTGGTATGGCAGTGGAAGTTCCCACCAGTTTTCCATTGCATTTTCTTGCTGACACAATGGTGTTTGATAGGGAACTGCAGGTGAAGCAAAAGAGTGGAATTGAAATGGCACCCACTGACTTCATCAATGCTTGCTGAACATTTATGGAGACCAAACAGTGGATATGAGTACAGCGAGGCAGTGGGCTGTGTTTTGGTGGTGGCGACACTGCCACTGGTGCATGTTGTTACAAGCACAGTATACAGGCTCTTCTTCATTGCTGGCAAAAATGCAAAGCTAACCGTGGTGACTATATTGAAAAATAGTGTTTTGTATCTAGGAAAACCTACTGAAAAGCACTTGGTTATTGTTAATAGTCTCACATGGGATGCTCTGAGCCCTTTGGCCATGGGCACAGACATCCTGCTTCCTGGGAGATGGCTTTGGCCATGCTGTGCTGGTGGAGCTGTCAGACTCAGTCTCTCACCATTCCAGGTCCTGAGAACCTTTCCCTACTGCTTCTGGTCTCCTGTGCAGGGCCATGCTGGGGCAGCTATGCAGAAACGCAGTGCAGGGTTTGCAGCTTGAGGAGGGACAAGCTGAGCATGCTCCCAGAGCCACAGCCCCTGCTCTGCTGTTATCAGCAAAGGGAGCGAGTTCATCAGTTCTCTGAAGGGCATTGAGCTGCAGCTCTGTTTCAGATTTTCCCAAGGAAATCTCTCTTCATGAGAGGCTGCCCTGGGGTCAGCTTCCTGTTAGCACAAGGGCAACAGGAAAATGTCTTCCAGCGCTCACCTTCCATGCCTGTGATAAATGGAGTGATGAAATCCAAGGAAAGCCCCTGTGGAAGTCATTGTCCCACAGTTTGAGAAAGGAAGGACAAAAGAACTCCCTGAACTTACTAATTGGTTGTAGGGCTGACAGAAGAGTGTGTGGATGGATGTGGGGGATGTGCAGGGATGTGAAAAAGGTATCAAGGTATTTTTAGAAGAACTAGAATTAATGTTACTTTCTGTACAACTCCCCTTATAGTGAAGCTAGCTATATTAATATCCCTAACAGTTTGAAACAAGTAATTGACTCAGTGCACTGGAGGATATTTACTCACTAAAGTTTCTTTAGATAAAGCCCCCTGATACTATGTTATCTGACACTTCTTGCTTTTCTATATTCAACAGGATCCAAAGTACAAGCCTTTACTCTGGGAACCATTGCCAAAGAGATGATTATTCATTAATGGGGGATAAGGAAAAATTGGCTTAGAAAAATCTCACATCTCTGGGGGAGTCTCTGTGTTAATTTTCTGTCAAACTCCTCTTGGTATTCTGTGTAAGCATTACTCCAAATTAATAATGCAAAATAACTAGAAAGTTGCAGAAACCCCAAGGAGAACATTGCATTTTTTTTAGCTGAAATGAGTTTAATTAATATTGTTTGATGCATCCATTTGCCCCTGAAATCTGCTGAACTATTTCTGGCACAGGTACCTGAATAATTGCTTCACTGTGCACTTTATATAAAAAATATAAAGGACATTTTATCTCTCAATTAGAATTGGTGGAATAGTAATTCCAAATAGGGTGTTTGATTAATTGTCACTATCATTACTGAGTATGTTTCTTATGAATAAATGCCTTCATTAATAAATCAATTTTATAGAATATAAATACATTTTTGGGAGGTACTTCCACCACTCACTGAAGTAATTGTTCTTGAATATATCTACTCCTTAAGCCAGCTGTATTCTATTAAGAAAGATACGAACCATAGTTCAGGGAAAGACTGTATATTTTTAAAGCCTGCAGGGAATACTTCTCTCATATCAAAATTGTTTCTATAGATATAATCTTTGACCTGGAAGCCCTGTGTTCTGAGCACAATCTGTGAAGCAACAGGGCCCTGGAGACAACCACATGTGTGTTTGAAGCCCAGCGCTGCAGGGAGGTGAGGGGTGCTGACACCAGGTTTTGAATGAGCTGAGTGGTTTAAAGTAAGTGTTCTGATCTGCAGAGCCGTATTAAAGTGCCTTCAAGTGTAGCAGAATTTGAACACATCCCTTTCTGAGTGGTAATCTTGGGAACCTGAGCTATGCAGAAACACAGAAGGGCTGCTGCTGTGGTTCTTGCCTATCCCTAAATTTCATCTTGCTCTTATATTCACATTCATAGTAGAACCGTACAAATTAATGACTGTTTAGCAATAAGGATTGAAAGCAATGCCTCCTCATAGCTCGAGTCTTGGAAGAATGACTCATTTTAGAAGGAGACTGACAGCATCTGTCAAAGCACAGACACACACTGTAGCCTTTTCCCACAGTTAAGCAGGTTCACATTTGAACATTTATCATGGTCTCTAAATTTTTTACTTGCTTCTCAGAAGACGGATCCAATCTAATTTTGATATTTTTATACAGTAGCAATCCTCTTTTCATTTCAGGAATCTGCTCTTTTTATTCCCGTGACCAATTGTTCATCGACTCCTTGTTGACAAATGCCAGTTACTGTGGTTGGTGGGAGGAATTCAAGGAAACTATGAATTACAGCTTGTCTCTTGTTGGCTCTTCACTCTGCAGTCCATCTGGTAGACAAAATTCCTCAGTGTAGTGCGCCGAGGGATAAGAATGCCTTTGTCCTGGGCAGCACCACAACCACTTCAAGGCACACACATGGCGTGTGGGGCTCCCTGCTCTGAGCTGCTGCAGACACCACAGGAGAGAAGGGCTGAAGACCAGTTGTGGAACAAAAGCATTTGCCTGCACTGTAATCCGAATTCAGTTTAATTGGGTAACTTGGTTGGAGGTGATTGAAAAGAAGTAATAGTGCTCCTAAAGATACTAAGCCTCTTGTCCTGTACTGGGGACATACCCTTGACTATCAGGAATGCAACAAGCTGAGCTTCATCCCCAGGCATGTTTCTGTATCCTTTGCCTGTTTTCCCACTACTGGAAAAAACCTGCGAAGGCCTTCTAATTGTTGTTACAAACACAACAGCAACAGCTCCCTTGTGCACTGGTAAAATGTGTTGATGCCACCTGTTTCACTGGGAGTTTCTTGGAATGAACCTTGCCCTCCAGTTCGTCTTCACAAATCTAATTGATAGAAAAAGTCTGGTTGTGGACTGTTATTTTATTTTTTAAGGATGGTCAAGGTCTCTAAAGAAATCCTCTTGTGCTGCCTTGCAAAAACAGGACAGCACTGCTGTGAGAAGGGACACAAGCAGGAGCTCCTGTTACCCTGCAGCAATGTGCTCTAAAGGGCACAAGATCGTGTGGCTGTAGGAGAAAACTAAAGGAATTAAAAATAAAAAAAAGTCCCAAGCCACCCCTGTCTACTAATGCCTGTCTTGGGATCTCTAATGGCTATATGGGGTGTTAGCTTCATGGACTTCCAACTTCGTACCACAGAATTAAAGTAGAGGCCTTGCAGGCATTTCATATAACTTTTATTTTTTTAATCATAAGGGTTTTTCTCTAATATATTTCTCATCCCCCAGGTACAATATATCTAATATAAAACTAGACAACAACATGCAGAAGTGCTCAAAGGTTGGTGCTGAATGCTGTCCTGTGTTCTGGCAGACCTTTTATGTCCCCCAACATGTTCAGGGCAGGCTGGTACACTTGCACACAATATGCTCTGAAAAATTGTTGTGCTGTGCTTTTGGCACATGTAGTAATAACACTGTGCATTATTTGCTAGTGTATTTTTTACATAATTATGTTCTGTGTTGTATTTTGCTATATCCTATTTGAATTATTTTAATCATTCAATACACATACTGAGGAAATTCTCTTTACGGTTGTCTTAAAATTTAGAGAGGTTTTGCTCTTTCTAGTGGATCCTACCATAGTATTAAATATGAGAGACACGAATCCCACCAGTACGTCAATGTTACCAAGCAATGAGAAGATCATTTGCACTATTTTTTTTAAAGAAGAGACTATATTGCATCTGTCTCTCAGAAATATCAAATACCATTTCATAAGCAGACATTATTTCTAATTATGTGTTCATCTTGGGTCATTGTTTTTTTTTGTGACCTTTATTTGAATTGACACATCAGTGAAAAGAGCAGCCAACCACTGAAGAAAGAGTGGATAATTCTCTCTGCCTGCCTGCTTCGGTGAGGATATGTTTACCATGTGCCTCATGAGGGATTTGAAATATGTGATTATTAATTAATGTTTTTGGTTCTTTTCCTCTCAAGTTTTTATAAATGAAAATAGAAGTGCTTCTCCCAGGTCTACCAAATTAGAATCAGAACTTCAGCTCTGAATGCTGGGAGAAAGAAAACCCCATTCTGTCACCGCTGAAGGTGTGATTGCTAAGCGAAGAGCCCTGTAATCCAGGAACAACTTGTGAATGTGGGAGAGGAAACTACCACTCAGCCATGCATGCTGTACTTATATGACATTTCTTCAAGATGTGAAAGATGTTAAGAAGAACTATCTCCTGAATAAAAAGAAATAAATTGAAAACAAAGCTCGTACGTTGTATGGAATGCAGTGAAGCTGCAAGCCCACCCTTTTCAAGGAGTGGGGAGGATTAGGAGGCATCACTTCTGCAGCACCCAACCTGTTCTGCATGCTGTGATTTAAATATTCTGGTAAGAGAAAGGGGAAAAAAAAATCTGCAAGATATTGTGGGTTAGGCTGTCCCTGTTCTGATTACAATACTGTGGCTTAGACTTTTTGATGTCGATCTGCCTTCTCTTCATCCCTTGTCTGGAGGACTCACAGTGGGAGGGGGGATTTCAGACAAATGCTGTCCTTATGCTACAGTCCTCAGTGATTTTTGGGTAACGTCTAAAGGAGGACCTTGCTGACATTTTAACTTGATGAAAACCCTGAGATGAGTTTCCTAGGCAACAAGGAAATGGTTGTGCTGATTTCCACCCAATAAAGGCAAACCAGTTATTTAATGGATGACTAAAATGGAACAAATATTTTATATTCTTAAATACCACTGAGAAGAAACTAATTATGTAAAGCAAAAAGGCAAATTAGCATAAAATTTAGAAAAGAAGATATTTACATTTTATATCAGAAACATAGTCGCAGGCCAACATATAGGGCTGTGCCTAAAAGCGATCACGAGTCAGCACTTCCGCTGCAGGGGAAGCTGCAGAACTTGAAATTCTGTTCTAGCACAATTAACAGATCTATTTTTTTCTATTTCTGCGTTGGCAGGAAAGTACCGGAGACACTCAATTCATTTCATCTTGAAAACTGTGAAGGAAGAGGGTAGTTTGTAGGTACCAGGAATGGGCTCTCATTGAAATACAGTCCCAGCGTTTCTCAGCTGAGAGTTTCCTGCTCACCCTGTGCAGTCTGTGGGAAGCAGGGCACAGGGGCAATGTAAAGTTGGAGCTCCAGATGCCAGGGCCTGCAGCTGCCTCTGCTCAGGGTCAACCCACAGCACACAGCTCCCTCAGGGCCCCCGGGGCCCCAGGAAGCCACAGGTGCAAACGCGTCTGCATTGCACAACTTGGATTCTGGGCACACCGAGAAGCCTGTGGTCCTGAAGCTCTGCAGGTAAACTGGTGGGAAGACTGAGTTTGGACTGTAATTCATCAAAGGTTCATCAAACCAGGCACATTTTTACAAAGTGGATTGATTTTGACTGATAAACTATTTCTGGACTGAAAAAGAAAAACAAGATAAAGAAATTGTTGGAGAGCTCTCAGCTGGGTCCTTGCCTGTGGTATTTGCTGAAAACAGAGGAGGCCAAAAGAGTTCAGATCACCAACACAGGGAATGTGTTGGCTGAAGAGACATCCATGGACTAAGATCAAGATGTTTCAACCAATCTCCAGAGGCCTGCTGGTGTCACCATTTGGGCCATGTACGCAGCTTCTTCATTCCTTCCAGAGCACAGCGCTGCACTGCCCCATGCCCACATCATGGCAGCAGTGTCTGCCCTGCGCCCACAACATGACAGCAGCTGTTGCTCCATGCACACGACATGACAATAGTGTTTGCTGTGCACCCACGACATGGCAGCAGGGGCTGCCCCAAGCCCTCAACATGGCAGCTGCAGTTTCCCTGTGCCCACAGCATGGCAGCTGAGGTTTCGTTGTGCCCACAACATGGCAGCAGTGGCTGCCCCACACCTACAACATGGTGGCAGTAGCTGCTCCTGGCTCAAGCTGACTGCTGATGAGCTCATCAGGAACACTGGAAGACAGCCGTGTGTCAACACAGCCATCACAGAAGCTCTCTCCTGCCGCAGATAACAGGTGGGATGACTGCATTTCTACAAGGCCTGAATGCACCTGGGCTCGCAGCTCATTTTGAGGCATGGCACTGACTGCTGAGTGCTCCTGAACAGCCTCTTTCAGAACACAGCTCTCTCGGATTTCAGGTAGGCAATGTGCTGGATGGGTTGCCATGTGCCAACATCTGACAGTACAGGGAATTTGGAAGAGAAGCTGGAGTTATCCCCTCAGCCCCACTGTAGTGATGGAGTGAATGGACTCTTGGTAATTTTTAGAGTGAAGAAAAGTGGGAGGAAAACTAGCTCACAAAAAGTAATAGTTGGCAATTAATGAAAACCAGCTTTGCTCTTTGAAGACTTCACAGATGCAGGGATAGGACAAATGCTTTTTGGTCGAGGTTCAGCAGGTTCAGGGGGGTCACATAGTTCACAGCACAGCATTGGCCTGAGCTGCCGGGTGCGAGTCGACAACTTTGATCTCCTGTGCTCCTCCCAGTTGGCTGCTGCTGTGTCAGAAATGCCTCTGTTGTTCCTGGGGATGGGAACGTGATAAGGAATTTCAGAGCACACTGAATGCAAAGCATCAGCTCTTTCCTGCCTCCAGAAGCCAGTATGGCTCCAGAATCGGCTGCATGGTAAATCTTCTCCTGTAGCCAACATCATTCTGAGATATCATACTTCTCTTAGCTCTTGCTTCCCATATACCACATGAACAAATAAGCAGGAACAAGCCCAGTGACCTCAGTCAAGTTGTGTTAAATCTTTTGCAGCCACAAAACATTTCCTCTGGCTGCCTGAACTGTAAGCAGACACCTGTAAGTTATGATTCTTTGCGGCTCAACCAAAGGATAGACAAGGAGACCACTGCTGCCACTTGGGAAAACCCATTGGCATTTACGGGAATGCTGAAAACATTCCCTTAGTAACATGGGTGGGAGGAGAGCTGTGCCTTTGAATCTCATCCCCCAGTAGGAGCTTCTCAGCCCAGCAGGAGCATGGGGATTTCTGACACCAGGAGCAGATGCAAATGGCTGCAGGGCTTTACATCCCCACTGCAGGGAAGCAGCCCAGTATGATTTTTGCCTGTGGAAAGCAGGTCTGTAGCATGGCTGTTTGTGTCTCCATGCCATGTTCCAGCTTACAAAATCTCCCAGTTCTTGGCATCCAAGTGAAAAGTAAATGAGGGGAGCATGTGTTTGGGTGATATGACACACTATGTGTTGCCTATACAAAGCATCCCCATCTGTGAAGCCAGCAGGATCTCGGGTACCTACAAACTATTAATTTTTCCCTGTGTAAGGACAGCATGAAGGGAAAAAGCCAACATTTTTGAAATCCAGTTCTAGGTTTACACTTGGCTGAAATGTCTTTCTGTTGCACAACAGCACAGTGAGCTGTGCTGGTAGAGATGGGATAGAGCTGGAGCAATTTTTTATTTAGGTGTACAGGAACAGAATAAACTACATATACTTCCCCCATCACACGTGGATTTATGTGAAACATTGACATGATTATGTCCGTCTGTCAAGGTGACAGTAGCAGATTCAGCTTTTTTTTTTTTTGGACACACAGTTTTAAAATACAAATGTTTACTGATTTGTCATCTTTTCTCTTAGAACGAGGGAGGGACAATCTTGCTTTTTCACCTCAGGGATCTATTTAAGTAATCTCGTCCCCTTATTGATGAATACAATCAGGTGTGATTTTCATACATATATACTCAAAACTACAGCTACCAGAGTGGCCCTTATCCTATGGGAGCAATGTCACCAGCTGATACAGTGAATTATTATTTTTAATAGTAGTTTTCTTTCCATAAAAGGTAGAAAAAGTCAGTATACTTTCTTGTATACTTCTTCCTGTTTTACAGAAAGGAGCTAATTGCTCAAGGTTTTACATACGGTTTACAAAACTGTTCCAATTGCAACCAGTACAGCCAAGCAAAATATTTGCCTATTTACTGCTCGGACAGTCTGGCAGTTGGAGCAGGGCAGGTGCCAGCACAGCTGTAGCATTTACCTTTGTAAATGATAAGGGTTTGAAAGATGACTGTGTGCATTAAATATCTGCGGTCAGGAGGAGACAGTCAGAAGCACTGAGAATACGGAGCTGGGGATTAGAGCAGTAAGTGCCCAAGAGACTTATTGTAGGTAACTTTGTTAGAAACAGAGAAAGCAAAAATCAAAATGCTGGTTGTTGTGTGGCAGATAAAGTTTTGGGAGGTGCTGCAGAGATTGGAAAGTGAGACTGGGACCAAAGAAGGGAAATGAGGGAACTGAATGAAGCTCTGAGTTTGCTCTGTTAAAGGCTTTTGTCCAGTCAGTTCAAGTTACTGCAGAGAATCTAGCAGTGATTCTGCAAATCCACCAAAATAATGTGAATTTTACTTAGAAATACTTCTTTCCCTCGCTAAGAGACACACATTTTTTAAAAAATCGGTTTTGAAGGTCCAACCTCAGGCAGTGCTGCAGCCCTGCCTTCCCTCCCCTCACTCCCAAGAGCTGCAGGAGGCAGAGCTCTGCATGGTTTTCATTAGGCAGAAGGATGAAGTGAGTTTTTTCTACAGCTCCTTATTGCTAGTGTTTGACAAGGACAGAGGGAGCTCAGCTTGTCTTGCCTTTGGTTTCATACCCTTAGCAATAAATAAATAATAAAAACATTCACCCCATGAACTGTGCACGACACATTATCATTTCCCACAGATTTCCAGATCATTAGGAAACCATGCCAGGCCAGCTTCCCATTGCATTGCAGAGTGGAGTTATGTTGGGAAGGAGAGGTCACCGAGGCGAGTTTCAGCTGCGGAGTGGAGCAGCACGGAGGGCACGTAGCTGGTCCTGCCCCAACCACACCTCTTGTGTCCATCACCTCCAGTTCTGCCACAAAACAGGCTCAGGGAGATCAATTTGAAGTAGTGCGTGGAAAGAGCCTTAGAAAATTGCTAGCGCCTTTCAAAGGGCTCCAGTCTATCCATTCTTGAAAACACGCGTGCAAGATCGTACAGGCACTGCTGCTGTCCTGGCCACAAAATTTAGCAGCTACTGGTGATGGCTGTGAAGGAAGGAGGCTGCAGCTGACCTGGAGGGGATCAGTTACTGGCTGTATCTGTGTTAGCACACTTTAAGTAATAGTTCTTTTCTGGTTACTGCTTCAAAGAAGGGATATTGGGCTTCTGAAGCATCTTCCACCCCTCTCCTGGTAACAACCTTCAGATTTGCATACGCAGTAACCCAACCACAGTTAACTTTTTGGTGAGAGGCAGTGCTGACAAACGCTACTGGGCGAGTCAGAAAGAATCAACTTGCAGAAGCAAGACAAAACATGCAATTCATTAAGCCACACCATATGATCATCTGAGTTCCAAGAACTCTTCAACTCCAGAAAGCACTGGTTAGGAGGAGACTTTCAGCTAGCAGAAATCGTGTGGTTGTCAGCAGGAGAAAGCAAGGCTGCAAACTCTGCTCCATGCTGCTGTCAGCCGGCGCTGGGGTCTGCTGCAGGCACAATGTGAGCAGGCTGGTGCATGGCTTTCTGGCTGCCTTGTAGGGAGTGTTTCTTTGCAAACTCCACATTAATGCAAATAACTTGTTTGAGTGTGTTTCAGATGCCTGCAGCAAGGGTGTGTGTGTGAAAGGTGCCCCATCAGCCCCCCTGTCTGCAGCTTGGTGATCCCAGGGCTGCAGTGGATGGCTACTGGTTGCTTCCAGTGCTCTGTGGGCAGTTTGTGAAATTAGGTGTTTGGAAAAACTCGATAATATTCAAGTATACTGGAACATTTCTTGGATCAGACTTCAGCATTACTCATGCATCATTAATTCTCAAAATATTAAGGGAACATTTATTCGTATTGGGCCCTATTCCGTTAAAGAGATACAAAGCATCTTGCTTGATCTGAACCATGATGCAACACACACCAAGACAATCCCCCATATAAGGATAGGCAGGAAACCAAAGCTGGGGCAGAAAAGAGTTGTGGGGCCTAAGTTCATGAGGAAACGTGGATTTTCTACTACACACTGTGGTGTGTCCATGTTTTATTACTCCAGAACTGCTAGATCTCATAGTGAATGCTTGTATTGCTTAACTTTTACACAGTCTTTTCTGTTCTCACAGCAGACTAATTTCAGCTTCATTTGGCATTCCTTTAATAACTAAGACCACTACTAACTTTGCCTGCATGTCTGAGTATGATGAAAACGCAGCCTTAGTACTGATGGTATTGGGACTGCAGCTGCAATCATTAAATCTGTTTTTCAGTTTCTGCCATTCCAGCAGATTCTGCTCAGTTCCAGACTTAGCACTGCCCTGGCATTTTTGCTGCATTTGTTACTGACATGCCAGAAGTACAAACAAAATGTTGAGTGAGCCTTGTTTCCGACCTTCTCTCTACTGGTATATAATTACTGTACCTACTACTTAACTGCTTGTATCCCAGCTCCTGTGAAATCAATAGTTGTGCACAACTTTTTGCGATTGGAAAAATTTGCAGCATGTCAGCAACAAACTACTAACTTGAACAGTTTTTCTGGACAGGCGATGCTGTTCCCTGCATTTTAATTTTGGCTTGGGGGCTGGAGCGTGATGTTGGCAGGATAGATGGGCAGCTCAGAGACTGCACCTGCCTTTTTATCACTCTCCAGACCCTCCGTCCTGTTACTCCTGAGCTCTTAATCTCCACTGGGTGACCTGGCTGCCAGGGTGACATTTTTGATGACAGGCTGACTTACAGCAACTAGCTCACTCTCTTACTTTACTGTATATTAAGTGTTGTAGTTCATGGCTTTCTCCACTAACGATCCTTTACAGATGGTTTGTAAGTATGTAGACACTGTTTGAAATTGCAGCCCAAGTGGACACGGAAGGCTGCAGAAATGGCAAGGGCCACGTGTGCAATTAGAGGAAGTCAGGTAACGACAAGGAGCGTGATGCCCAGGCTGGCAGGAGGAGGAGCCTTGTGGTACACGTGTCCTGCCCAGCACTGCCTGGCTCCCACTGCACCCCACAGAGAGCAGGGCACTTCTGCCTCTCGGATCCCTGTAGGAACATTGATTTATGCAAAACCAAAATCCCTCTAAAGAAATGTTTGGATTTCTGCTTTATCTTTTGGAGCTAAATAGAATTTGCTCTCTCAGCATCCTCCTAATTTCCATGGAATGACACAAGCTTCTGCCAGCTCCAACTCCCTGAGCTCCAATGGGGCCTCTGGTTTGGAAGACGCAGAGGCAGGAGGGAACGAGAAGCAAGGCTAGGTGGATAAGCCAGGTAATCTCTGGGCCCTGGGGACATTTATTCTCCAGCAGACAGAATTTGCATGTAAGAGTTGACCAGCTTCCCCTTCTCTTGCATACAGGGTAGTTTATCTTGGAAAGACTTTTTTTTCTATTTTAATGGAATTATTTTAGATATTCATGCTGGCTATACACACAAATTTGAAATGAAACATTGTATTTGCTTTTAGAAGGTGATTATTCTTTGTCACAGAACTGATTTCTTGAAGCAAAACCATTTTTTTATTTAATCCTTCTCACATGTTATTTCTCTTTCTACAATGTGAAAAGTAGTGCACAGAAATTAGACCCTTGTGTATAATGCAAAAGGCAGGCTTTAAATAAGAAAGTACTTTTGACAGACTGTAGGGTTAAATTTGCTAAGGTGAGCTGTGAGGAGATGCAGTTCTGGGAAGCAGATTGGAGGCAGGTGAGCTGAGCCGGCTGATTTCCAGTGCTGGGGTCTTCCTGAGCTTGAAAACAAGCCCTGTATCACTGCTACCTGCTTCGCTTTTAAAGCTGGTCAGTGTTGATGGAACAATGGCAAGATAAAGCATGAGTCTTTATGAAATCCGAAGAGAGGAAAGGCTGCTTGATAAACTAGAAATTCAGTCGCTTTATTTTTCAACAATTGTCTCATCTCTGGCACATCAGGTGGGTGTTAGCATTTTCAAGTTGTTAGCACTGCGGGGAATCGTGATACAGAAAAGCCTCAGCACGACACCACTGGAACTGGACTGTGGGCACCACATGGTGCAGGAAGGGAACCACAGTCCTGCAACAGTCAGACGTCGCCCATGGTGGGAGGAAGTGGGGAGAAGCACAAATGATGATGGAAGCAGTGACATAAATGTCACTAGGGAGGCAAAAACTGCTTTGTTATTTTTGTCAATTGAACTAGAGTGGAAATTGGGATATGCTCGGAGTGGTTTTGCAATGGTATAACAGGTCTGTGGTTATGAACTACCGGGCTTGATGCAGCGGTAACACTTGGTAAGTGGTGCATTTTCTAGACATGAGATCTTAGCTAGGAGTGTTAAATAGCTGCTGTAGTCCTTCCCTAGCAAAGACAGCTGCTTCATTTTTCTCAGAAGCTTTTCCAGGCAGCCAGCCTTCCTTCCCACTGTCTCTCTGAGGGGCTCACAGACTGCTGAATGTCTTTTCAGTGTCTAAGGAGCTGGCTTAGTTGTTTAATGATTTTACATATATTTACATATATGCAAATTTTTCCTTCAGGGATGCGAAAAGGTGAAAGATGTCAAATTACACTATTCAGTTTAAAGGGATGCTCCCAATGAACTCGTTGTGGGGGTTAGATTACCTGCACACATTTCTAAGGAACTCTGTGGCGGAGCTAAAATTGGAAGCCAGAACTGGACCTACGCAATGACTGTGCTCCCGTAGTGGAGGTTGCCCTGGGTTGCAAGGAGGGGTCTGTAGCAGCCCAGCATCACTGAGGGCTGCTACACAGGCTGAAAGCCTGTGCCAAGCTAGGGGTGTCCAGCCCCTACAAAGGGTCTGCTCCTCTCTGGCATTTTGCCTGGTTGCTCAGGCAAGAATGTGTGCTCTCACTGTCCATTTGCAGTAGGAATACTTCATTCTCTTTTTCTGTGGGTCTGTACAGGCACAAGACATTCCACTCAGATCATGAATTCCTGAGTTCCTCAGGCATCTTCATGAAGTACTTCCAACTATCCTTGCTGGCCTTCTTTCTCCAAGGCTTCTGCTTAGGAGAAGGATACAGCATCTTACCAGAAAAGCTGAAAATCAAGATGAACATCATTTTTCTTGGGTATTTAGCTATGATCAGTTACTCCCTATGATATGGAAAAAATTGAATATGAACAGAATTCACCTAGTCTCCTGCTACAGATAGAAGTTTAATAAGTGCCAGCAAGTGGATGAAAAATAAATAAGCTTACCATTAAGCTAATGAGTCCCATATGTTTTTATAGTCAAATAAAAGTGAACTGAATGTACTGAAGAGCCAAAAAGCAGATGAATGAACCACCACGGACATCCCAAGATCACGTTTAAAATGCAAATGTTGATATTTCTCACACACTTTTCCCTTATGTAAATCAAATCTAAAGAAGGCATCTGGTGGAAGAAAACACGTTTTGCCTTTGAGCTCATACTCGAGTGAATGCAGCAAACTGAACTTGAGAGAATACCTACTGGCTGCTATAGTTACTGGAGACTGCAGACAGTTGGGGAGTTACAGAACAGATTTGCCATCATGTAGGAAGCTGAGCCTTAATTTATATTCAGATCTACAAAGATTCATTTGAGAAGCTTTTTCTAAAAATGCAAGACACGCATTTTTCTCCTGGTATAAAACTAAAAATGTAGGATTTGAGGACTCCAGAAATAGTTGTAGTCGGAAAGCACTTTAATACCAGAGAAATCATACTGCTTCCAGGTTACCCAGAAGAAGAAAAAAGGAAAGGAAAAACAAATCTCATTTTCTTATGAGATTGATGTTACTTCTGCTGAAAAGATATGTTTAATATGTATATAATCCTATAAATTCTAAAGAAACATTGTATATTTTTATTCTTCCTCAGGGAAGAATTTTGGTTCCTTTGCTAAAGGTTTGGGCTTTAGCTGCACTGTTGCAGTTCTAGCTGCTTAGCTGCTGCTGTCACTAATAGTTGTTGGTTTGCAGGTCTAACAGATTAGCCCATTTTTCTCTGCCAGTGATGTCATTTAATTGGGCAAATTACATCTTAGAAGTACTTCTCGCTGAGGGCTATGAGTTTCAGGCTTCTCTCCAACAAAAAGTATGCCAAAATTCCTCTCCTTCCCTTTGAAGGTGCCACTTTGAATTAATGAAGCTACAAACTCAATTTGTGTGAGATGGACCTTCCTGCCCTTCGCCCCAAACCGTGCCTCTCATCAGGCCTCAGCTCCCTGTTCCAGCTGAGGTGCAAGGATGGAGGCTGCAGTTATGTTGCGTGCAGTTAATACAGTGCATGCTCCTGGGTGCTAATGTGTACTGTTAAGAACAAAGTAACTGAATGGTAAGTTTGGATCCATTGCAAAAGGAAACATGGGATGAAGTTCTATGTGATGATGGCTGTTTGGGTTGAGGAAAATGGTTCTTGGTCAATGCCATATTCACATACTTCTGCAATAGATGCCAACTTCCCCAGTGATACTGGGAAGTGATCTGGGAAGCAGCGTGTGTGTAGACCCAGTTTTCTTGTGAAACCCCTCACACATAGTGATATATATATAATGTACCAGGCACTAAGTAATGCTTGGCTGAGTGGTGTTGGGTGTGTTTTGTTATCTGATTTTCTTTTTGTATGTCTCATATATTTTGTCACAGTCTTTCTTGCTTTTTTCTAATAACCTTAAATTTCTGATTTCGTTTTTAGGGAGAGCAAAGAAGAAAAGTGCCCTTTTTTTCCTTACCTGCCTTCTGTTTTCCCTCTCCTTGGGTAAGATGCATTTGAATATCTTATCAGGTTTGTGCTCTGCTTTTCATGCCTGGGTTAATGTAAATATTCCTTTACCCAGCAGCAGCAAAGCACTGAGCAGCAGCACTTTGTCAATGTGTTGATGCTGTCCATATGGTTTCACATAGGGCACTTAAAATCACCTATGAAATGCCTTGGAAAATTCATAGTTGCTAGAACTTCACTTTCCTTATCACTGCCACAGTAATTCTCATTAAATTGACTTCCTTTTAAACTACCTTCCTGAAAGGCTAAAAGCTGTGAATATTCATCGTGTTTATTTAATTAATAGTGCCCTCTCAATGGAAGGCTTAAATAGCCAGCAGGTGACTTCCCCTCAAAAGGGACACTTTGCCAGCCCAAGCTGTGTGTCCCCACTCGATGCATACTTGAGAGCTCTAACTGGGGATTGATTTTCACAAAACATCTTTTTAAACTTGTGCACAAAGTTTTTAGTCTTTTTTTTTTCTGCGCTCTGAAGCGAGAATACAGATCTTAGCAACTATGAAACAAGAACTGAGCCCAGAATGGAGAGAAGTGGGTGATGATGTACTGGAGCTATACTGGTCTTTAATGCCAGCTGAAGTATTGGCTTTCACCTTCTGCGCACTATCTGATTACCCAAGTATTTGCTGTTGTTTTGCAATTGTTTTCTTGTTTGTTTATTTTCAACTTCCAGGTCTGTTGTTCTGAGATCAGATTGCATTCCTTCAACCTGAGACAGTCAGCTGACCAAGGTTTGTTTGTGCTCCACATTACATCCATAACATCACTGAAATACAACCTAGCACTGGGGAGAGTGCTCTAAGTGCAATATAAGGGTTATGTGACATTCCTTTGGCTGCAGCATGGTGCTGTCATGTGCTGACATCAGCTGCCAGACTGCTACAAGCCACTAATGACAACTTCCTTCCCTCATATCCGATTGTAAAGGCACTAATAGATCCAAACTGGAGATCATATCTTGCTCACCAGATGAAAGGAAATCATTCTCCTCCAGATTGGCAGAGTTAAAACGGGAATGCCATTCCTACTTCACCACAACTAAAGCTCACTTTACGTTTCAACACTGGGGAGAATAGCTGCATTTTTCTTGTTTTTTCTCAGTAACCAAAAAAGGTTCCGTCTGGGAGATCGCACTATCCATCCTTATGAGGTGCACCATATGTTTTAGTCTTTTTTAATTACTGTAGCCTTTACGATCTCAGATAAATGCCATACTTAGTGCTTTACTTTACAATTAATTCTCTCCTGCGGGAAGATTTTAAGTCTCTGTCTCTCATCGTATGTGAAGTGTAAAGGAGAATTGCAAATTTTCATTCTTATGGGCAAACAACGGCTCTGTTTAGAAAATAAACTTTAAACTACTATTACATCAAGATGCTTTTCAGCAAACGCTGTTATTGCCACATAACAGCAAATGCTGGAGATGAAAGACATTCTCTTTACAGTACGGTGTTGCATAAGGCAAGACATTGGTTTATTTGAAGATAAAGGTCTACATAAATAAAGAAGACATCAGTTCAAGTCTCTGCATGTTTCTAAGACAACCTGTATTGAGGTCTAAGCGTGAATTTATGTCTCAAGCAGGATTTTGGTAACCGGTGAAGAACTGAATCTATTTGCAGTTCTCTCCCACTCCTCAAACCCACATGCACTTTGCATGAAGTGCTTTGTGCACAGATCTCTTTCTCTCTCTTTCTCTCTTAAAAAAAAAAAAAAAAAAAAAAAAAAAATATAAAAAAAGTTGTAAATAACAGCTTGCAAGCTTAAATTCAGCCCTGCCGAATCTTGTGCAGAGATGACTAAAGTTCTGCTGGGAAACTTCTAAATGGCAGGCAGCACTTAGGTGCAGAGCTGGTGGCGTCACCTGGGGCCTGCAGGCTGCTGAAATGTCACAGCTCCCTGTCAGACACAGGAGGGACTGTCTGCACCCAGCACACACCTCAGGGTGAAATTCAGTAGCGGTGTGCTGAGGGGTGAGCCATGGCTGTGATGGGTCCTGCAGGCAGCTGCTGGCCTTGGGCCGGCTTCACCAGAACCCCACACAGGGCTTGTGCTGAAAATAGGGGCGGCCTGGGTCCTTCCCTGGTGGAAGAAGCTGGCACAGGCTGGAATCCAAGTGGGCTCCAGGTTTTCTCTCTGCTATTCCTCACGCAAGAGTGAAGCCTGGGCCAGCTGTAACTTTTCTGGAAAAGCCCAGAGGGCCGGCAGGTGACACATGGGTAAGTGGGGCTGTTCCGATGAGCTGCTGCCATAGTATCTTGGTAATACCAGTTTTCAGTTGACAGATTTTATCTTGAATATGCACATATGCATCTATAGAGAGAAAAGACCTTCTGTGACCCTTTATTTTTGCATTCCTTTGAAGGTGCATGCTTACTCTGGAGACCACCAGAATAGGATCTGTGCACAGCTGAGGATCTGCCCACTGCTGCCTGAAAACTTCAGAGCAACGTTCCCCCAGAAACTGCACTGATAAGACAGACCCATCTGCTGCAGGTCAGACCTCACTGTAGAGGTTTTTTTCCCTAATGGCTGTAAAACTAACAGGCTTCATTTTCATTCTCTCTGGCATTGTTAAGGAAAAACGGGGATATCCCTAAATAGTTTACATCTGTGCTCTGAATCTCGAAGAAAACACCCAGCCAATTTTCAGGAGAGAAACTGGAGACAGCTGTGAAGGGGGTGTTGCTGCTGTCTGTCTTAAGGGGTCATCTATTCCCTTCAGTGGTAACAGGAGAACTTTTTCCAAGGCAGTTGTGAGTTGGTCTGTGGTTGTGAACTGACTAGTGCCACATAGTATTATAGTCTTGTTACTTCCCTATGCAGCAGCATCCATAAATTCAGCACAGAAACACGTGCTGTAAAAGGGATATCTGTTGTATGGATTCAGCTTCAGCTGTAGTTTTAACTACAGAGGAGAAAAAGAAAAGGAAAAACCTCAGCAGGATTTTCCAGAGCAGGTAACTGTTGTGCTACTTAACCTTTAACTGAGCTGATTTTGTGTGAACTAGGTGTATTTATGCAGGATGACATCTCCAAGCAGTCCTTGTGGGTCTCATGAGGTAGTTTTGCTAACTTGGCTGGCTGCATGTCTGTGCTGCCCAACAACAGCAAGGATGCTTTGCCTCAGTAGATTATAACTTTTGCACGTTTTATAAATGCATTATGGTAGGAGTCAGTACTCACTGGCTCACATGGCCTTCAGTTTTCCAAGACTGAATCATCAGGCCTCCACACTGATTCAAGGTTTTATTAGCTTTACATGTTATTCAATTTTGGAAGCCTCTAATGTGAGACCTTGGTCCTAGCTGGACAAGAAATATGGTCTACCAGACCTTAGTGACAGTTGCCCACGTCCACATGGCTGTCAAAATGCAATTTTAGTTATTGCTTTGGATCGTTTACACATTAAAGCAAGCAAGAAAATCAGTAATAACAATTGTATGTTAAATAAGGCTGGAGTTGGTTGTCAACACAGTGAGTTTAAGTCAACATAATGCTAATTTCTTGTGCAAAAAGTGCTGAGGCTGTTAATAGAGAATAGCTTTGGGGAAAATTAATGATTGCTTTGGTGATACCTGCTCTTTCCTTGTGGGATCAGAAGACAGCAGTACAACTAGCAGCCTGTGCCACATCTGTTTCCACTTTTGTGTATTGTTGGTGAACAGAGCCAGGTGGTGTGATGCAGCTCTGCCAGCATCAAGGCTGGATCCACTCCTGGACTAGGGTGGACTAGAGCTGGTAACGGTAATGGTTTGCAATAGCTACTGAAAGGTGTTATGGCAAGGAATTGTCTGTCATGCCCTTTCCAAACAATAGACAGCATCAGGTAACAAGTTCTGTGCAGGGTAACATTGTACCAGCTGAGGGAATGGCCATCAGTTTATTTGCATAGCAGGTATTAGGAGCTCAGGGTGACATCAAGGCATAGACCCCAGTATCTTGGGCAGTATGCAAGTGTTTCTATTTGATTCACCCACAGGAGGAAAACTATAGTCTGTGTGAAGTAATTATAAAAGTTTACGTGCTTCTTTATCAGAGGAGACCATGCTGTATCTCTAAAATGCACAGGGCCCTCCTGTGCACATTGGCAGCGAGTCTCTGCTTGGATAGGCTGAGCTGGAAAGCTCTCATCAGAGCGGTGGTCTCTGTCCTGGTCTGGTGGGTCACAGTGGCTGAGGTTACACCAGATTCCTTGTGAAAATCTGGATGCTGATTAGAACAGGCTTCTGAGTGCAAGTTGTGTATGAGGAGTGAGCAATGCCTCATAAATGGAGTAGATGGGACAAAGCAACAACTCCACTTAACAAGTGAAGTGACAGAAAGTGCTGCTGGGGATTTGAGATCCTGATGGAAGGTGAAGAACTGGGGAAGGCTTGAACAGCATTTCCCTCTGTGTTTCTGAGCGCTGAAGATGAGACAGAGGTAGTTTCATTTATGATTCTGCTTGGTTGTGAAGACCCACATGTTTTCAGCAGCTTTCTGAAAACTCAGGGAGTGTGAAAAGTGGGCAACTCCATATGGGAAAGCAGAAACCTGGGAAATGGTAAAATGGTACTTCAGGGACGTGAAACACAGAACATCAGATGGAAATATTGCTTTGTCTCAGGGGTGAGGCTACAGTCTTCCCTGTACTGATAATGAAACATGTGATGGGGGAAGAAAAGAGCTTGTGATTGGGAATATTTAGGACCACAATTAAACATTGAAAAAATAATTTATTCTTAGGAAATAAGGGAATCTTACAGAGGCTGCTGCATGTGAAAAGCCCACAGATAACTAACGTTGTGTACATGGGAGTTAACCACAGGTTTTTCAAGAACAGAAATATGAGTGTATTGTGATCTGTCCGCAGGTCAGTCTGTGCCATGGCAAGCATACATACTCTATTTTTGTAAAGTTTTGTGGTGTGAGCACTGCACACGTGGGCAGAGACACTGCCTCTAACAACAACAGCTCCATCGAGTTGTTAGAGGGTACTGCAGCCTGAGGTGCATATGTGCTCATCATGGAAGCAAATGGAAGAAATATTTATTTGAAGGTGGATATACAAATATGAGTCCTCACACTGATGAGAGCAGAAATACTGTCGTGAAGAGAAAAGCTCCTGGCTGCTGAAGTTGAAAAGGTAAAATTCAGTAGTTGGCAAGTATGTAAACTAAAGGAACGAGTAAAGGAATGACAGAAGATACAATTTACTTTGGGTTGAAAGCTCGGCAAGTCCTCACTTGTGCTGAAAGTGAAGGGAATTTAAAAAAAAAAAAAAAGCCCCACACAAACTTGAGAGAAAGCTTAAAGTTGGTCACGCTGGCTGGCTGCCCGCCTGCCCCTGCAGCCTCTCCAGT
Source organism: Centrocercus urophasianus (assembly GCF_019232065.1). NCBI lineage: Eukaryota > Metazoa > Chordata > Aves > Galliformes > Phasianidae > Centrocercus > Centrocercus urophasianus. Next base: position 14,049,803 of record NW_024884778.1, on the reverse strand, counting down.
TCCATCCCTGACAGGTGGGCTGTACATCCCCCCTCAGCCCCAGCTGCTGCCCATCCCCTTGCTGCAGGGCTGCTGCTCAGGGCACAGAGCTGGGCAGCCCCACTCCTTCAGCAGAGCCCCGTATCCCTACCCTGGGCTTAGATATTAACAGGATCAGGAGACAGTGGTCTGGTGTAGCCCAATGGGGGCACTTTGCTGCCTGTGTTTCCATTGCTGTCAGTCCCTCGGTGATTTTACTGCCTGTCGGTTGCTCAGTCGATGCTCTTTGAAAGATGCTTTTTAATTCCTCCTGACCTCTGAATTATTCTGGACTGTGCCATCTATTGTCACACAGTGCAGCAGTGTGTATGCAGCTTCACTGGGTGTTTCAGCCCTGCTCATGGTTCAGCTGCCAGGCTTCTGCTCATTTACTTTCCTCTTGCAACCTGTAGCCATCTTGTCTTTCACACTGACTGCTCTCCTGCATCCTACCTACTGCTATATCCAGCAAGGCTGGGTGCTGTGTTGACAGATCTCTGCACCCACAGAGTCCCACTGACGTTTGCAGGGCTGGATGTGGGTGCAGAAACCCACATCAAAAGAGCCCACACAGGAGGAGCCCGTGGGCTCTGGGTCCTAGCAGGGAACCTTCAATGTTTGTAATGTTCTGCTGACATTTCAATACAATACATTTCTTAATTTTTTTAGAATCCAAACATGAAGAACTACTTGGAGGATAACTGCACATGATGCAGCATGTTGGCGGTCATTCTTATCTCGGATATCTGCTTTGTTTGGTTTACAACCTGCACGTAATTCAATGCAGCAAATCTGAAGAGGATTTGAACAATGGACATCAATCATCTCATTCACCACCAAAGGAGATAAAGCTTCATCTTTTTTTTTTTTTTCCATGACTTTCAAGGTCAATACTGAAACATTTTTGGAAAAGAAAGCAGGAGCTCATTGTTTCAATTTTATCCTCAATTTCTTCACTGTCAAAATGTTCAGGAGATCCTCTGAGAGGAATGAAGATTGCCAGGAGGAAACAGGAGAGGCCAATGGGGGAAACGGGAAAATGCAAATCTGCCCGCTCTCTGCATGCCTCTATTGTCAGATTTAAGTCTGTCTACTACTGCATAATGAGAAATCAGTCCAAACTGAAGCGTGTCTGATGCACTCAGCCAAAGTTTCTTGGGAGCTTTACTATACATTATGAAAATGAAGGCAATGAGCCCTGGAAGAGAGCATGTCATACCTGCCTCTGTGGTCAGAGGGCAAAGGAAGAGGCTGATCTTGGCAGAGGGTTTGTCTCTGTAGCCAAGTAGTCCAAAAGTTCACAGACCAGCTGATGTTTGTAGATGTTAGGGTGCTCCTTCACAGAGGGGCTCTGCATGCTGGCACAGTAGCCGCAGACATGTTTTCTTCTGAAAATCTGTTAGCAGTACCTGTAGTCATGTCTGCCATGAGAGCCATGGCTTCTTTTGTGGATTAGTTGATGGTGCAGAAGGCTGAGAACAAAGAATAGCTTCCAGTCAAGTTCCAAGACAAAGATTGTTTTCCTGCCATTTTTCCTGAGGAGCCATTTCTTGTTTGCTTTATGTACAACTTTCAGATACTTGCATTAATCTGAATGAATGCCTTCCTGAATGCTGCTTGTGAGTGCTCTTAGTTTATCAGTTCATTAAATTAACAGCGCACCACAGCAGGGCACATTTGCTCCTCGTTCAAAGAATTATGCTTCATTGCTCTGTTTCACATGTGCAGCTTCCTCCAAGAGCACTGAATAAGTGTAAGAGAGTGAAGGGTTTGGCCAAACAACTGCAGAAAAAACAGTTTATGATAAACTGTTAGAGTAAACAATTCTCACACCATGTTCACCCACTACAGTAGGAATCCTCTCGTAAGCCATTTCTTTAGCTCCCCACTGTAAGAGTTCAACCATGCAGGTCATGGCAAGACTTGGCAAGCCTCGGTGATAAAAATCTCCAGAGCAGTATGAGACTCCACTGGGATGTTCAGAGCAGAAGTACATTGGCTTTGTTTGGATGGGGCTGGTCTTAAAATGGCACGGTTTTCTTCTGATTTGAAATGAGTTGGAATACTGATGCACTGATATTTCAAAGCAGCCACATCTGCTTAAAGCTGTTCCTATGTGACCTACGCATTTCTCGTGTTTCCCAACTCTATGTTGCAATAAAAGGCATGCTGCTAAATGGCTGTCTTAGTCCAAGTAGGCATTGTTTTTCTGTTGCTTTATGACATCTTTCTGAACTCTGAAAAAAAAAAAAAAACCAAAAACAAAAAACTGTGGTTGGATGAGAACCTGTGAGAAAATATTTCAGTCTGAGTCTGCCCACACTTGACAGTTTTTCAGCCCTGCTCTGTGGTTGTTCAGAGTAGCACTGCTTTGCAGTGGGAATGCTATAGCCATGTGGAAGAGATAGTTCTGGAGTCGGTGTGGCCAAATAGCTCCTACAATGTACAGAGGCAGGAAAAAAGGGGTAGAGAATGCTGCTGGTAGGGTCCCCACTGGTCTGCAATTAGGAAATCATTGCTTATGGCTTTTTTTGTTTGTGTGTAAGGTCTTGGATTCTGAAATATAACCCCCTATGTCAGAAGAGAGAATTCCTCTGCTTTGGGGTTTTCTTGTGGAAAAGCTCCATTTGCTTGTTATTGGGTCAAGTTCTCTAAGCCCAACAATGCCACATATAGAGGCTTTTGTGTCCACCTTTCCTGACTGTTTCATGGAAGGAAAATGCAACACCAGCTCTCTCCCGTTTGGTGCCCCGTGCAGAGAGAGCTGCAGGATTGCTGAGGATGTGAAAAATGGACAAATGAAAGTCCAAAAGAACATTTTTCCTCCCTGAGTCAGACTTCCAAAGAGCTAGCTCAGCTTTCCAAAGCTAGTCCCTAAGTGGATATGTGCTAATCCCACCCATGGTGAAGGCCACTCTATATCCTGCACGGACTCACACGGCCTGCCTTACCCTTTAGGTCCCTGAACACTGTCTTTTGTCAGTTTTCTTTCATTCGGAGATGATGAATATTTCCTTTTAGCTTCATTTTATTAAGTCCTGGATGTATCAGTTCTTCAGTGTCACTTGAATACAAAGCAGAATATTTGAAAAGATCTGAAGATCTTAGAAAAAATAATTACTCTATTTCTGAGCCACATTTTTACTCAGAAAGATGGAGTGATGGCAATGCCTAAGGATGGACCACAGCATAGGACTCCATGTTCCAGTTAAGGTTTCAGCCTGAGATCCTGAGCACAAATTCTCTGCGTCTTCTCCCACCTGAAGGTGCACCAACTTGTGCTGCGTCCATGTTTGTTTCCTCCACCACTGAGTGGTGTCCCTCACTGCAGTACGTTCACCTGTTCACCTCTGGGTACAGCAAGTGCACTGGGCATGCTGTTGCACAAGTGGTGAGAAAGACATTTAACTTTTGTCTTTCATGGGTCTGGCTAGCTGCCTCCGGCTAGGAGGGTCTCCTGCTGCCTCTGTCTGTGTTGATAGAACGAAAGTGGTGGTAACAGTCAGTGGACGTTTTCAAAGTGAGGAAATTTCATGCTGAAGATCTGATGGAGACAGGGGTATGGTTCAGATCCCCTCTTGGATCTGAGGAAGAATCTTTGTGCCTGAAAGCTTGCTGAATTTTTTCCATAGGTATGAATCAGTCTGATTATACATGTCAGTCCTAGGCTACGTCTTGCTGAAACCATCACAGCCCTAACAGTGAAAACTGCTGGAGCGATTCCAGGAGTCCCCTTAATTCCTGTTCTAGACTATCACAGCCACAGGGTGGACTTTTGTGTGCTTTCCCAAACCAGTGTGACTCGAACCCTGGCACACAGTGCCAGCAGATGTGGGCTTCTCCCACCTCAGCCACAAACCTATGGTGCAAAGTACAGATGAAACATCTGACTGCTGCCTCCCATCTGCTTGTGGCACAGCAGGGTGGCAGCAAGTGGCACACATAGATTATCACCAGAAGATTTAGGGAGGCTGTAAATGCCACCTTCAGAGCAGCAGTGCTCATGGTGTGTTTTTGCTGAGGTGGAGAGAAATGCAAGTCCTCCAGCAAGTTATTCATCTGTTCGTTCTCTGATTCCTTCTTCAGTCAGATGAAATTCAAGACTGTGTAGGATCATTTTTGGAGTGTTGATTGTTTCCTCACAAAGTAAATAGCATTTTTCTCTTTAGCTAAAGTTGCACAACAGTTTTGTGCAGTTGTGCATGCCTTGAGGGTGTCCAGCAGTGACTGGCAGCAACCCCTCTCCCCATACACATTGCTGCATTGCACAATAAGGCAGTCCCACTTTCCCAAGCTTTGGCCGTGTCAGAGACAGGATACCACATTATTCAGAAATGGAAATTCTTACCCTGCTACTTTTCCATAATTGTACACGCATTTTGTCAGTGCAGATCTCAAACTTGCCTGTGAATGGGAGCTGTTGAGGGCCAGAGGCAGCCCAAGTTTCTCCAATTGCTAGGTAAAGTTCTGTTTTTACTGCCAGTGAGAGTGGGCTGGGCTATGTTTGCTAGAATGAGAGGGGAGGGCATGCTGAGGCATTTCCCCTGCTGTGGCAGAGATGGGGGGAAGCAAGTCAGCGCTGCTAGGAGCCAGCAAACCTGTTGCTCTATCTCTCGGTCACCAGGAAAGCCGAAACCAGCAGCCAGGCTGTGGATGCTCAGCTACACCCATCTGCAGATAGCTGTCTCAGTTACCTGTGCTGAGGCCAGGCTGCTGGGACAGAACCCTTTCACTGAAGGTCTTGGTGGAGCACCGAGTGCTGGGTTTCTCTGGCCCTGCCTGTGCAGGACTGGGCAGAGCAGTGGGCTGCCAACCTCTCCAGCGGGCCTCAGGCAGGATGAGCAGTCAGGTCTGGATGTCTGGGATGTTTGGGCAGTCCCTTTTTTCCATAGCTAAATGCTGGAGGAGATGGAAAGCCTGTCTGTGTGTCCCTCTGTTGCCTGTCCCAGGACATCACACAGGAGCTTGAGCTCAGCCCTAGAGCCAGACCAAGAGCTGGTAGTGGCTTGTGTTGCACAAGCATAAGGGCAGGGGGACCGAGCCTGGTGTGCCATGCAGGGTGGGACGGGCTGCCTGTGGCTCAACCAGGGTGCTTCTGGGAGGCCTGCAGGCACAGCCCTGCTGCTTGGTGAGGGAAAGATACCGGGGTTATTCTTATGACCCTCTGAGGGATGTTTTCTCAGTGTGTAGTGCTGCTGACTTGGTTCTTCCCAAAGTCTAGTCTCTGATTTGTACCAGGTTGGGTCTTTACATTTAGTCTCTATCGTCATATAATATGACAACTGGGCCATCCTGATGGAAAAACTTGGCTCAAAATGACCAAAATGCTCCTGTGACAGGTTGCAGCGAAGTAAGTGAGGGATGGCTTAGATCTCAGTCAGCAGCAGTGGGGCAGAAAGGAAGTGAAAAGCCCTCCTTAGCACGATTTTGAAGCCGACTTTGATTGACTGAGCGGGCTTAAAGTGGGCAAACCCGGGTGGCAAAGCACCTCTGCCCCTCGGCAGGCGCAGGGCTCGGTTTTCACTCCCAGCTCATTTTTAATTTCTCTTAATGGAAACCCAGGAAATGGGATGCAGACCTTTTTCCTCACGTGAGCGTTACAAAACAGCCTCCCTCCTTGTTACGGGCTGCCCAGCCCCGCTCCGCGGGCTCCTCGGGCTGCGGCTGGCCGCGCTGCGGAGCGGCTCCGCTCCCGGGCGAGAGGGGCAGCCCCGCCGCAGCTTTCCGGCCCCTCCCTCCGCCTCCCGGGGTCCCCTCGCCCCTTCCCCGGCGGAGCGGAGCGGAGCAGCACGGTAAGTGCGGCGCGTTGCCGTCCAGGGCGCCCGCCGGTGCCGGGCGGAGAGGAGCCGGCTGCAGCCCCTCGGAACAGGGGACGCGATCCAAAAGCCGTTTCCTGGCTACCGGGACAAATATGCAAATATTTCCTTATGCTGTTTCGTTTCTCTCCGTCTCTCTCTTTTTTCTTGTTGTTCTGAAAGTGGCAAATCGTCAAACAACAGTAACAAAAAGTTGCTGTAGATGTTTTGGAGCTGTTGCTTTATGGAAAACAACTCCCTGGGTGGAGGCGAGAGCAGCTTGCGGTTCGGTGGGAGTGTTTGCAAATCAGATGTCACTTGGAGGTAGGGGAAATCTGGCAAAATTACCCTGTGAACGCGGTCTGCAAGCCGTGCAGGCTCGCTCGCCTCATGTGAGCTTAACGAAAACCAACGGGAAGTTTGCAAGGAAGAGTAGAAAATGCATGGGATGACTAAGAGAAGTGCTCGCTGCCGGGTTTTGCTGGTGTTTTTTGATTCCTGAAGCTGGGTGCGAGCACTCACTTGCTGCCTCCTAAGGAGAGCAGAGCGTGGGTCTGTGTCAAGATATGGGGAGCAGCCTTGAAGCACTGGTGGAGCAATTAAGCCTCAGGCGGTATTGTCTTGAAACTCGAGCGAGAGCCAGCCTGCTCTCTGCCCTCATGCTCCCCATGCCTCCCCTCACCTTAGCGCTCTCCTGTTGCACGAAGCCTTGTGCTGGAGCCCGCTGTCCGCTCTGAGCGGGGCCGAGGAAGTAGGGCTGGGTGCGTGGTTTGTGCTGCCTGCAGGAAGGTCCCTTGAGCTCACTGGTGCCATAGCGGGACCGGCTTCTTCCTTTGGTACCAAAGGAAAAGATGTTATTGCAGATGAGTTCTTGGGTTTTTTTTGCGCCCGCAGGTGTTGAGCAGAGAGGTGGTGATGGAGGGCGTGTCTGTGCCTCTGGCTTTGTAAAGGATCATCAGCACCTGAATGCACCTCCTTCTCATGGAAGGCTTTGCTAAAACAAAGGCATCCTTGCCCTGATGCTGGGTGGGAGGCTCTGGGCACAGGTGGTGGATACGGCTTCACTTTTAGCTTGGCTCAACTGTGATTTAACAACAGTAGAAGCTATAGATTGTGGCAATATAATTTGCAGGTGTAAAAATATTTGAGAAAGATGCAACTTTATAGTAGTAAATCACCTTTGTTATTCGGGTGGGTGAAACTAATTTCAATACAAAAGATTTTTCCTGGAGTGGCAGAATGAGGCCTATGGAGGCCAAAGAAGTCTTACCTACTTTTTAAACTGCTTATTTTCCCAAGGGTTATCAATTGGACCTGTGAAATTCAATCACTTTGAAGACGCAGCTACTCTAGCATCAATAGAGATGGTGTTGACATAAAAATACCATCCAAAAATCACACCTTTAATTGGCATTAGTGTGTTGGCAGACCTTTTCCAGTGGTGCTTTACCCTTCAACAGCCATATTATTGTAACTGTATCATGTGCTGTGTCTCATGGGCAAAGGCTCTGGGCAGGATTTGTTGAGTTCAGTGTGACGACTGAAATTGTAGAATCATAGAGTGGTTTGGGTTGGAAGAGAGGTTAAACATCCACCGGTTTGAACTCTACTTCCCTTTCACCTTCTCCAGTGAAGACAAGAAGCCAGTGGCAGAGGAGCTGAGCCCTTCAGTCTTGGTAACATCTCAGTGATTCCACTCTTGTGGAGCTCCTGGACTGGGACCGCTGCACAAAGCTGCTTTGCAGGCTGCACTAAGATAGTGAGTAGGCAAACACTAGTCTCTCAGTGTATTTAAGTAGTAGGAAAAATGTGGTTTTTTTTTTCTTTAAATTCAGGTGTTTCCTTGAATAGAGAGATCCTTCACATTTTTCCTTCCTTCTGACTGTCCACCTGTCCACTCACTTTAACATCTTTTCAGTTGCATTAGGTGGTTATACGTCATGATAGTCTTCTAAATGTATCTGATCTACATAAAACTGGCAGAAGCTGTGTTTATTTGAACTTGTGCACTGAGTGGTAGGTAGCCTTACAAGGGTGATGATGGACAGCAAGTCTCATGGTACCTAACAGCACCAGGAATTACATTCAGTGTCATCTGTACCTTCTGTCCTGGTCACACCTGCAGCATTGGAGAGCAGCAGTAACTTGTGTACGTGAGAGCTGGTTGGGTGTGCATAGCTGGGAACCTGTGGACCCACTGGAAAAGACTCATGACCATTCAGGAGTCTGCACTGGAGTGCTCATGGGAATGGCTTTATTCTGTATGTGGGCAACACAAAGCCCTCCAGGCACCCCAGTCTGGCTTTTGTCTCTAATGGCAGATAGCTCTGGAGCAGTAGTGCAAGGAGATGGCATCTTCCCACCTGCTGTGGCTCTGGTTGGTATTCAACCCTGTTATTGTGGTTTGTTTGTTAGTTTATAAAATATTTTGTTTTACTGGATAGTTCCTCAACAATGAAAAGGGAGGTGCTGGGGCACTTCCATGTGGCCAGAACTGCTCTAGTCCTGGGGATCCCTATTCCTCAGGATCTGCAAAAGCATAAAGTAGCTCCATGCCAAATCCATGCTGTGACCTGCTTTCTCTGTGTTGGAAATACTGCTTTTTGCACTTTACCTCTAAGGGCTTCCATGGTTGTCATTGCTGTAGTGTTTGGTATCTGCTCACAGTTCTCAAAGCCTACGTGGAGGCTCTTGTGTATGGAGAGTAACCTGATTGTCATCCTCATGCCCTTGGATTTTATATCTTTTGTGAATCAAACTGAGCCCTGCCCTTCACAGCTGCTTTCTTTCTTTTATTCTGGGACATGACAAATATTTACAATGTTAGTTTCTTTCAAACTGCTGTTTGGGAATTTTCCCATGCTTTGGAGTTTCTTCACCTGGTCTGTGGGTAAAAGCTGAAATTTAACTGCTTCTGGCAAAACCAGAAGAGTTCCTTATGTTATCCAGAGATTCTTGTGGTTGTTGAGACTTCACTGGGCACAAGCTTTCCTACAGCTGCCTTCTGGCTTTTCAGCATCATATCCTGAGGGAATCAGAGTGTGGCTAGCTGGCCCTAGAGTGTTTTGGGATTGCTTGACTCCCTTCTGAGCCAGCAGCCTTGGAGAATGCTCCAATCTTTTCTGGAGGTGGCCGTAGTCACAGGTGCCTTAAATTACCCAGGAAGAGGGCTGTGCCTGCTGGGATCTCTCCTTCCTCTCCTGTCCCAGGGCTGAACTGTACCTACGCGTTTCTTTTTTAGATGGTATGCAGATCCCTAGTGGCAGAAAGAACCTTGACTCTTAATTATTCTACTTCTTATCTCTTCTTAGAGGTACCAGCAGCCCATATGTTTAGAATAAGGCTCTGATATAGTTTTATGGTTTCATGTATTCACTTTTGTTTAGCTTTTCCCCTCATTCTCTTGCATTAGAAATTTGGATTTCCTGCCAGCTCATTGGCACAATATTAACCTTTCTTTTTGCTGGACGTGACATGCTGCCTTCAATAACAGAGGCTTGGATTTAATGTCCCAGGGGGTCCTTTCCAGTTCTATGTTCACATTGATTAGGAGCTGAAAGAGTTTTATGAGAGGGGCTTTCCAACGGCTGGTTTGTTTTCTCCTGCTTACATTACTGTGGTCTTCCTTTAAGAAATCAAACTCTTGAAAGAAACGTATATCCGACTTAAATATGAAATTGGTCTATGAAATTGCAGCTCATTCGAGGCCCATTTGTGCTCCTTCTTTTGAACATGCTTAGGGCAAGATCAGACCTTTTGACTTACCTTTCAATTCTTCTTACAAACCTACTGTATTATTCATGAAAATTAAGTTGTGCTAATTACATCTCCTGTTCTGCTTTATGCGAGACATATATTCCTGTCTGACTTGCTTGCTAATGAACATTGTGGACTGAATCCAAACCCAGACAGAAGTTAAAGCGCTGTCACAATCCATGCATGCAGCTCACTCTCATGTCGTTGTCCAGATGTGTCCTCCAGGCATCCTCCAGTGGCCAGGAGATGTCACTGACTTTTATTGCTGAGTGCACTGCATCCTGTGGCTTTCCTCAGTGTGGTCTCGTTTTTATGAATGAAGGCAGGCAATGAGTGTCGAGTTGTCCAGACTGGTGCCAGGAGCCTGGTGTTGTGAGGACTGGGTGGAGGCACTGTTGGAGGCAGTCTCTGGTCCCACCATGGGATGCCTGTATACGGCTGCACTGCTGCTGTGGGGTGGGCTGGGCTCAGGGGACACTGGGGAGAGAAAGCCATGGAGAAGTGTAACTTCAGCAAAGTGAAGGTTTAAAAATTGTACCTTCTATTTCAGAGACTTCTTCCCTGCTGATTTTGGTAGGATTTTATTTTCTTGGATTCTTAGAATAAAGCTTCCTTCAGTTCAGTTCTGGTTTTTACTCTTGATGCTATTTGGTGAACAAACCCTGGAGACAAGGAGCTCACTTTTTCCTGTATCAGCAAAACTTTTTAGTAACTGCTAACCCCTACACCTGTACATGTCTGGTGAAAGAAGGATCTTAGCCTGATTTTGTCTAGACTGGTGATGGAAGGAGAAAAAGCAATTCGTGGGGCATGGATACTTTTTGGAAACAGAAAATATGACTAGCAAAAGTTATATCCCCAAAAGAGCTGGCGGGAGGGATCTTCTGGGTGTTCTTAATCTACCTTGCTGCAAAGTCAGCCAGGTTAGCTCAAACCACCTTTGTTTTGACTTAAATTAGCTGAGTCTGCAGTAGTGCTGTGAATGTTCGCTCTGTCCCTCCTGCCAGACGTGTGGTGGGGGACTACCAGCCAGCTGCTGGTCCTCAGCCAACTCCTGCTGCAGCCAGGTCCAGGAGAGGCCGTCTGTGTCCTGTGGGCTTCGCTTAAATCAGAGCTGAGCCATTTGCCCAGCATCAGTTTAATTAGCTTAAAGAATGTGCCCTATACACTCACATTCATGCTGTCCTTCACCTTCAGCTCAGCATATATCCCCTAGTCCTAGTTCTGGTCTCATTAACAGTCCTTTCTGGGAAATTTCACAGATCACCAGAGCTCTGTAGCAGTCAGCAGGGGTGGGATCACTGCTTAAGAGGGTCTGCATGGTGCAGATGGAATAGTTTGGTGTTTGATTTGCTGATTTACCCCTGAAAGGAGAGGCCTGCTTAGTTACCTGATGATCTGTGAATCATTTAAGATGATACTGGATATGCATGCATAGAGTAATTTAAAGGATGCCTATAAGATTTGAATTGCTGTTTAAATTAAAGGCATTTTGGTGTGTATGTTTCTGTGACAATCCCATTCTAAGCATTTTATAGAAGCAACTTCTAGGACTTCTGCTCTTCCTTATGGCTCACTGGACTTTGGATACCAGGTTACTAATATAATGATGGGAGCTAGTAAAGAAGTTTTGCTAATATGTCACGAATACTTGAGATACAAAGGAGACAGAATACATTTAGAACCTGAGATCTTTTCCCAGATGAATGCTGCCTTAAATATATCACTGAAAAGGGGGGAAAAAAAAAAGCCCCAACCCTGACAATGACAACAACAAAAAACCCAAATGTTTCTGCCAATGATGATGATTTTTTCTAAGAATTAAAAACAACTGTTTAGAAATGATTAATTATTGTAGCATGTGAGCACGGTAAGGTTTCATCCATTCACAGCAGTATTTCAAATGATTTAAAGTTGTTTGTTCAGGGTTTGCTTTTACTATGTCGCTAGATGTCATGGATTTGTTCCAGCTGTCCTCCACACATGTATTGCTTGTGATAGATTTTGCGTGAGAACGGGCTGCCAGATTTTAGTCTTGATACCAAAGCCCAGTTTTGTTTCAGTTTTAAAACAATTTTGCTTTGCAGAATATACTGCTGGCCTTTAATAGAGTTGGTAGAGAAGATGCTGGCTACTCTTCTTGCACTGAGGCTGGGCCTGGTTTCCACATGTGGAAGGGTTTGAAGCTGAGAGCAAGCATGGGCGTATGAGTGGTGATCTTACCTGTCCCCTCTGAGCACAGCCACATCTCCCCTGGCAGCAGCAGTGCCTGCTCACTGCTTCCCATTGCTGTCACTGCCTCTTGGCAGGAGGCGGCAGCCTTCTATCTACTGGCTGCATTCTTCCAGAGAGCGCTGCCTAATTTGCTTTAGGCAAAATCAAGTGGATTATGTCAAACCACTAATTAGACTATCGAAGATAATCCTGCTGGCTTTTGGGTTTGTCTTTTTCTTCCTGAAATGCGGTGGGGAGGATGGTGAGAGCTGCTCAGTGGCCACGTGAGAAGGGAGCTGGGCAGCGCAGGGCTTCGCACCAGCACAGCTGCAGCTGAGGGACAGCGGGCACCATGGTCTCAGCTGAGGCTTCAGGAAGTCATTCATCCACAGAGATCTTTCTTCCTCATCTGCCAAAGCTTGCCCACTGGTTCCAACAGGTCTTTTTTTTCCTTTTATTCAATTCTTGTTACTGGAACACTTACATCTGGTAGCAGGTCATCTTCTTCCTATTTCACTTTTTAGTTTCCTAAACTAATCTAACTCAAGCGTGGAGCTCTGTTGAATAATCAATATAATGCACTGTCTGATTATCTTGAAAGACTGAGTATGATTAATGTATTAAAATTGGATGGCCACTTGGAAAGGATATAATCTGATACTGGAGAGAGCAGATTGATTTGGGGGAATAGCATAGATGGGTCCGTGTGCTCAGAGGAACTGCAGCGTGCTCTGAAACATTACAGCTTGCCTTTAGAGAAAACCAAAACTGCACTCTGCTCTCTGACACGCTGTTTGGTTTTTTGGCATGGTTGCTTGCTCTCAGCCAGAAGGATTTGCTCTGTGGAAAGTGTCTGAAATAATGTGCAGGCTTTTGTAAAATGCAAGCAAGAATAGCAGGAGTGCACAAGAAGTGATCTCTCTTCCTTTTTGTTAATATTTTTGCATTCTTTTTGAAATGTCATTTTAGTACACTATGTCCTGGGGTACTGCAAGTGTCTGAGTATTTAGGATGTGTAGAAGAACACGACTGTGCAATAGCATCCCCTCAGTCTGGGCAAGCAGGTAACCTTTAGAGCATTGCTTTTATTCTTATATTCAAACAAGGTGAGCTAGTAATCAAAAAGGATATTTACTGGTAGATTTATGTTTACAAAAAGCTATCCTCATGTACAGCACAGTAGAAAAAATAAGTTAGCAGTTTATCATGAAGCTGAAGCATACCTCCAGACTAGACAGTGTCACAGTGAATTATATTTCCTGGTTTGGCTGCTGTGGTCTAAGGTTGACTCTGAGGCTGGAAATGCCTTTTTTTTCTTCTTTGCTTGAGCACTACTGGCTACTGTGATGTCCTAATGTGCAGCTAAGGTTCCAGGTGCTGCTAAGTGGGATACATCTCTGCACTGGAAAAAAACACTCAGGCAGCAAAGTGTGTGTCAGGCAAGCATGTGTGTGTTTTAAATAAACCAGTCTCCACTGGGTTTAAAATGAAATGTTTCCATTTCTTTTTAAGCCTGCTTTTCTAAAACTCATTTGAAGAGGCTAAATAACATCTGCCATCAGTGACTTCTTTGGGCCCTCGCCCTGCGAGCACAAAGCCTCTGACATTTGGGTTGGCCATCAGGATGGGATGCAGGGTTGGGTGTTCCTGACAAGCACCTGGGCAGCAGCGTTTGTGTAACAATGCTTACTAACTTTTTCTAGCTGGTTTTCAATGAGATATTTCCTGATGTGCAAATGAGGTATGTTTTGTTTTTTCAAATAAGCAAAAACTAATTTAAAATGTTGTGTTTTTTTTTTTTTTTTTTTTTTTTTTGCAAATCATGTCCTGTTCTTACTCTTTAATGAGCGTGGATTTTAAGTTGCAGAGTGGCTGTAGTCCTTCTGACCTGCTTCCCCTCCCCTCCTTAACTGACACTGATATTAGAACTATGGGAAAACTTACAGTGCTGGCAAAACGGGTGGAAAATCAAACGTTGAATGTTTTGCTTGAACATTTTGTGGTTTCTCCTGAAATTCTTTGTCTGAAACAAAGGATGTTCTTTGTTCTTATCTGGGGGGGTGGGAGGGGAAATGGATTTTATTTCAAAAAAAATCTGCAGTGTCATTGTGGATCACTAGGGTTTCTACAGAAATGGCACGACTTCTCCACAGTGTTGTGATGGTTGTTTTGGTTTCTTTTTTGTACCTGAAACAGAGAAGGTCATTTACAAGCTGTCCAGAAAGTTGCCTGATGTGATGATGAAAAATTGCTTGTTGGCAGGTTCTTATAAATGCACTCGGAATCAAAATGTTAGTGATTTGGAAAAATCTTGAAATACTGTAATTTCACATGACCCCCTCTTGGAAGCTTCTACGTTTTGCATTCTTTGCTCCAGCACAATTCCCACTGAAGAAATGCTTTAAAAAAAAAAAAAAAAAAAAAAAAAGATTACAGCTTGTTTTAAAAATGTCTTTCCTTGTGTCTTTAGTACTGCATTAAGTTATGTTTATATGTCTTAGTCTTATCCTGATTTATATGATCAGAACTAAGCTTTCTTGGATTTGTCTGGAGTCTGAAAAGATAGGAGCTGGGCCACCAGATGCCAGTGATACCCCATGGGCTTGCAGGCTGTGGGTGTGCTGTGCTGCTCAGGGCTGTGCTACCCTTTCCCCTGCCCCATACCCTTTCCCTAACCCTGCCCTCCACCTACAGACATGAGGAGCGGTGATGGGCACAAGGACTGGTGTAAGTAGGCAGCTGGAGCTGCAGCTGGAAGGGGATGTCTGCACTCTGGGGTGCAGGAAGAGTAAAGGTCTGGGAGGAAGCAGCAGTAGCAGCAGGGGGCATAGGAGTGACCCACACATTGCACTTAGTGTCTGCACATTGCTCAGAACAGGCATCAGGGCTTGAAGGCAGTCTGAGGCAGAAGAAAAATGGTGGCCTAGTGATAGTGTGGGTGCAAGGACCTTTCAGTGATGTATCTACAGCCTCTTCAGTCAGACATGGTTAACAACACAAGACAGCATCATGGTAAAGTAGGTGCTAGTTGTCAATTGGAGAGCATTCTTCTGTTATTTCAGAATTACTGAGACACTTAATTGCCTGTTCATTAACTGCCTCAGACAAAAATAAGATTTGATTAATTGTCATTTTAGCAAATTAGAGCCTGTTGTACAGACAAATGGAATGAAGCAGCAAAGAGCTGGCTTTCTGCAGCTAGCTGTGACCTGCCCTACCTGCACAGCGCTCAGCACCCATCACTGACCCTGGGTCCTTGGGCTGTATGGAAACTGGAGGGGCCACTGGCATCAGTCCGGACTGTTCATGGAGTGAGGACCAGAGAGTGCTGCCCATGGCACAGTGGAGATTACAGTGCTTGGCAGAGCTACATGTGAACACAAATGCAGACAGATGGCAAAGGAGAGTGTGTTGGCCCTAACTCCTAACCTTTGAGATCACTTCCTTTTTGTTGTTGTTGTTGGTTTTATTTCTGTAAGCAATAGTCATTGCAACTGATTAAGATCAAATTTCCAAGCTGATTGAGATCTTGAATACATTATTGAAGACCGTATGTTTTTCTCTAAAATAGTCCAATATAGTATGTTATTTTTAACTTATATACATTCTGATTTTAAATATAACTGATTTTAGTTATGTTATTCAACAGGGAAGATGGAATTTGCACCTTTGCTATAGAATAAAGTGGTTTATCTGATAGTCAGTAGAAGAAAGGGAAACTGCAGATTCATTATAGGAGCACTTAAAATCCCACACAAGGTATTTGCAGGTGTTAGTCACAAGGCTGAGCATTTAAAAAGCAGATTCCTTGCCTGATATTGTTTGGCATTCTTCTGGCCAAAAGTTGAAGTTCCCTGAGAGCTTTTCTTCTTTTGAGCCATCTTTCTGTCTCAGATCCTTCCTTTTCCAAGATCCCCAATTGTTGCTTCCCTTTAATGTTTTCTAAGAGCTCTTTCTCACCTGTTTGAATGCAGCTATAGCTTCTCCCTCCATCTGCTGAGGCTTGGCCAAGAAAGTCAGTAGAAACCTCTCATTTCTTTGGCAAGCCCTTGCCTAGTGAGGCTGGATGCTCTTTCAACCTCCCAGTGTAATTTGATTTAGAAATGTTTGAAACTTTGACAGTGTTGACATTGGGATTACATAGAATTTTCTTTCAAGAAAGTTGGGGATTAGCACAGCCATTGACTGCTTGTGCTTCATGCTTTTCAAGATCTAAACACTAAAGCAAAATCTACACCAGATTGGTGTCTTTATAAACCACCTGGGTTTTAGGACCTGACAGTGTTGTTGGGTGTGGACGAGTGGGAGTGATGAGACTCAAAGAGTATTCTACCTCTGAACCACAGCACTGTACGTGTTTGTCAGTTTCACCACTGGTTTAACTCTTCTCAGTGCAGAATTTGGGAAGAAGAGAGATTTCATCCTTTGCAGTGCAGGTTTGAAGGTGATAATGACTGTGAACAGGGAACAAAAATAGATCAATAAAAATAGAAGAACACTGATGAGCGAATTAATAGAAGAAAGTTTTGAGGGTGGTTTTATTTTTGTGTATGTGTTTGTGATGGAAAGCTTTCTTCTATTAACAGAAGAAACTGACATGGCTTCTCATTTAGTTGGTGGCCACGCTGGAGTGGAGTGGTTGGGGTCTTGCAGTATGCCCTATTTAGTGTCCTCACTGCCAGAGGTCCCAGACCTGAGCTTCACTGGGGCTCGCTGGACCTCACCAGGCTCTCCGTGCAGTGCTTTGTGTTGGCTGTGGGGTTGGCAGTGGCCAAAGCACTGCGGTGGTGGTCTTGGGCAGGGAGCTGACTCCTTCAGGTAGGGGCTGTGCCACCACTGCGCACTGCACCCTGCGGAAAGGGAGCCGTGGTCCTCAGCAGCCGGGCAAGTCCCTGTCCTAGGGACTGGTGTTTGGAAACGAGCTGCTTATCAGCCCCATCTGGGTGGAGGAGGCAGCCCTGTGTGCTCCGGCCATACCTGGGTCAGGCGGTCACACGGCTTTGAAATGCGAAGCAGCTTCCTTAGCATTGCAGGGGGTAAAACGTGAATTGACCATATCATAGGCACATGGTACTTCCCTGCTCAGATTACACTACAAAATCTGGGCAGTTCCTAAGATAGAGCTGGAAAAGGGGATTTGGGAGTGTGAGCAGCACTTGGAGCAGAGCACAGCTGACATGGCTGGGAACAAAAGGTGATAGGAAAACTCTCTGCATCTACAGTGCTGCGCATCCACAGGTCAGCAGAAATTTTTCCTAACTGGATGTTTGTTGCAGATTTGTTGGGAGAAGCATGAGATAACTTTGTCTGAGTGCTGGCTTTGCTTTATGCCTTACGTTCTGCTAGTTGTAAAGATTGTGTCTGGCTGTTTACTCTCTGATTTCATACTTTGTTTTCCAGATTTACTTTCTGTCTGCTTGTCAGACTCTGAAACTCTTGATTAATACCTTCGTTTAACTGAGTTTAAAGACTTAAGTAGGTAGAGGCGGGTTTGCTTTGTTAGTTAAGGCTGCTAAAGCTGTGCCTACTCTGCTCAGGGACAAAGCTTTTTACAGTACGTTTTTCTGCAAAATTCTCCATAAGCACCACATGTGTGTTAGTGCTATTAGTCACATCTTCACAGGCTTTTCTTGCCTCTCCTCAGAAGGGAGCTTCTTACAAAAACAGTTATTTTTAATGTTGCTTCTGGCCTTTTGACTGTGAATTCAGAGAGCATTTTACCTCACATACTGAAGCGAAACTTCGGTTTGTTTTTGTTAATGTAAGTCAAGAAATAGCAGTGATTCGGTGTGACAGGCTGAATGTGAGCCATATGAGCTGAGCTGCACAAGCATAAAGGATGATTGTGCTGCAAAATATCTCCAAGTAATTCAAATTTTTGACACACTTACCACTACTCAAGTTGCATTTCCCCCTTCCCACCACTTCTGCCCTTCCCCCACCGTCAGGGATCTGATGGGATAGAAATATATATGCATTGTCTCTGGAAATGGTGAGGCTTGGGTTAAAAGTGCTTTCTTTCTGTGAATTTGATTATAGCACAGTGAGAGCTTCACAAAGGGATGGCAATAATTCTATATGCTTACTTACAGAGTCTTAACTAATGACTCTGCAGGCGAATAGCTCGAGCTTTAGCTATCTTTTACCACTTAGAGTGTGTAAGGGTCACTGGTTGCTCCGTTTCACTAACATGTTTTGAAACACACTGATAGATCGTAGCTTTGTGGTTTAAGAAGGGCAACTTGTGCCTTGAGCCGGGGGAGCAGAGCTGGCACTCAGCTCCTGGCGTGGGACGAGGGTTGCATGCTCAGGAGGATGCCGTGTCCCCAGGAACCCGCAGCACTGGGCAGCGTGCCACTGAGCCCCTCTTGGGCGGAGGACCTCGTAGGGCCATTTTTTTCCAATTAGGCACCATTGATTTCTTCTGCGTGTTTTATTTTCTTGGTTATCGACTTGTATTTAATCTGTCATTTCTCTGTATGGATGGCAAAATGATGCATATTCGTAACAGGATTTTATGTCCAGCCCTTCTATTGATTAAAATTCTGCATCACTTAGCATTTGGATGTAGATAGGAATAAGAAAGAATGGTTCGTTTTTGAGTGGTGTTTCTTACAAATAAATGAAAAGATGTATGTAAGTGTTTGTAAGTGTTTCATATTAGTGCAACACCTACAAAGTAAGACATATTTTACAAACTCTTAAACTCAAGGATTGAATTCTGTTCTCTTGGGGAGTTCATCTTGCACGTAGAACAGACATATCCCAGGGTAAATGAGAACAGAATGTGGATTTTCAGTGAAGTTGTTCTAACCCATTGGACCAGCACAAACCCCCTGGAGTCATTAGAAAGGACCCCACTGACCCTGATGAAAGTGGAGATAAAGTCAAGAATTAAGGTGGTCTAGGCTGTGACATGCTTTTGCTGCTTGATGTTGTGTGCAGTGTTTTTAAAGAACCAAACACAAAGCAATATATTGGACATTATTTTTAGGGCAAAATCCCAGATAAATAAATATCTGTCATCAGGTTCTAAATGATTCCTTGCTTCACTTTAGCAATGAGCTATCCATTATATAGTCTTAATTTATGGAATGTTAAACAGTTTCTGGCATTTCTGTGCCCCTGCAGGAAGAACAGATGGTACACTGAATGAGTTTTGCTATGGGATAAAATGTTTCAGGTCTTCAATGGATCGTATCCATCTGTAAGAAAGGAATAACATTTGTGTAAAATAAACAGGGTACCGTCAAACATCTTGAAATTCTCTGATGAATGAAAAAAAAGTGTGTGTAATCTAAAGTGGTAGTGTGCATTGGGAGGTAACATGGAGAACTACTGCTTAATGTTAGTTTAAAGGTGAACATTTTCTTCACTTAAATATCCCAACTGGGAAATCATATATATGAGGATCTGGAAGGCAGTGGTAAGAATGGAACATGGGCAATATATACTGACAGTAGTCTCTTTATAAAAAGAACATTACGCTTACAATCAAACAGATTAGCTATGTCTTCTCATCTTGTCTCCATGCAATAAAGTTCTGTCTTATTTGATTTATAGAACTTTGGCTGTTCTCTGAGAATACTGTTGAAGTGATGGAAAAATGGAATCCTGACAGTCTTTATCGTATTGGTGTATAATGTAGCTATCCCAGAAGAACTGAGTAGAACATCTCCATCGTGATTCACATCTTGCGCCTCCTGCAAAAGTGTGTCCTGAAGCCAAACACTGGAATGCTAACACTGCAAGAAGTTTCATTTGCTATTCTCCTAAGTGTCCAGAATCTCTTAGGGATGATGAACCTCCATTTTTTCATAGCTTGAGTGCAATTCTACCAGCTAGCATTTGGGGGAATTATTCCTTTCTCCACATTGGCCTACATACTTCTGCTGTTCGGGTTTGGTGAGAATTTCTCCTTCTAACAATTCTGTAAAATTTGGTCATATTCTTTGTAAAGTTTTCCTTTGTAGATTGAAAAATCATGTGTTCTTCAGCCTTATCTACGTGAAAATAAGGGAATTAATCACCAAATGTCCCCATAAGGTGCGTAAAGACAAGCTCGCATCTGGGGGGGGGGATCAGTACCGTTCTAAAATGGATAGTCGGTAATATTAATTGCTCTCTAAAGTTCTGCTCATGTCTCTACAAACTGGAAGAAGCAGCTTCATCAGTGAAGTAACTTCTATAAAACTGAAGTTAAACTAAAGCATTGATCTGTAGAGACTTTAGATTAATGGACCCATCTGGCTTTGTGCTTTTTGTACCTAAGACGGTATCATCGACTTGTGTTTAAAAATGATTCTGCCAAAGTTGTAGCACTCTTACAACTATTGGCTATCAGATGAAAATCCTCCCTCTCCCCGCCTCCCCAGGCAGTCAGATGGTTGTGAACGTCTGACTGGGCTGCCAAAGCGTTTCAAATCGTTGTGGGGAGCGGCGGGGTCGTGCCGCAGGAAGGCTCTCTGCAGGTGCCGTTTCTGCCGGATGGCTGCACGTTACCGCAGGCTCAGAGCCGGCGTCCGTGGAACTCTAGCAGAGGAATTTGAGGGAAGGCTGGACAGCTGGAATACCTCTCCTCGCACTGTGAAGAATCCTAATCACTTGGGTTAACATTAAAAAAAAAAATTTTTTTTTTTTCCTTTTAACCAAGTGTCCTGTGATTTTGGGAGACTTTATTTTGTCTTGTATGTACTAGCAACTTTTCTATCTTAATTCCTCTTGCCAGTCTTGTTCTGGCCTGTGTATAATGAGCATGGAGCAGGGATGTGGTTATCTTCTCATTCTTCTTCCCTTCTGTTAATAGTTTCTTTCCCCATACATAAATCATATTAGAGTTGCAGGCTGTCTTCAGTTGGAAAATAAAATACTTTCCTCCCATCACAAGAGAAACACTGACCAAAGTACTTGTACGTATCTTAATGTACCAAGAACAAAAACAGCAACAAAAATGTTGTCAAAGGAAAAGAAGTATTCCTGTTATTTAAATCATATGCACGTCTACCAAGTAATATATGAAAAAAAGTAATCAGTTTGCATTTTGTGTTAGTGAGAGTTAGCTGAACGCATGAGATTTAATGCAAAAATAGATCTCTGAGCAGTGGATTGCTCTGGATTCTCTCTCCATCTTAGGAGGAATGTCTGGGTGCTGTCTGACATGAAAATCAAATCAGCGGTGTTCTAATTTTCCAAAAATTCTATGCAAGAAGATGGGTATATGTTACTTCTTATTTTATGTAGAAGTATTTGACTTCCTTGCATAAACATTATAGTAAGTCCGCTTGGTTCTTTCAGTGATAAGACCTGTTTTAAAATTTTTAGTTTTGAATACCCTACCTTTAGTTGCAAGTTATGATAGGCTTACTTGTATTTGTTGATGATAAATATTCAGGTCTATGGGTAGCTTACTTGCACAGCAATCTATACTAACTTCCTGCGGTAATGGAAAATGTAATTCATAACTTACAAAGTAAACAACACTTGCTCTTCTAATATTGTTCTGGTCTGTAGGGTAAATAGTGTACAGAACCACAAATCACTGTGATCACAAGAACTAAATAGGTGCATCCAGGGGCACAAATTGACTAAAAGTGTTTAGATGAAGAACAAATTATCTGTGATGACTGAGTATGTCTGCATGAAATTCTGTACAGTCTGCTGAAAAAAGCACTGCTCTTCTCTCCAAGAAAGTATCCTTACATGTGAGGGGAGTACAATAAGTATGTGTATTTATTTGTGTGTGTGTGTTTGCATGTTGTCACCTTTCAAACTGAGATAATACTTAGATATTCTACTTACATGAGTTTCAAAGTACATTGCTTTAATTTTATGGCAGCCCCTGAAAAGCTTTAACTCTGTGTCAGGTTGGTTGTCAGTGAGTTTTAATGAGGCTATTTCATCTAGAACACCTCTAGATCTTAATCTTCAGTCAATGAGGCAGTATTACTGGCCTTGGTGCCTCCCAGAGGATTAACATGGCTCAGGGCATTGCCCACCCAGGTCTCCTCTGGCAGGGTGCTCGTTTGCTGTGTCTGTAGGAAGTAGACATCTACTGGGCAACATCCAGTTTGTTTCCCATCACTGTGTGCTGCAGAAGATACCATAAGAGGTCTCAAGCATTGTCTGTGAGTTGGGTGTCTGGGCCCCAAACCTGCTTGTCGTGTCACCTCGAGGATTTGTTGCCCTCTGAGAAGCAAAAGTTCCCTCCCTCCTGCTCAGCCCATGTATCTGTGGTTTACTTTCCAAAACCAAGAATCATACAGCAGTCCTCAAGTTCTCTTACTCAACTCTTCACAGTCTTAGAGGATCAGCAAAGAATAAACACAGGGTTGAAGATGGGTGATATTGTGAGAGTAACTTCTATTAGTTATGCATGGCTTTGTTGTTGTCTGAATGAAGGACTCCAAGATGACATAACAGAGTGGGCATCTTTTCACATCTTGATATCCAACAAAACAAATTAATTTCATTATCTTCTATGGAAAGTTTGCACAGGAACAGTTTTGATGGATTACATCTGTGGCTGCCGACTGATTAGCAGCATGATAGATGTAGGCTTCATTTGCAGGGATTTGCTTTCATTCACGAGGAAAAATTGAAGGTTTCTTTCAAGCACATTTTTTGCATTAAAACTTTGAAAAGTACTCAACAAATGGTAGACTTTGATTTCCGTTTGCTTAATGCCTGTGGTAATTAACATTTCTGTGAGAACATTTTAACCAAATGTTCTAGTTTTTCCTGCATTACAATGATTTTTTTTTCTCTAGCAAAAGAATTTAATTGGTGTGTATATAATAACTGATTTGGGATTTGTTTTGTCACCATATGATAGGAAACTGTTGCTGGAGGATTGATCATTGTTTCTTTTTCTGGACTTTATTAATTTTATGATAGGCAATGTGGCTCGTGGTACATGCATTCACCACAGATGTGCTCTGTCTGCAGTCCGTCGTCTCATATGTGGGTGGAGAGATGGTATGTTTGTGAGTGCTGAAATAAACCCCATTTATCTTTGTCATACCAAAGGATACATGCAGTGTGCTGTGTTGTGGAGCTTGTAGTTCATTCTGGGCTCGCTCCTGGTAAGCCTTGGACACAGAAGTGATGGTGAGGGCAATTGTTTTTTCTCGTGTTGCTTATTCTCGTCCCTTCTCTGTTCTGAATAGAGTGCAGCAAACTCTCAGGATCAATGTCAGGAGCAGAACTAGCAAATCTGGGGTGATTCCAGCTGTAAGAATGTGCTCAGGGCTGTTCCAGGGTTGTGAAGATGTGGGAAATGAAGAATTCTGGGAAAATTTGCTGTAATCTCAATGACTCGAGACAAAGACATTTCCTTGAAATGTGAGGTGAAGAGGACAGCAGCCTTCAAGAGCAATGCCTCTAAAACCCGATAAAGATCTCAAACTGTGTGCTTTCAATGAGTAAATTTGAGCTAGCTTTTCGTCCGCTCCCTATCCCAGTTTTTCTCCCACAGCATTTATCCAGAGTAAGAGGGCAAATATTGCCCTCTCTGTATGTAACAAAGTCAGTGATGGCCTCCTGTGCTGTCCTTATG
The DNA here is from genome assembly GCF_019232065.1 of Centrocercus urophasianus. Taxonomy (NCBI): domain Eukaryota; kingdom Metazoa; phylum Chordata; class Aves; order Galliformes; family Phasianidae; genus Centrocercus; species Centrocercus urophasianus. The sequence goes on along the minus strand of NW_024884778.1, from coordinate 14,026,466 downwards.
TGTTATTAATTTAAGAGCTGGAGCACAGGCAGAACAGTGGGTGTGCAGAAGTTCACCTTGTGTCCTGTGAGGCTCAGCTAGGTGCGTGCTGCAGCTGGGAGAGCAGGAGTATTTTCTCAGCTGTGGAGCTGAATGTAGCTAATGAAAGGAGTTGGTTTGTTGCTACAGTTGTTACTGAAAGCCTGTTGCTCCCTTGAGGGACAGATTTGGATCCCGTTGAGTCACAAAGGGAAAAGGTTTGATCCCAGGCCTTTCTGGGGGACTTCAGTACAATGCAAAAAATCATTGTGCATTTTGTCTGGAAGATGTCGTGCATGGCCTTCTCCTAGGAAAATCCTGATTGCAGACAGCAACTGTGTGTGTTATGGACCAAAAGATGTACGTTGACAGAACTCTGTATAGAAGATGTGAAGAAACTGTGAACCCCAAATAGTAGGAGACTATGAAATGTTCGCTCTACAGTCAGGGTTATTTTCAACTCAGCAGATAGAGTTTCACTATTAATCATGTCAATGACAAGGCCAAGACACGTACTGAAAAATTATTTACTACAAAATTATAGTATTAGTATTTTGTTTTGACATTCATTTGAAATTAATTTGCAGATGAAGTAAACCCCTCTGTGTTACTCTGGAGAGCTTCAAACCAAATTCTTCAGTTCTGAAGTTAAAGTTCAGGCTGGTGAGAGGTCCTGCCTTACAGATAAAGTACGGAAAATAGTGTTGCCATTCCCTTCTCTCTTCTCTCAATGAGAACAGTTGTTAATTATTTCCAAATTGGTACATGTGAAAAAACAGTGCTGTTGGTTAAATAGTAGGTTTTCTTTTGACTAATTTATGTTTTAGGGTGGGGAAACATCTTGGCTGTTCCAGATAAAAGGTCTGTACTGACTCTCACTGCAAAGGCTTGTGACGTTCAAAGTGCTGGCCGGGCTCCCACAGGGCAGAAGACTGGATTAAGGAAACAAACCCAAAGCTTGAATCCGTTCTTTAAAGAAAGTTCTAAATATCATCACGTGCTACTGTTGGATACGGTGAAAGGGGATGGAGATGTGTGTGAAAACAAGGTATTCAGATTTTGCATGTTACTGTCATTGAGACTGCAGCTGGGTTTTCTCAGGGCATGGAAAGGGTTGCCCAGGGAGGTAGTAGAGATGCCATCCCCACAGGTGTTTAAAAAATATGTAGATCTGGCACTGAGTGACATGGGCATGGTGGGGATGGGTTGGCCTTCGGACTCAATGATCTTGGTGGTCTTTTCCAGCCATAATATATCTATGATTCCTTAGTAACAGTGAGCAGCAGCCCTGAAAATGTGTGAGTGCTGGTGAGCAGAGAGAAGAGGCAGAGGGCTGGATTAACCTGGAGAAAGTCAGGGAAGTGAAGAAGTGTATCTCATGACCTGAAAGGATTATTTTTGAGGAGTCAGGTTATGAGACCAAACACAGGCACAAGATCTGCTTTGGTTACTCATGGCTTCCATCAGAATGTCCTCCATAATGGGGAATACTGTGAAAACTAGGGACTTTTTCTCCTGAGTGAAAACTGAAGAGTATCACTCGCTAGGTAAATGTTAAAAATTTCTTTCCTCCTTTCATCAAAGCAGCTACCAGTAGTTACAGTGCTAACCTGAGCCTGGAGCACCGAGGCAGTGCTGGTGATGCTTCAGTGGCAGAGCTGTGTCTCCATGTGTGGCTGCTCCTGGTGCTGGGGAACCCAGGGACACACTCTGCCTGAGTGCTGCCAGAAGAGCTCTCCCTGTGCTAATTAGTTCATAACTTATGAGCTTTGACACGTTTTTGTTGGCTGCGCCTTGGGAAATGTTTTTGAATGGCTGTTGCTGGCTCTGCTTTAATCTGTTCCCAGATTTTTTTGGCTGCTATGGAAATACGTGGATTATTTAATTGTGTTCTGGAGGTTCATATACAGTCAGCTGAAACTTGGTGATATTAAAGTAATAATTTAAAAAAAAAAGTATATTGATATTAAACACCTTTTCACTAAAAGTTAAATACTTAGGCTGCTGCAGAGCTGCATGGCCCTGGTCTGGCTGCAAGTGCATGCTGATCCTCCTGTACACAGACATGGCATTTACATTGTCCTGAAGGAAACCAAATCTTCACTGGACTGACAGAGACTCGATCTCTTGTGCTTTAGGAAGCCCAGCAGCCCCACAATGGGGAAATAGGTTTAAAAAAAAGGTGGATAGGGCTGGCTTAAGAGCCTGCTTGTCTCTGCCTGTCTGCACTGCTCCAGGACCCATGATCCTCTCCTCCGTGTGGCGCAGGCTTTCTGCAGCCATAGCAGCACTCCACGTGTTTTGGCTGCTCCAGCCCCCCGTCCACACACAGCCCCTTTGCTGAGCAATCCACTGCCAGTGTGTCAGAGCTGGGACGAGGACCAGCTCCTCCACGTGTGCTGGGCGGGATGCTGTTGCCGTTCCCCTCCTTTCCCCCATGTGAGTCGTTTCTCTATCACTCCATGCAGCTGCCATCCTCCCACTGAGTCACTTTGGATCTACTGCAGTGGTGACTCCCAATGACATAGAATTTTGCTGTTCAGTGAGCCAAATACCTGCCCTGTTGTTTTGGGCTGGGCTGGAGCAAGGGGGAGCATTGAAGCACTACACCCAAGACATGACTCTCCCTTCCACAGCTTTGTCCCGTCATTCACTTGGAACAAGGCTGCGTTTAGTCTCCAGTTCTTCAAAAATGGATTTGAAAGCTACACATTCTGGAGGAATATGTCCCAGAGCTGCCTGGTCACTATTCCTAACGCTTGGCTGCTTCAGCTGAAATACCTTGGGCGATAATTTTCCATTACTCTGGCGTGTTGGGTTCCTGTTTGGATTTGAGCACGGGCAGCGTCCTGGAGAGCATCAGGAGCATCTCTGCAGGGCGCCTGTGCTGGGCAGGGAGGTCTTGTCGGAACCGCTCTCAGGAATCCACGTGAGTTATGATTTTGTGCTTCTCACTCTTGTTTGTCTCACACTTGAGTTCTCTGTTGAATTAAGTAATGATCCTCTGGGCTCCCCAATGTCCATTTTTTTAAGCTTTTCCATGAAAAGAAGGTTTGCAGTAACTTATTTCTTATTGAAAATAAAGCTAAGGAAAACCACCTGCAAAAGCTATGACTCTTGAAAACTGTCTGATTTTGCCAAGAACTGGAGCGTTGACAACTCTGAAGTGACTAAGTATCTTGTGCTTTACTTTCAATAAGAAAAGGGCAGCTCCTTCAAATTGAATTTTCACTGGGGTTTATCGTACTTGTCTTTTCACCCAGCCCAGCTGCCCCAAATGAGGAGGTTGGCTCATCTCAGGTTTCATTAATTAGGCAGAAGGGAATGGCTCTGCACACTGTATGTTGCATAAGAGCAGTAAAGGAAATCTTTGCTTTTCATTCATCCATCTGGTGAATAGCGCTGTAGTTACCTCTGCTAGCAAGATGGGCTGGGAGCAGCCAGCAGCAATCACTTCCAGTGCCTGGTGAGATCACAAGTTTCCGGATTGAAAGGGTGTGAAAGGAAGGTTTAATCCACGGGCTGGCACAGCCCAACCAGGAGTTACTGGGCTTAGGGTTTTTCTGTTTCTCATACAAGAAAAACCTCTCAAAAATTTCCATTTTTCTCCTGCATTTTAAAGGGATTGTTTTAAAATTGATACTTCCTTCCATTCCCTCCCTTCTTCCACTCGTAGTCTAAGCTATGACTGCAGCCATTTAAGAGCTGCTGGCAGCTGCAGCAGAGCAGCGAGGTCTGGCTGGGGAGAGGTGCTAAATACACAAGCAGAATGCCTTGTTGTGTGTACGATATAGGTGTGCATTTGTGCTTCAGCCTCTACTGTACCTACTGCAACACTCTTACCAATGTGTTGGGAAGAGGTTCAGCATCAGAGAATGGGCCTGTGTTTGGTCATGGCTTTGTGCAACTTGAGCCAGATTGTACTGGGTTGCACCAGGAGGCCGGGAGAATCCTTGATAGCATTGCTGTCTTGATTTGTGCACAGGTGGTGAGTGCCACTACTGCATTCCCTTCTTGCTATCTAACCATATTAGTGTACGTGTGGGCTTCCTTCTCTATATGCATGAGACCTGATTGTATAGATGGACAGACAAGCAGAGCATCTTACAGCTCTTCCCTGCAGGGACTGTGCTCCCTGGCACAGTGCAGGACAAGTTGAGCAGTTGTCTGCCATTTTCTGCCTTCATTTGGTTGCATCTGGCCCCGCATGCTGCTCCAAAGGAGAAAATGCATAGCAGAACATTACTGCTGCTTTTACTATTCCAGCAAAGACTGGAATAGTACTATCCCATTAGTGAGGGACATAGAGGTAGGATAGAGAGAACAATAATTCTGCATACACTGTTTGTCATAGCTCTGACTGGCTAAATCACAGATGCTTCTTCAAAGCTGGACATCTCATGCAGGTGTTCTTTGCAGTGGGTTGAATTTATTCTGCTTATTGCTTTTTGTTTATAAACTTGTCTTTTTTTTTTTTCCCATGAACGTTTGAAAGAATGCTCTTGATCCTGCAGTATCTCTTTCACACATGTACACCTTCTGCATTTGTTCTGCTGTCTCAGGAACAACCTTCACCAGGAAAGATCATGTTCCTGTAAAGGCTTTGAAGCAAAGCACCTCTTGTCACCTCTACTTACTTACAATGAGCCTTATGGTTTAGCACTGAAATGAAACCATCTGGAAAAAAATCTCCCAGTAAAGTACTCCTCATAATTTAAAGATCTTGCACATTTGAAATGTCTGGATGCTGTGTGGAACACATTGGTTTCATCAGCATTTTCAAGTAATACCAAACTAATCAAGTCAACATTCTTCATTTTGACTATATGTTATGACTTTGATTCAAGAAAATCACTTTCTGAGATATTGTTTTGCAGAAATCTCAGTATTTGTAAATTTCTGTCCCCAGACTAAATAAAAGTGCTAGTTGCAGTTCTGGTGGCTGCTCATGTTAGCCTTCAAGGTCGTGGTGCACAGGTAGTGGTTTCGTCTGCAGCGTGAGGCATTCTTATTCCCTTTTCCATTAAGACATGTGCTTGCCCTTCATGTTCATCTCACTTCTTTAAAGCTGCTATAAAGTGCTTTGCCTTTCCTAGGTATCGAGTGGAAAGAAGGAGCTGAGGAATCATTGTATGACATTACGATTTCACAGCTCTAGCTTTTGATGCTGTTAGCTAGTAATTAGCTGCTGTCCCCAGAGCCCCTTTCAGCAGCAAGGATCCAGAGGCTGTCCCACATCTGCTGTGTGGGTTGGGCAGGGCTCTCTCGCTCAGGTGGGAGCATTTCCTCAATGGTGCTCAACAGTTGCGTCTGCCTGCTTCACTCCAATTTTTTTCTCTGTGCCTGACGTAGAGGCTGTTTCTATGATATGCAAGTTTATGGGTTCACGGAGGGGAGCCAGGGTGTGGAGAACAGATGGAGAAAGTACAGGGAAAATGCAGTGCTTTAGAGGAATAAAAAGAGATGCTTTTGTTGGAGTCGGAAACGAAAAGTCTCTGATGAAAGAAAATGAGCTTGAGGATAAGGAAAATTGTGATGTTATCAACAGAAAAAGGCTTTGTAAGGATTTGGACCTTATCAGTTTGAGGTTGGTAGCTTGAAAACTGAATATTCAGGGTATCAAACAAGAAAGGATACAAGGTGTCTGAGTGACTGAACAAGGCATTGAGCAGCAAGTATGGAAGGTGGGGAGCAGAGATGGTGCTCATCATGGCCCTGAGCATTCCAGCCCTCTGCGTGAGTGAGAGGAAAGGAAGCAAGGAAATAACAGAAGAAAAACTGGAAGTGCCTGGGCAAACATGCAAACCCTCGGGCAGCAAGGAGGTGGAGGCAGCTGGACCACGTAGGGCAGTCAGGGACGTCCTTCAGGAAAATGGGACTGTATTTGTGAGGTGATGGGAAGAATGCAGAGGGGGAAACAATCTGCTATTCCTAGGTTTATCTTGGTAAATCTTCAGCAGTGCTTGAGCTTCTAGGCAGGCTGGATCAATGGCTTTGTGCTTCTTACCTCAAGACAGGAGCTAATTTGGGGGTTTCTTGTTTGGAGTTTCTGTTTTGGACCGTGAACAGTTGCTGTTTGGATGTAAAAAGTGGATGTTGTATACAAGCTGTGGGCAACCAGTGCCCTGCCTGCATGCATGGCCAAATGTGGGGCTGTGACACCCAAAGCACCTGGGAAGAACAGCGGGCAGGGCTGGGCACAGCTGCACCAGCAGTGATCCCACAGGAACAGAACTGACTTCCATGTGCCAAAGCATTAACACCAGGAGGTACCAATGGGAGGGAACGATGACAAAAGGCTGCTGTGGGAACCTTACTGAGGGAGCTTATTTTTAACTGTCCTTCCATTCTTTGTTCCCTGGCTAAAGCAAGGTAATAATTACACACTTTGATTACCCGCAGAAGCTGCTGGAAGTAGGATAAATTATTGATTCCCAGACTGCACCCTGAAAAATTAATTTCAGCACCACCTATTGCAAAATACTCCCTTGGACAAAATATCCTTCTTCTGGGAACAGTTCTGAAAAAGTGAGCTTCTTCCAAGCCATTAGCATACATTCTGAAGCTTTTATTTCTCATTGTTGGTGTCCGTTAGCATGCTGAACTAATATACTCAAATAGTAGTAAAAACCTTTCATTTATAAGAACTGTATCTCTGTACGACGTACTGAAGTAATTCAGATTCCAGGACGGAGCTGTGGAAATTCTCAGCACAGTTTGTCCATATCTTATCAGAACAGGCACGCTTTTCCCACGGCCTGGCTGCTTTCCAGCAGTGCCTAAGCAGACTTGTTGGAAGCCCGGTTTGAATGGGAGAAGTAATCTTTCTGAATGGATTTTCTGGCAGGATTCCTGTTGCGTGTGTGGTTTATTGTTCTTGGTGGTGTGTCTACATTTAACCCGCTAGATAAAAGTTTCAGGGTCTTTCTTTTTCTTCTTTTTTTTGGGAGGGGTTCTGGAAAAATAATCAGATTGTAAATTCTATAGAATCTTATACACAAACTTTTTTTTTTCTGTTTTATCTACTTTTCCATGCTAGTAGTATAGCATTTTGAGCATGCTTTTGATGTAAAGGCCAACAGATTATTTCCTTGGACTTTTCCACAGTCAAAGGATTGAATGATTAAATAACAACAACTTTCTTTTCCTCAACCCATTTTAGCAAAGTTTTATCGTGCCAATTTGTTTGATTTTTAAATAGCCATTCTATTCGCAGTGTAGTAGTTCTGTATAAAGGAACAGTCGTGCTGTCAAAAAGAAAAGAAGCGGTTCCCACTGGTGGTGCATCCTGAACCGGAGTGAACGCCTGTTGGTTGTGCATTGGTTGTAACTCCAGTGCATGCAATCAATCCCCCGTGCACTGCAGGCCTGCTGTGGAACTGAGCCAACCTCTGAGCTGAGGATCCGGCCTCTAATATGTATTGCAGGATAACTAATATGATGTTTAACCACTCGGTAACGGCAGTATACAAAGAAGTTCTATTTTAGCACCACTGGGGCAAGAAAATAACTGTTAATGCTGAGAACTGAAGTGCAAATGATTGCTAAATGGAGGAAGGAGGCAGAACAAAACTGCTGTTATTTCGAGTTCACATGTGTTAACAGACAAATTCTCAGGCTGAGTTTTGGCCATGAAAGATCCTTAAGATTTGGATCTTTCTAATTAAAACAAAAAGATTAAATATCTTAAATTTGTATCTACAGAGGAGCAACTGTCCATTTGTTTATTATCTGCCAAAAAAATCTCTCTCATTTTTTTTTTCCTAGAAGGAATGACTTAACAAAGGGACACGAAGTATAAGGACCTTATTTTTATTTTAATATGCATATATATTCCGAGCAGATTAAAAATAGAATAGCAAAAGCCTTTTTTCTTTTTAGAAATAGGCATTGGAGTAGCGGGGGGGGGGGGGGGAGGGAGCTTGTAACTCCAAACTTAGTGCCTACAATGCTTGGAAGACTTTATGATTAATTTCATACTTAGGTTTCCAGATGTTGGATTTCATCCCAACTTTTAAAGACCTCTAATGTTTAACAGGATATGTGCTGAGTGTAGTCTTTAACAGAGTTTTCTTTCATAATTCTAGGGTCCATGAGAAAAGGTAACTCGGGAAAACGCTGCAGAATTAGAGCTGAATATACAGCCTTCTAGGAAAGAAACCAGCAACGCTTAGAAGTGCAGCTTTGGACTGGAGCTGTGTTTTTGGGAAGACTATGGATAGGCACCAGAGCTGGCAGCGGAGCTGTCTGAATGCTGCCTTCTTCATGCTGCTGTGGAGCGGCGTTTCCCATGCACAGAGGGACTGCACAGGTGTGGAGTGCCAGCCCCTGGACAACTGCATCGACGATGTGCTGGAGCCTGGTGAGTGCTGTGCCACGTGTCTGCAGCACGGCTGCACATGTGAGGGCTACCAGTACTATGACTGTGTCAACGTGGGCTTCGTCAATGGCAAAGTACCCGAAGGGCAGTCTTACTTCGTGGACTTTGGAAGCACTGAGTGTTCGTGCCCCAAGGGAGGGGGTAAGATCAGCTGCCAGTTCATGCTATGCCCAGAGTTGCCCCCAAATTGCATTGATGCAGTGGTGCCAGCGGACGGGTGCCCTCAGTGTGGAAGAATAGGCTGCCTCCACGAGGGGCAGAAATACGTAGCAGGACATACCTTCCACATGCCCCCGTGCAAGGTCTGCCATTGTCCAAATGCTGGTGGTGAGCTGATGTGCTACCAGCTTCCTGACTGTAACACGTTCGCCTTAAACACCGTGAGTCCCATGGATGCTGAAGACAATGAACCAGAGAGGCACTACGATGATCCGTACAGCTACGACCAGGAGGCACCGGAAGGAGACAACACCCAGGTGGAATCTCCAAAAAAATACAGGAGCTATTCTTCCCATTTCGAACAGGAGAGCATCAGCCAAGAGCAAAGCGAGGATTACGACTACCTACCAGCCAGCATTGCCCCTTCAAGTTCAGCTGTGGCTGATACATATGCTGAGGAAACAACCACTCCGCTCACCACACCAGCACCAAAGCTCCTCTCTGAATTTCGCAGTGCCACAGAAAGAACTGAGCGAAAGAGGGTGCCCAGCACTACTGCAGCACCTCCCCAGCAAACAACGTATAAGGAAGCCCCAGTAACAACCATTGCTCCTCTGGAGCACACCACAGCTACAACCGAGACACCCAAACAGCTGGGGAAACTGGAGAGGAGACCAAAGGGAAAGCAGGGGGACAAGGAAAGGAATGAGCATGAAAGAGCACCCCATTCTAAAATGAAAAAGCATGCCAGAAAAGAAGAACAAGGGAACAGTATTCATCTAGACTTGAAAGAGGTGAATTTAACAGAGCCAAGTTCAGCAAAATCTTCCCATGAAACACATGAGGGAAATGCCTTTCCCAAGGTAAAGTTCAGTGCAACAACCTCTCCCCCTGTTGCTCTAAAGGAAGACCGTAGTCAGTCATCCCAAAAGCAGTCACAGACACTTTATCGTTACCATCCTGAGGAAGTTGGGGACCCCAACTCTATTCACGCTAACCCCAGATTACCAGAAGGTAAGGACTATTTCCAATGTAGATATGTAGATGTCTATGTAACACTTACTTGCATTGGCATTTCTCTTTCCTTATTTTCACTCCACACGAATATGAAGTCAAGCAAATCTCCAGTTATCTTCTTTTAGTTCTTTCAGAAGGTGGTTTGTCTTTCATATGACTCCACTGCTACTGTTTCACTATTGCTTGCCTTATTTTGATTTTGCAGACTGTGGATGCTTTTTTCCTGTGTTTTAACTTTATTTCAGATAATGATTTTACCTTTCATTATTTTCTCTTCTTCATTTCTAATGCAAGGTCAGAGAAATCTTTTACTGTGCAGGAAAGAAATTGGATTTAATTATTTATCTGTTTGGATTCTCCAGTTACCAGCTGAATGTAATCATATTTGTAGCTTTCATCCTTTACTAGAGGAAGGAGTGAGATGGTTATGCTTCTAGGCCACAGCGTGCATCCTACACAAACATTTACAGCACTTGTTGTAATATTTATCCTATGGCTGAAAGGCTGTCTAAGCTCATTAGTAGAAGAACTTGGTAGACACATTCAAACACCACTGAGGACTAGCACAGAGAAAGGACTGCCTCCTGCTTTGGATTTTTTTGGGGGCTGGAAGTTGATGATGTTTATGATCAACTGTGGCAAGTGTATGCATTTCCTCTCTGCCTCTGGATTCCTCTTGACATCTTCAGTGAATGTTGATTATACGCTTTATGCAGTGCTCATTACAGTAATGAATGCAAACTTCATCGCTATAAATTAGCACGTATACAGCTCATATTTTCAATTCATTTTTCATCAAATCAAGAGTAATATCTCCATTTTCAAGATGTGGCACAAAATGTTCTCATGAGAACTCAAATGTATAATACTTGCAGTCTGAGTCGAGAATACTGATTACTCCCTAGACAGTGATATTTCTTCCTGGGTTACCTAGGTAGCCCTTCTACATGTTAGTCCATCTACTCGAGATAGGAGGTGGTAGGTTTGAGAAAGAGCGGAGGCTCTCGGTCCCTGTGTAAGCAGCATGCCTTGTTTACCAAATTAAAGGGGTATGAGGTCCATGAATGGAGATGATAGCCCCTTCTTTCTCTTTCACGTGTGTTTTTATTGTAAAAGTTGACTTCATAGTCAGCGATAGCAGCCATAATCCAAGTCAGACCTTGATGTCTTGATTTCAGCAGAACAATGCTCTACAGATCAGTTCTACCTGCAGAACTTTACCACATTACAGTAAGCCAGGCAGCTTCCAAGAAGGCAGCTTGAACCCAGTGCCTTGAAATGAGAAAACATTGGCTGAACACACATACCATGCAGAGGGATGTCATTAACAGATGGAGGCTGTCAAATGTGATGTGATGGATAGTTTACATGCTTCAAGCCTTACCTCTGTGCTACCTTCTCTTCATAGATGCCTGTTTTATTTCACATCTAGATACGTTTGTTCTGTGAAAGATGAATCTCCTAGGCCTGGCTGACTGATGATCCAAGGGGTAAACTGGTTCCAACCTTCCAGTTTGTCTAACCTGAATGAAAGAATAACACCTGTGTCTGCTCTGTGAAATGTGAGTGGCAAAAAGTAGGTGCCCAGATTGTGCACTGAGTTCACCTGTGCTCAGATTTACACTGCCAGGCTATGCTTAAAGCTCTTCCCTCGTTTCTTGCAGCCTACCGCAACATCTCTTCTGAGCTGTGTATCAAGGTTGTGTTATACATAGGTCTGAGTTAGTACCACTGACCAAGAACCTATCTTCTGATGAAATTTTAATCCAGTCTACTTAAATTGTTGGGTTTTTTTTCCCCTTCTCAAAAACGAGACATTGGTGAAACATTCCTAAATTTTCAGTAATAGAGTTTAAGAAAGGCTTTTGGGGTGAAAGAGGTCTTCTATAGAACTAGCTGCCACATTTTGGAGTATCCTTAGGATGCTTTCAATCTGTCATCCATAGGAACTGCTTGGCTGGCACAGGACTAGCTGAGGTTCTTGCTGGATAGTAACAAAAAGTGATGCCCATGTGCTATGAGGGAGCTGCAGAACCTTTCCCAAAACCAGAAGTCTCCCTGGACCTGACTAGTTGCAGTGCTCATGCCTAGGGACTGCTGGATTTTCACTTGTGGTGGCGGTGTTCTTTTAATTGATGTGGTTGTGACTCATGTGAGCAGATCCATATGTTCCATGTAATAAAACACATACATCTTCTGTCTCTTTGGTGATTCCTGAGCTGGTGATAGAGGGCAAGTGAAGACATTAGTCAGCCTTGAAAGGAACATTAATTCTGCCTGCAGATGTAGAATGAAAGCATAAATTTTGTGCATGTTATTTCTAACTACAAAGTGGTGTAATCTGCTCGAATTGCCAAATATCTTTTCCTCTCATCTTTAAAACCTGCATGGCCATGTTGCTCTTCCCCAGCAGGGCTGCTGCTATCGTAACAAAGTGCTGCCACACCTCCAGCTGCATTCAGCCTCCCCCTGGGGGCTGCACACAGTTAGCCCTACAAGGGGTGTGGGTAGGCCCAGCTCTGGGGTTGCAATGTGAGCCTCATTGCCTGCAGCCCTGGGGAGGATCTTCTCCAGCCTGGCTGCATGGGGGTGCAGGAGCCCCCAGGCTGTGTGTGCCCAGCATTGGCTGCCCTGCAAAGCAAGCTGGCCTAGGGGATTGCTTCGGTTCTTTTTGCACTTAACTGACTTCTCCTGCTTTTCTCATCAGTCTGTGTGTGGGGGTGGACTTGCTTTATTTTAGGTTGTCCTTCCTTGAAATCTTCGGTATACTTACTAAAATTTCATCTTAATTGCTTTTTTCCCCCTGTCTTTATTTGGGTTCCCAAGTCCCCAAGTGATACATTTTTTTGTGTCTCTGGGGAATTTCTACGTACTTTGTTATTTATTTTAGTATTTCTTTCTCCCGGGAGCTTAGAGAAGTATAAGGGTCTTCACAGAAACATTTGTTGCCACTGAAAATTCATCCTAGAGTAGATCGCTGTTGCATTTTTTTTCCCTTCCTATTGGCTGTGTCCTGGAATCAGTGGTTGGATCCCTGGTGCCTCTGGTTAATCACTTGGCTTTGTGACTTATATTTTCTGTATCTCACTCCAGTATTACATGTAGCTGAGCTTTCATCTGCCAAGTCTCTGCTGCCTCTTATGCAGTCTTATGATAGAAACAACGTGAGTAGGTGCTCGGGTTAATTTTGCCTTTTGATGCGCATTCTCCTTTTGTGCTTCATTGTCCATCTGTATGTCAGCTGGAGGCTGTGAGGTCTGGGCTGGGCCAAATCTGTCTGCGTGCTGCTGCTGCTGTCAGACACAGGTGTGTACAATGAGGTGTGCTATCGCACTGTGTTTCACAACCTCCTGCAAAGCTATCTATTTAGCATTTTCACTCATGTTCTCCAGCAAACTGCCGTTTCTTTCAGGATTTCTTCCTCATTACTGTTTTAGTATCACAGAATTGCTTGAAGGACTCTTAAAGGCCATCTAGTCCACTGCACTGAACAGGGATACGTACAGTTCTATTAGGTGCTCAGAACCTGCTCCATCCTGACCTTGAATGTCTCCAGGGTCGGTGCACCACTGCCTCTCCAGGCAATCTGTGCCAGTGCCTCACCACCCTTAGTGTAGAAAACTTCTTCCTTATATCCAATCTAAATCTCCCATCCTTTAGTTTAAAACGATTTCCCCTTGTGCTGTCACAGCAAACCCTGCTAAAGAGTCTGTCCCTTTCTTTCTTACAGCCCCCCTCTAGATACTGGAAAGATGTTCTGAGCTTTCCTCAAGCAGCAGTTCTGCTGATTACCTGGGTGCTACATGGAGTTGGGCCCCATGGCTCCCTATGGCAGCCCAGCACTCACAGTGCCAAGGGAGGGAGAGGGCACTGCTGTGGTCATTCCCAGTGGCCCTGCAGCAGGCCCAAGGGAACGCTGGTGGCTCTGGGGAGCTGAGCCCAGCAGATGGTACCTGCCCCAGCAGGGCTGGTGGCTGTTGCTGCACAGGGGTTCACCATCCTGTGCTCTGTGTCAGCCCGCACCACTCTGCTGTAGAAACACTTCTGTCTTCAAACTGAGTGCACTTGTCATAGTTCCCATTTGTACACTGAAGATCCAGCCACATGCAGACCTATTGAAGCTGCTGTGGCAAATGCTAATTAATCCACTCCTAAAGGAATAGTAAGTGTAAAGTAGAGGTAATTACTCAGCTGAGAAAGTGTAAATTAAATACTGTTACCAAGGGAAAGGATGAGATTGATAGAGACTGTAGTCTTGATACAGTCTCTTTCCAAACATTGATCTTATCCTGTCATTTACTGCAGGAGCAACAGAGGGAGTTTTAATTTCTGTATTTCCTATTTCCTCATAATAAAAATGCCCTGAATAGGGAAGGGCTTAATAAAACATATTTAAAGATCTTACTGTCAGGTTTTTATTATTTTTTTCCTACTTGTTTCCATTTCCCCATGCACTGCCAGAGCAGTGCTGTTCCTTGGATAAATGTAGCTCAGGTAGCGAGCAGCCTCGATGTGAATGTTTTATGATTTGCGTTCTGCTTTTGGCAGCCTGAATAGCAATTTGTGTCTAGCTGGAACTATTGTGTTTCAGAACAGAGGTGTTTTTCCACTTAAAAAAAATCACCAGTTGTGGATGAGTTTATCATGGTCATTTTCAGAGATAAGGATAATTGCTCTCCAACTGAAGTAAATTCGTGAGACAAGATCAGTGGATTGGAAAATAGCAGTCATTGCAAGTGAATCCTTATCAGAAGGAGGCATTGGGAGGCTCTTGTGCAACTCCTGGGGATGTAGGCAGGTTTTTTAGCCATCCACCTACTGCGTGTTTGCTAAAAGACCTCGCTTTTAGTAACTGAGGACAGATGGGAAACAAGAGATCTGTGGAGCACACCTGCACTGAGGGCTTCCCTGAGCACACCAACTCTTCACCCCTTCATCCTGCTGCTGCTGTAAAAGGCACAGAGGGTGGGAAAGAGTGAAGCTTTGGAAGCACAATCTCAAACTGCAATTACTTTGTACTTTTAAATATTAGGTGATGTGTTTTTTCATGTTTACTTGCAGTACCTCAGGCTTAAATCTGTATTATATACTTGGTCCCAGCTCTCTGCAGCAGGAAGAAATCAGCTCTGAAACCTCAAACTAAGACAACTGCAGAATAAAAATAAACCCGGGGAGAGTGGGATGTAGGGAGAAAAAAGCCTCCAGGCCAGCAGTATGAATTGGGCTGAGCTACAGCCCCAGGCGAGTGTTCAGCTGTCTCTTGGGTAGGCACAGCTTTGAGAGGGATAATGGAGGAAGATAGCTTCAATGAGTGTAAGACAGGCAAGAGTACTTACAGAAAGAAAGGGATGAAAATGCAATAAAATAGAGAAGCTTTTTAAGAGAGAACCACAAAATAGATGTTGTTGTTCTGCCCAAAATGTCATTCCCACCTTATCAGGTGGTATCTGAATGCTACCATGTACCAGGGGCTTCTCTTCTTAGTCCTCTCCCCTTGCTCATCTCTTGCTACATTCCTATGTTAATGAGAGCAGTAACTTCAGGCTGGTGTGCTTTTGACACTGCTCATGGCACGGGACTGTGAACACAGCACAGTAAACCAAACCCTGCCCCAGCCACGCCAAAGGAGAGCATTCACACTAATTGTTTGCAGACTTTGAAATAAACAGTAGCCAAAGGTATCAAATCTCCAGGTGCTGCTCTGCCACATGTGACTGAGCTCCTGCTTTCAGTGGATGCACCACTGAGCTCATGTGAAGTGCTCTGAACGTTCCTCTTAAGGAATTTGAGCACAAACCAGGAGCTGACCTAACCTACCGGCCTGGGCATGTCGGCAGCAGCTGAATTGTGACTATCCAGACTTGCCCTAGCCAGGGGCATGCTTTCTAGGTCAGTGTTGATGTTTTTGTGTTTGTGCCTAGTTGATTTCTCTAGACAAGTTGCTGCATGACTGCTGCTCGCCTGTGTGTGTTTTGGGAGCTGCTGCAGGTCAGGCTGTTGCTGGCTTTCCAACTGGCAAGGTTCCACGTGATCCACAAAGCTCTGAGTTTAATGCATTCTTCTTTCTGCTTTTTTTACTTTTCTTTCTTTTCTTTTGCAAGAATCCCCCTTGTGAGCCTCACCCAAGCCTTTCTCACCACAGACCTTGTTCCAGTCATCATCTGTCCCTTTAATAGAATGGAGATACCTACCAAAGGTCACAAGCTGTTGCGAGTTGACCTTGCAAGTTGAGCTGTTGGAGAAGATGGGTCTCTTGTTTTCTTTTGTCTTCCATAAAGTTGAACAGAGCAGCTGCTCACTTCACTGTGATCTTATTCATAAGGCTCTGAACTCCTGGGGACAATGGCTGGCAGCTACAGAGTATGATACAAGGTGGGATGAAGTTGTACTTTCCTTCAGGTCTTGCTAATCTTGCCTGAAGAGCAGAATCTTTTTCTCAGCACTTGGTGCGATGAAGTGGGTTGGTCAGGTTTTCATCCACTGACACACATTTTATACACTGTGCTCTTCTTCCTGAAGCACAAGTACTATTTATTACTCATTCAGGTGACTGGAGCACTTTTTCTTATAAGGGAATGTACTGTGCTAAGTGTTGGCACCAAGGGCACCCGCAGACAATGTTTGAAGAAGGAGTGAAATGGGATGAAACTTCGGCTTCCAGCAGGGAGTGCATGCCTCACTGCTGGCCCTGATGTGAACTCAAAAGGCAGTGTTTGCCTGGGACGGGTTTTCCATAGTGACATGGGACACAGGCAGGTATTCTCAGGCATCCTTTAACTTCATGGGATTTGGGTACCAAGACAGTTTAAATCCAATATGTTGAAATAATAAATGTGACTGGAGTTGAGCATCTAATTTATTATAACATGTTATCACCTAAAACCCCTGGGCATCAAAATATCTTTGGAAACTCACTCTCTGTACCTATTTTGTGGAGGTAAACATCATCCATCTTTTGTGATAAGTTAGTTTCATCTGTGGTTTGCAAGAACGTTTTATCTCAATTATGAAATTAAAATGTGCTGGAGACAAACTGTGGAATTGAGATGGGGGTCGTCTTGTGCCACTTAATTAAACTCATGAAAACACAAGAACCCTGGGCTCCTGGATATCTCAGATGATGGCACCTTTATAGTACGTATCTGAGAGTACTTCTCTTAAGAAACAGAATTAAAATGAGACTTATTTGGAGTAGTGTTTGTGGTGTTATAATCAATCACTGAGGTATTGACACAGAGAATAGCTTGTTAGAGGGAAGCAAATAGAAGTAGTAATTTCTGTTCCAAATTTTGTCAGACAATAACCTTTTGAACAGTTTCAAAATGTGGGCCAGAGGAACATAGCATATGCTTACTCATGAAAGGATTTGTAATTTCATTACCCCAGGCCTCTCAGCAAGCCATATCTCTTACCTCTGAGGGATTCTTAGGTAACAAGCCAGCAGTAATTGGGATTTTATAAAGATCTCCTTATGTGTGAGTGGGTTTTATGTTTTATTGACTATTCCCAATCTGTCTGTGCTGTGTCTGAGATGACTGATTGTCTTCTAAATCTACCAGAAAGTCCAAAACTCCTACCCCAAAGCACTGGTGTTGCAGACACCAAGCCCAAGTCTGAGGGAAGGACAGGAAAAAAGCAGTCATGCTATCATTTGGATCAGCACACCCTGCTGCATGTTGCCCTGCCAGTACTTGGGGCAGGGGGGCTGTGTTGCCTCACAGAGCCCTTTGCCCTGCTGCTACAAGCACATTGCAGGGAACAGGTCTGCAAGCAGTGTTGTTATAGAGCCTGAGGGTCTGCAGTTGCTCACTGCCTGATGGAGCCTTGGGATTTACTCCATCAATGGACCCTGCTGATGGTGATGTACCTCGTTAGGTGGCGGACAGTGGCTAACACAGGAGCTCTGGGTGTTAACAGGGAGGCAGCTGCTCACTGCAATCTGTCTGGACACCAAGGGGCAAATGAGGTGCACAGATAGGTGCATGTAGCTGAGGTTAGATGTGTCCAGCTGCCCATGGCAGACTGCTCATGCTGAGTGCAGTCTGAATACCAAAAAGGAAAAAAGTAAAAATGTGGAACTGTAATTCCTTCTCCTTCCTTGTTGCAAGTGCTAGCTGCTTTTGTTTTGCTTTTGTGAGCTATAAGGATGCTGCTTGCATTTACAAGGGCTCAGAGATATTTGTAGTTTTGAATTACTGAATACTAAAATACATGTTTATGGTTCCAGCAGTTCTGGGTTTAAAAACTACTAACAAAATTACAGAATGGCTTATGTTGGTGGAGCTATAAAGCCCATCCAGTTCCAACCCCTCTACCTTAGGCAGGGTTGTCACACGCTAGATCAGGCTGCCCAGGGCCCCATCCAATCTGGACCTGAATGCCTCCAGAGTTGGTGCACCCACAACCTCTCTGGGCAGCCTTACTGTCCTCTGAGTAAAAAAACATCCTCCCAGCTTCTTACCTAAATCTCCCCTTTTGCTTTTACCAACCCTATGGCAAGCTTCTGCTTGCATCTCGGGCAGCCTGTATTGCAAGAGTTAGGTTTGTTTACAGTGTTATATACCTTTCCACTAAGGTAATTTAAGTTGAGCATGTGAATGTGTCTCATGGATAAATACGTTTTTTAGGATGAACTTTATTTTGTATGATGTCAATATGTAAAAATTTAATTTCAAGAAAAATGTGCATCTTGTCCCTTATGTTGGTGAGCAACTGTGCTGCATCTTTACCTTTCATACTTTTCTTGGTTATCACAGAACATCATAGTGGATTTATCCCCTTGTATGGGAACTGCTGAGTCACGGCCTGAACCTCTGATTAATCACCTGAGGTGAGCCTTGAGTCAGCCAGAGGAGCACAGGTGAAGGCAATTCACCTGTGCTGCCGGAAGGGGTGGAGCCAGGCTCCACCCCTCCTGGACCTATTTAAGAGCTGGCTACCAGATGGGAAGGATCTCTTCTGGAGATCTCCTCTTTTGGTATCTTCTGGTGAGCTCAACCCAAGGGTAAGCTCTTCCACTTATTCTCTTTTGTGATCGTTGTAGGTTTTGCCTTACTCTCTTGATTATATTGCAATTATAACATCTTGATATCTATTGATTATACACAATTATATTGTGACTATAACATCTTGGTTATACACCCCTCCACCTGTGCTGCCTGTCAGTTCTTTCCCTTCCGATAGGCTTGGAAGAGCCAACTTTTGTGGACTTGTGGTTAAGGAAGCATCCTTTCACCTGTGTTAGTCACCTGCCAGAGAGCTGGCTTATTTGCAGAGAACAGAACTGAGGAGAAAAATCAGCTCTTGCAGCAAAACTTCTGGGGATACTTCAGGTTCTTTGTCGTACCTCTCACTATATGTATGTTACTTCCTGTTGGAGTTTTGAAATGTGCTGTATGTGTTACTTACTGGAATGCTCTTCCGAGCACAGATTAAATGGGTTAACATTATAAGGTTATGCACCTTGTATGAAGTGAAGAATCAAAAATATTTCTTGTATTCGTGTTCTGATTGAGACATCATCCTAAAGAGTCTTAGAAAACAATCATTTTTCGTTGCCGGGGATTTGTAACAGAATGTGTTATACATAATACCAAACCTCCTGCGAGTCAATAAGTGCATGACACATGCAAAGGGAATTCCAGAAAGTATAGCTCCTTACTGAAAAAGTGTCTTTTTAATGAAAGCAGAGATTGCTATATAAAAAAGTCATTTGTTACAACTCTTTTCTTAAGGTTAAAGTGGTGGTTTGCATTGAAAGCAGAATGAGAAACTTTTGAATTGGTTTAAAGATATTTAAAAAGTCTTTAAATAATGGTCCTGAGAAATCTCTAGCAGGAAGACTTGTAGATAAGAATATAAAGTCAATTAATTATCTGTTTGGTGGCACGGAAAGCCCTACTTGGTACTTGCTCAAGGAACTAGCAAGTTGGTGGCTATTTCTCTGCAGTGCACAAGCAGGCACAATTGCAATTCTTCAGATACCTCTATAAAACATCTTGTTTATGGCCTATAAGCTGCTCCGGATTAGTATAATTTTCCCTTATCCAAGAATTTTCATCTGCAATTTGCATTAAGTTTTCTTGTGTTGGAATTGCTTGTTTCATGAAACTACCAGTAGTTGCCATTTCCAGGTTCAAAACTACACTATTCTAGCCAAGGGATTTTGTAAGATATTTACTCTGAGTAACTGTTTTTGTTGAAGATAACACACACTTAAGTAACGTCTCGTGTATTAATGATAAAACTTTTACTGGTTCTCAGTCAAAGCTGATAAGCATTGTCTTAACTTATGGCATTGAAATCAAAAGAGAGTTCGGTACAAAGTCTGTTTCACATTACCAGGTTACATAAATGTTTAATTTCAATTGGTTTGGCTTATGTGTAGTCACAAGCAAGTTGTGGTTTTGCTTGTATCTTTAAGTGAGATTGGAGATAAATGCGTAGGCTTTCCAAGATCTTGTGTACATGTCTCAGACTTTGGGTTGTTGCAGTAAACTAATTAACGTGCTTTAAATATATTCTTGAAATACAGAGTTGTGTCTTGCCCAGGTATGGCAGTGGGCAGCAATGCTCTCTGGACTGCATGTACCCCTTCTCCTTTGTGCTTGGCCCCAGGCTCAACAGGAGACAGCTTGTGCTGCAGCACGCCTGGAATCCACTGTGGGACAGGCAGAAGCTCCCACCACTTTGGCATTAGGTGAAAGTTGACCAATCTAGATGAAAAAGAGTTATACAACTTGTTTCTTTGTTGTTTCTGATGGATATAACTGAGCCGTTCAAGTCAGTGGAAGCTTTTAGAGTCAACCAATGTTTGCCTTTCAGTGTGAATAGATTGGTATCCTGAAAAATTCTGGTATGGTGCAGCAGATGCCAGTTAAGTTTACTATTTATTCTCACACTCAAGTGCAAAGGTTAAATTAATTAAAGTCTTTGGTGCAGAAACTGATCCACCTTTAACCTTCAGCACTGTGTTACTGTTCTCACTTGGGTGAGTGCTGACCTTGCAGCATGCCAGCACAGCCTGGCGGGGCACGCTGCTCATCTGCAGCAGGATGGTGGGATGTTTCACCTGCACTGCTGCTTGTCTGCACCACTACAGGCTATGAGATCTGACCTTTATTAGGTAACACTGAAGTCCCTTTGTAGTGTGGTGAAGCGGCTTTATGCAGTCTTGAAATCTGACCCTGAGATTTCAAGGAGTTTATCCATTCAGCTTCTAAATGGAGTCAGTAACATTTCTTGAAATAAGACTTTGAAGGTCAAATCCTGTTCTGTCAGTGCCATATTAACCCCATTACTTCCAGTAAGGTATATACTCATTTCAGTTTTATTACTTCTTCCTATATTACTGTGAAATAGTAAAGGGCAACTGTTAACCATTAGAAATCCTGGAAACAAAGTACCCTCTTTAAAGAAGACTTCCTTACGTTTCACGTGTGCATTGGTGAAGTGAGCTGCTCTCACTTCACAAGGCTTTCTTTGCAGCAAAAAAACCATATTTGTTTCTGTCTGTTATATTTCCTGTCAGGCTCAAATTCCTCTCCCAGATCTTACAGTTAATTTATAGCAAGCAAATACCTCGTGAAATGTCTGATCATTATACAAATACGTTATTAGAGCCATTTGTCTTTTTGTTTGTAAATTCCCCAAATTGAATGTCTGGGTAATGGATGTTTATGGAGATGCAGTCGATAGCATTGAGAGCACACAGCACAACGTGGCACCGAGGTCACGAGCGAGCCACCTTATGTATAGCAGGCAGGGGGGGGCTCAGTGCCTCTCATCTGGCACTGGAAACCCTTTCCTTTAGGAAAAAAAGTGCTGGTGTTGATGGATGAACAGACTTCTCCCATCCATGCTAGTGCAACAGAACCGATGTTCACACTGCTTTGTTTTATGTCTGGTGTGGAAAAGCCCATGCTCCCCCATGGAGTTAATCATGTGCCTGCCCACAAGCATATGGATTAAAGTCAGTTTTTCAGATGACTGTAGCTCTGTTTTTCCATTGAGAGAGAGACCAATTCATTGTTATATTTGATAAGCCTAGAGTATTTGTGTTATCTCATAAATATATTAGCGTGAGGATCGTCCTTGTGTACTGCCATCATACTAAGTCGGAATACTGTAGTTCCTGGAGCAGATCTTGCCCTACTTTGGTGCAATTGCAACACAAGTAGGCATTTGTACTAGTGCAGAAACCTTCACAACACTTTCATATTTTATATCCTTTAATGCCAAGAAAGAAAAAAATATATATGCTGCAAAATAAAGGAATTAGTTCATATTCTGGAAGGCCAGAGGGCCACTGTGCTGAAGTGGTGCTTGAATCTATTCTCAGAGATGAAGTGGAGAGGCTTTCTAGCCCTGCCTTGTTTGTTTTGGCTGGCTGTTTGCTGCCACCTTGCTGAGGTTTTCTTTGGCTGCTTGAATCTGCTCCAGAGTCATCAGAACCTGGAAACTGCCAAAGCTGATGATGAATACAAGTGAGAGAGTGTAGCTGCAGTGCAAGGAAAATGCCAGTCAGTATGCTCAGTGCTGTGGGTATGTGTTGCCATTCTCCCAAGAATGGAAAACAGATTATCTGCTCTCATGCCCTTCCTTCTGGCAGAGCTAGTGATACAAAGCAGGTTTATCAGCATTGTCTCACATGGGACTGAAGGGGTGAAGTTGAGGTTTTATCTGTGCTGTATCTTGATCTAATTAGGAGAAGATGCAGCACACAGGCTCCTGCAGAGCAGCTTTAGGCTGGCACTGTGTGTGCAGCCAGTAAGAAGAGTAGACAAAGCTGTACCTGCATGCAGAGGGATGCAGGCTGAGCTGGAGCCTAGAATTTCAAACTGGTGTTCATTCCAGAAGTTACACAACATGTGGGATGAATGTGCAAATGCAGCCAGTGCTGGTGTATGGATGGCACATTACTCTGTTGGGTGTCAAATGCTTTTTAAAAGGTGCTGTGACTTCCAGCTGTGTGTTGGGGAGCTTTAGATAAGGCTGGAAAATGCCCTTGTTTTGCTTGCCTTCTTTTCTGATTCCCAGGTAGAAAGTCTTAGTTACTGACTTTCAAACTGCTGAACAACTTTTAGTCCCTTGTACATGCTTTAGAAAACAAAAACAAACCAAAACCAAATCCCTCTCTTCCTGACACTGAAGCACTTCCAAGCATGTTGCCTGTGTCAGGCTGTCCCAAACGGAGAGGTCAGCTCTGTGGTAGTGGTGGCCACTGCCACCATTTATTTAACTGAGAGTCGGCGTTTTGTAAGCAGCAGTGTTTAACTGGCAGCATTACCCATGGGTTTGCACAGTGCCGCAGGAATGCTTGCTAGCTGAATGAAAAGACTTAAGATATAAACACATGGAAAATCCAGTCTTGTTCCGAAAAAGTGTAGTGTTGCTGAGGTCCCCATAGGTTTGGCAACTGGAGGTCGGGCCACAGCACGAGGCACCCCTAGGGATGCAGGAAGCTGTTTGTTCTGTAACTTTTGAGCCCAGAGATTCAGTAAATCCTCACAGCAATGCAAAGTAGGTCCTGGTTTGCAAAACCAACATGTGTGGGGCTCTGCGTTTCTAACTGCAGCTTGCTAACAGCAGTGACTATGTAAACAGGCTTCACCTGGCACTGTGTTTCAGGGCACCATTGCTCACAGCTTGTTCTTGCCTGGATTTTTCTTCCATAACTGCCAGTTATGCAAACTGATGGATTTAACAAACTTCTGCCTTTCGTAACAAGTATTGCATAGAACAAGGACAAAGTGAAACTCTAGCATGTGACTAAGTTGCTTATCAAGCATTGTGCCCCACATGTAAAGGAGACAAATTAACACCATCCTCTGCTCCAGCATAGAGCTGCACACCTGGGGTGTCCCAGGCATGGTGTGGTGGCTGGGAGTGGAGGGAAACTGCCTTTGTGAGGGACCTCAGTTGTGCACCTGGTTACCCTCAAGCCTAGGAGCACGTTCATAGGAAGGTTGCTGGGACAAAGAACATCTGCAGAGGAGCCAGGTAAATGAGAGCATGAAAGCGGAATTAAGGCATTTCTTTTGCTCAGACCCACAAAAGGCTAAACAGAGTGCTGTCGAAATTTTAAGTAAGTAAATCAGCAGGCAGGTGTGTCCTATGTTGTCACACACTATGAGCTGTCAGAGGGGGGTGGGTGACAGGGTGGGCTTGGTCGTTTTTCTATTTTACTTTCAACCCGGAGGCGGCTAAATAGGAATGGTTTAAAATAGTATCATAGTTGCCATGGTTACTCGTCTAAATTGAAAATAGAGGTCTGGACTAAGCTTATAGTCTGTCCGCCAAAGCAAAACTTGGACCTGAGTGATGAAACCTGAGTGGGTTTGAGGAGTCACGCCGAAGCTCGCGCTGCTGCAGTCGGTGATTCAGAGCACGCGGCTGTGCTTGACGTCACCGAGCAGCTCCAGCATGGGTTCACATGGGCCTGGAGACACTGCAAAGGGAAAAATCCTTCAAGCTTCAAACGTTTTCCTCTTTTTTTCTTCCCCCAGGAGGTCTGGAAAACTCAGAAAAAATGCCATAATGCTGCTCTGCTGTGAATGATTTTTATTTTGCAGATGTTACCGTGCAACAAAGCAGCAGCAAATTTAAAGTAGTTCAGATAGATAAAAGCATCCCATTAAGGTAAATTCAGTGTATTTGTCCCAGGAATGTGTGGCAAATGTGTGTCTAATTACAGATAAGGCCTCTAAGCCTTTCATCTTCTTTCAGTGAAAAAGAATCTGCAAGTAAAGTGGAAACACAAACGTGTTTTGGTGAAATGAGATGAAGGTCTTTTCAAGGATTTGGCTGTTGCAAATGAGTCCCGCTGGAGGGAATGGAAGTGTTTCCTCCTATCCTTCTGCTCTGTGGGTGGCACTGGAATTACCAGGACAACTTACCGCAGTTTGCACTGGAAATCTCTCACTTTGAGATAAAAGTCTGTGGCTCTGCTTTTGGAAATTCCTAGTTCCATCTGTTCATTTTCAGATGGGAGGGCAAATCGGTACCAGTCTGGTGAAGATGCTGGAGATGCACAGAATACATCAGCTGAGCCTGGCCTAAAAAGTGCATACTTAACATTGTGTCATATATCCTCTCCAATTTCTTGCTCAGTAGGTGGTAGAGAATTAGTGCTTAATTACTTGCAGGCTGTGGACAACAACCAACCCCCTTGAACTGTTTACATTTGTGGGTAAGGCTGGAGCTGAGTGTTCTTTGTGGGTTGGTCTTTCTCAAACTCTATGGAAGACTTTATAGCACTTCTTTTTTATCTTTCATAACATACATGTTTGCTTCTAAAAAGCTTTTATTTATGTATTAAAAAAAAAAACAAAAAAGCAACAAACTGGAAACAAGAAACCCACAGCCTAACCATATACATTTGTGTATGATACATTCAATTTGTTTTGTGCAGCTTTCCTCCTTGTCAGGAGGCACAGTCTGTTGTCTGTGCAACTCTGGGAGACCATAATGGAGCAGAAAGTCAGATCGAAGCCTAAAAGGTGGAGCTGGAGTTCTAGATATGCTTGGATACAAGGAATTACATCCAGCAAAGATCACTTGAATAAAACATTAATTTCCCATTAAGCAACATTATGTTGCTGTGATAATTGTTCCTGTTTTGAGTGATCCTTACTTCCTGCATCTCTCTGGTGACTCATCACAGCGGAGATCTCAACCATTCTCCTTTGCAGATGCTCTCAAGATGTCTATTCCCAATCTGAGTCAGCTTCTTTATCATTATCCTCCCCTCTCAAAGCTATTGTGCTGTGAGAATGTATGCCTTGCTAAGGACTTTCATTCTCCTTCTGGCATACAAGTGACTGGCAGCTCTGGCTGCACTTTCAAATTTAAATCAAGTTTTAAGAAATGTGAGTTAAGAATTCAAATTTTGCATTTTCAAATCTTGAATCTGTTGTGCAGCACAGCCTCGTGTAACCCTCACGGGCCCCTGGGGCTGAAGGCATGATGCACAGGTGTCTTAAGGGCAGAATACATGTGAGAGTTAGCTGGAAGGGTGCTCTTCTTGAGGTTTAATGCTATGATTAATGTTTGATTGTCAAACACCACCAGATTGTTTGCCAGGAGTCCTGTTGGTAGCTCGTCATGCTCAGCCTCTGATGGAATTTGATGTCTGACACAACGCAGTGCCATGAATGCACAATTTGTTTTGGTTTGAGCCCTCACAGCTTGAGCTAAGTACTCCGAATTGGCCCACAGGTCCTTAGAGTTGTGCTGTTATTAGTTGTATGGCAACGTGACTCCAGGGCTGCATATCTGTGTGATTCTCTACAGAAGATCTTTAGTTTTAATTGTCTTTCCCACTCATATTGTTGGCAGGTATTTAAGCTTCATACATTGTGTTTGGGTAAAGGTTTTATTTCCGTACTGAGGAGAAGTCCGAGTAGTAAAGTTGCATGCTGATAACAGCACTCCCTCCATGAATGAGGAGCTGTGGCACAGGGCCATGCCTCAGACAGTTCTGAGATAAATCTGTCACTTGAGGTGGTTACCTCAGCTGTCAGTCTGTTAAAATTACGTTTTTAAATTATCTCCTCTTTATATAGCCAAAAAATGATTCAGTCCTCTTGCTTATTGTATTACCTCAAGCTCTTGGTATGTATTACATATGCAATCAAGAAATTAAAGAGTCTGAGGCTGCAAGATTTATTTAGTGGCATTAATGACTGTTTGCTAGTAATTTGATTCAACAAGATGAGAAATTTATTTTTGAATTGTCTTTTAACGAGCAGATGAGTGGGTTTCTGTATCACTCCAAAACTTCAGTCTGTCACTTCATGTCTGTGTTTTTACAGATGTAATGGGTTTGTTATCTCTAGGTGAGGTAGCATGCAGCTGTGGCAGCTTCTTCGATTTTAAAGGAGTTAATTTTAAATATTCCTATTAGCTAACAGAAGAGGAAGAAACTTTCTTGTTTGTTTTAGAGGCATTTTGTTCTACTGTAGATTTGATACCTTAAGAAAACAGAATTGCTAGAAAATAACTGTGAGTGGTTCCCCACTGAATTTACATTATTTTTGTGCCTTGTGATCCTATGTGATCAGGATTGCTGTGATCGGAACAGGATGAGCAACACTCTGTGTGTGTGAGGGGGGAATAAAAATAGTTTTAGTTAACTAATAGACTTACGTAATGCTCCAACAGTTCATATTTCAGCTGAAGTTTTCTGGAAGGAAGGAAAGAGGGAAGGAAGAGAAGTGAGGTAAAGGCAGCACCTGGGGGTGGAGTGCCTGAGCTCCCTAAGCAGGAAATCAGCACCAGGCACCTGTGGGTTCTGCAGAACCGGTGAGCGGATGGCCTCCATTCCATCAGCCCAACCAGCTCAGCCAAACACATTTTCCTCCAGAGCTCTGAGATACCTCTGTGGGAGGAGGAATCTCACAGGCGTTTTCCTCTTGCAGTTTCTGCACTGAGAAGTATTTGTGTCAGAAGATGTAGGTCTACCCATTTAAAAATTATCAACATTTCAAAAGAAGTCTTCCAGAGATGATTTTCAACTTAGTTGATAGTCCATGGCTTATTCACAAATACAAACCTTGACAGTGTTATTCAAGTGCCATGTTCTGTAAGACACTGCAGATCTACGCCCTTCTGATTTTTTTAAGCTATCAGATTAAGCTGTAGAAAGTGCCATACACGAGATCTAATGAGACATATGGCTGGTCTTGTTGTTTTGTTTGGGGTTTTTTTGCCAGCTGAAATAAACTTGCAACTATGCAACTTGTTTCTCTTCTATGTAAGTAAATCATTACTACTATAATGCTCATACCTGTGAGCCAGAGCTAGTCGAGCCAAGTCTGCCTGGGGGAGTTGGGAGCACATTGCATAGATATAGTAAATCAAGTGAACAATGCACACAGTTTGTGTGAACTTCTCAGTGTTAGCAGAGGTGGGGATTACTCAAAGGATAATTTCTGCCTGGATAGGACGATCTGCTGGCTTCTTCCCAGAGGAAGGAGTGATGTAGGCTGCTCCAGGCAGAGCTGCAGCCCTGGGCTCTGCCACTGGGCACCAGCAGTGGGGCCCTGCCTCGCATGAGCAGTGCCTGGGGCTCCTCTTGGTGTCGTGGGGTCATCCCAGCACCCAGGTGTTTTGGCTGTTCATCCGACTTGAGGGAATTTGCTGGCACCTCGCAGGTAGCAGCCATGCTGCACCTCCTCTCCCTTTGGCTCGGCAGCCAAAATGACTTGGCACCAGCGAAAGCTTTGGCATGAGAGCTGGCAGACTTCGCTTGGGAGAGTGACATGGAGCAGGAGCTTGGTTTAAAAGTTTAGCCTTCTTGTTAGAGGAATCTTTTTAGAGGAGCTGTTGCCAGGAGAACTGGGAGATATTAACCTCGCTCACTGCGTTATCTTTTATCATGATTCCTCTAATGTAGTTTCCTTAAACCCTGCCAGTTATAAAAAGAAAATGAATGTGTTTTTTTCATTAAAAAAAAAAAAGATAATCTTTTCTTTATGAGAGAAGGAGGATAGGAGGGGGACTTGCATTGCTGTAGCTCTGGAAAGTGGAGACTGCCGCTATCAAAAGAAAAAGACCTTCTTAAGATGGTAAAAACAAAACAAAAATAAAGCTGCATGTTAGCTGGGACTCTACATCTAAAAAAACCCAAGAACATTCTGTAAAGGTGATGTGTGATGGACGTATTTGTTTCACTGAGGTAACAAAGGAAGAAAAGAGTCACGTGAGCAATGAAGATAAAATGAAGATTACCTCAACCATGCTACAAACAACTTCATTAATGGGAGCAATGCCTCATTTTAGCAGGCAAAGCCATTCTTAAGGCATTGGGAAGATTTTCAAGATTATGGATAAAGAGAGGTTATTGTGAGTTAGACTGCTAGGATTCAAATTTATGGCTTTATTGAAGGGAAAGCATCTTCAGCTGGAAGTCATTCTAGTTGGTGTCAGGTCAGGCCGACCTTAGAAGTTAAATACAAATAGTTGCTGAGGACGTGGACATATTGCAGTGGGAACATTTGCTGGGATATGACTGTAGTTATTATCAGAATCACTTTTTAAATTGCTGATTGCAGGTATAGCCTTGTCAGGTTTTGGATCACTTGCACTCCTGCAACAGTTGAGTGGATGGTGCTGGCAATATGGTTCACAAACTCAGCTTATAACTTCTTTTCTTATGTTGGCCTGGATTGTGAAAATATTACCTCAAGAGTTAAAAATGTCAAGTCTTTCTTTTTAGCAAATATCACTGGATGTCAAGAAAACATATCAAATTTAATTGACTTCTTAAACATGAAGTGTTTTGGAACTATTCCATGGAAATAACATTTAGAAAGTCTTACCTGCCGGCACTGTTACTGTTCGAGTTGGATCTGTAAGTTGTTGGCAGAGAATTGGGCAATTTGGGCTCTTGCTGCTCTTGGGCTGAGACTGTTTGAAGCCAGATGTTGGCTTTTGGGGATTAATGTAATCTTTTGGGTTTAAATGCCAATGCATTGTTCTCGTTTGCAGTTTTTGGTTTTTGTTTGCTTGCTTTATGTGCCAATCTCCTGGTACAGATGTTTGTACATCTTTTTTTAATCACTGATTCTCAGTGACAGCTGATGTCATCCAACTTTTTGTCTTAGATGCAAATTGACACAAAGCCTTGGGAAGCTGTGAGACAAAAGTTTCCCTAATCCTAGGCAATTCAGCAACAGTAACATGGGAGAAATTTTACAGAGGAAGAGAAGGTAGAAAGCAAAATTGTATTCAGAGGGCTTCTTTTCACTTCTTTCAGTGTTTAAGATTGCTTCCCCTCTGGATAACTATAATCTGCAAATCGAGTGCATAGAGTTGCACTAATTATTAGTTTAACAGATGATGGTGTGGGAAAGTAATTAGCCTCAAACAACAAATTGTCATGCCAAGTCAGATGGTTTTGCTTTATACCTCATATGCTGCAAATGTAAGTAATCTTAAAATCGTTATGAATGCATGAAAGCTGTTAACTCAGTTTTCCATGTTCTTTCAGCTTCTTGAAATGCTATTCACTCAGTTATATTGCCAATCAGTTCATGTGCGCACTGTGGAGATTAAAAGTCACATTAAATCAGTGAACTGCTGCACCTGAATATAATCTTTTCCAATTGTATGGATTCAATGTAAGTATCATATCACTTCCATTTCATCTATTGGTTGGTGCAGAGGGACACAGCGCATGCTGGTACTGCCTGCAGTGTGATGGATCGCCTCTTCCCAGGCCCTCCATGCCTGCTGGGAATGAGCTCAGGGCTGAGAGCACTTTGAGCACTCTGAGCACTGGGAGCTCTGACTGCAATTGGCAGCTTTGCTGAGTCAGGGAGTGAATGTGCAAAAGGGTTTAAGAGTGACTAAGGGCTGAGGGGTGCAGATGGATCCTGTAAGCAGCGTGGTGCCCCATCAACATAATGTCAATAATTGAGGGTTTGCTAGATGGTTATTTGTTTGGGGTCCTGACACAGAAGGGGAGTGATTTTATTTTATTTTTTGTTGTTGTAGTGTTTCCAAAAAGACACAGGAAAAGTGATAGCATTTTCAGGGAGATAAGAAAAGAGGAAATAGGAAGTACGTGTGCAGTCAGCAAAGGGAGAAGACTAAGGAACTTAGAGATGAAAACCAGTAGTGAAAGGTAGAAACCTTCCAGGGTAAGAGCCAAAGGAAGCCAGCTGGGCTCAAATGGCATCACTTCGTGTTGTAGGGGACTGGTGCTGTAGTTACTTGTGTCTGCTTCTGCAGCTGGGCTGCCAGTGCTCTTATCTGCTCAGTACCGTGCCGTGGGAGTGGCACTCAGCTCCTGGTCACAGCTGTTTGCACATCACTGCAATAGCCAGTGTAATGTGGATGAAGCAAGAAGGTTGGAGAGAGCACACCTAACCTGCCAACATGTGGATGGTGCTTTTCTGTTGACAAAAGCTGAATTTGTAACAAGCTGCCTAGAAAACTGATGTTCCCAAGAGCTTTCTTCCTGCCTTTTGCCCTATAGTCGATCTTTCATTACAAATGTGGTTGCAATGCATTTCACTTGAATTTTAAAACAAACAACGCCTCCCTGTGAGCAGCCTTGCCAATAAACTCTGCTGGTGGTCCTAACCTTGCTGAAGGGTATGTGGCTCAGTGCGGGTGCTTCTCCTGGAGCTCCCGGGCTCCCCCCAGCATGGCAGCTCCTGCCTTTGGCTGCGCTGCCCCTGCAGAATGCCCTTCAACTGTGCTCTCAGACTGCACATCAGTCACAAGGATGGTGTTAGGCCTCAGAAAGCTTTTTGTCTCGTCTGAGGAAAGGACTGGAGAATCCTTTGGAACAGAATGCAGCTTGGGCTGTTTGGGTTGGGACTTCCCAAAGTGCTTCTTTGTTGGAAACAGGTACTGGTACACTTGTCTTCAGTTTTTTATAAGCTTCACGTCTCTGATGTAATAATGATTTCTGGTTTTTATTTATTTATTTTTTCCCGGTTTGCCATGCACTGTAAAGACGTGTGCTAATGCTCTGCTGTAGGCATATATATCCCATCTTCATTCCACACTTCTTTGTGGCAGGTTTACCCACATTGGCAAATCCACACCAGAAGTCTGAATTTGACCCTGTATTTCCAACTGCATGTTTGGGGAGGGAATAATTCACCACCTCTCAGGCCTGCTTGGTGCTTGTAATACATGCAAGCCAGTGTCTCCCAGTGATTAGAAAACAGCTGGCAGCTAACAAAGAGTGCTTGTTGGCTGGGAGAAGCAGCAGATTCAAAGCTGAACCTCTCCTTGATGAAGAAAGATACATTCCTTGCTGGGGGAGGGATCTGGCTGGTGCCCAGCCATTGAAAAGAACGTGCTGTCCCATCCTGCTCTGTGTCACACATTGCTCCTGCTGTGCTCCCTGCTGAGCTCTTTATAAGAGGATTTCTGCTCACACAAGTTAGTCAGGTATTGGGCTTACCGATTTACTTGGTTTTAATGTGAGCTGGGGCCTTCTGAAGGTGAGGAAGGTCCTTGCCACAGAACCTCACCTCCTTTCCCACCACCAAGATCCCCTCTGGGATGTGCAGGATATGCTGCGTGGATCCTCATAGGCCTTTCTGAAAATGAGAAGTTGGAGTGAAGTTGCATCTGCAGAGGAAAATCAGGGAGAAAACATAAGGGGATGCTGCTGGTACCCTCCTAAGTGCTATGGATTTCCTTTGGATACTCTGTAGTGTTGTATTTGGCTTTTAAGCTTTATTTCAAATCCATTTGAGACTGCAGACACAGCATATAAAGGTGTAATTGGCAAATGCAAGGAAAAGCAGACTAGACCTCAGAGAGAAGTCATCATTTAAAAGTGTCTGAGAATCCTGCTATTATGTGTAGAGCACTGCTTCTATGGGGTAGTTTGTAAAAGAGCTATTTTTTGCTGAGTACCTTCATGTACATAACTAACAAAATAAATCAGGTTGTCAGCTACAGAATTAAAAATCTTCGTTACAGTGCCTTACACAGAATGATGTCAGTGTGTATAAATAGTACAGCCAGTGTGCCTAGACAGCATATGAGAACTCGTCACTGAGATGTTTCTCTCCTTGTCCTGGTTCTATTAAAAGAATGGGAGGGGGTGAGTTTATCTTTCACTCGTCTTCTGGTGCTCTGACCTTGCTTAGAGAACCTGTTTCTCAGGAAGTGCATTGATGAAGGAACTAAAAGCACTGAAGAAAATACCTGCCCAGTGCTTTTTGGTCGCTGTGCGGGTTATAATACATCCTTTTGATTCCAAGGCTGGTAATGCAGCTGGATGACTGAAGCACAGTAAGGTGGTAACCACACACTTGAGACCAAGCTCAGATTGCGGAACCGCTTTTAGAGTGAAGGCAGTCTATGTAACTGGCTTTTAATGATGTCAGTGGTTACTGTGATCGTGCTTGAGCATACAAGAAGCTTTGTATGAAGTAATTACTGGGATTACATGAAGATATTACTTGTGTTTTATTGGGCTGTGAGTGTATTTTTCCTTCATCCAGAAAAAAATGGGCTTCTAAGTGAAGATGTAAGGATTGTACTCATTTTCCTTAGAAATTATTTGGCCACTGACAACTCTAGAGAGGTAATAGAAAATCTTTTACTTTAAACACATGCAAACATTACAAAGCTTGACTCTGCATCAACATCTTGAAGCCTGGGGCTATAAATGAGCAGTGTCCCATTTGGAACTATTGGCTAATTCAGCTAAGGGAGCACAGTTGTTAAGCTAACAACAACCAGAATTCAAAGAATATTATAAGGGATCCTTATCTTCCTAAGCATTGTGCTTGTCTACGTGGACTTGCATGATTTGGTAGTACTCCACAATCTCTCAGCCACTAAGAGCCTGATGTTTCAACCCCTTCCCAGATCCCAGTTTCTTGGGTTATGACTCAGCAAGTTATTTTCCATTTGCAGCCACATCCAGATTTTTCTGGCTTTCAGTATATAGACACTTAGTTCCTTTCTTAAGTGCTCCCCCAAGAGGTTTCTATCACTGAGAATTGCTTTGTGTAGATTGTATAGCCAACAGCCTCTGATACAGAACTAAAACCCTACACATATTACTACCTATTTGTAGGCTGACTGGAACAAGAAATGTGGACAATAATTTTCAAAATTGAACCATCCTAATGTTATCATTTAGCTATAATTTGATCTTTGAACAGACCATTAAGACTACTCCCCTGCTTTGATTTTCACCTACTTCTGCTCTCCATCATCTCCTCCCTTATCTACCTTCTGTTTTGTCACCCTGAACTATTGCTGTCCATACATAGATGTTGCTTTCCCTGCTCGTGTTCGAATATCAGAAAGGAAAGAAAAAGAACACTTGACTCTTTACTTTCGTGTGTACAAGTAACAAACCCGGTATTTTGGAAATATATAGCTGAAGCAGTATATGAAGTTCTGCCTTTTTTTAAAATATTCTCTTGTTCTCTCTCTTTTGGATGTCTCTCACAGTAACTGTAAAGAGTCTTTGTGGGAGAGGTGAGAAGACTCCTCCACCCGTCATTAGAATTTGCCATCTTTTCCTCAATGTTCCAAAACATTCAAATCACAGAACTCTTCACAAGTCAGTCCCTTTTCTCTCTCTTCATCTCTGGTTCCAAAGTAAAGTATGTTCAGGAATGTAAATTCCTTTAAAATTGGCTGCAATCCTTAGTTTCCAAGTAGGAAGTGTAGCCAGAGTCCATTGCAGGAGATGCAGTTCCAGCTGAGAGTTAACTTGCAGCCATCTCAGGTGCTGTGTGCAGGGTGCTGAGCCTGCACCAGTGCTTCTGCAGCACTCAGCCCTGCTGGGCTGGCCAGAATCTCAGCTCTGTACTGACTGTGTGGCCAAGCTAGAGCCTTTCCAGCTGTGTTTGTGCTTGTTTAAATCAATGTGCATGTAAAATCTTGAGAAGGAAAAGCATGGCAGCTATCTCTACAGCTCACAGAATCCATAAAATGCTGAGTCTGCTGAAGAAGTAGTTTCTGGAGAGACAGATAGAAGCTGTCAGCTAATGAAATGCTAATCAATTCACAGCATTCTTATGTTTATTTCATGCTTTGAAGGAGACAGATGTTAACTTGTTGAATGTTCCCTGTAGGAAGCACTGTCATACTTGTTCCCACTGTGACTTGTACAGGACTTGAGTAAGCAAAGGGCTGCATTCACCATGTGGACAAGCTTTATCAGTGCCATGGAACTAAGGACTTACTGTAAAATAGGCATGCTTATAAGTTATTCTGCATATTGAAGGGCTTTGTGCTCTCCTTTCAATAAAGATCAGATATGTCTTGTAGGTTGCCTTGGGTGCTGGTCAAAACCCTACAGAGTTAAGTGAAAACATGCACCTTTGCCACAGCTTGCAGTAATAGTGACCTTATTTCAAGGTGACTTCAGGAACAGTGCTTGCAAATATACAGTGGTATCTTTTTTCTTGATGAGCAGAAAGAAGCATGGCTTGCTCATTTGAATCAGCAAAATGAAGGTGAAACAAAAAATGTGAGTTTTGTGTGTGATCTGGGAGGCATTACTTTTTGACAAGAGAGAATTAAACTCTCTGTGTCATTGCATTTCTTTCAGTATGTGGTGGCCAGAGGCTCAGTGGGGACACACAGTTCTGCAACAGGGTGAGCAGGTCGCTTAGCCTGGAGATGAGCAAAATGAGTCACACAGTGCCTCCCCTGTAAAACCACAGTAGCAATATCAAACAAGGTGCTTCGTTTACAACTTGAAAATCCCAAATCTTTAATTTCTAAAAATCTGATGCATGTTGCATGGCAAAAGAGAAATTAACCAATGCACTTCCTGCTGCTGGCTGCTGAATTCCCCTAAAAGATTCCGAACATCATTATTCACCCATCCAAATTAGTATTTCCTCCTACATTTGTGGGGGATAAAAGGAAGTTTGTTATGTTGTTGACTAAAATATCCTGCTGAATTTCCATTGCAATAACCGCTCTGACACAGAGTGCTTCCTGGAGAATTTAAACCTCCTTGGGGTTAATGGATCAAGGCAGAACCGTGGGCCATCAGCTCTTCCAGCCCATCATTAATCCAGGAAATGCCCTGGGCTGCCATCATTATTGCTGAAAGTCTTTCACAAACACTGATTGCAGAACTTCATAAAGAAAAGCCAAAGGAAATGAGAGAGCTCTTCAGAACACCATAAAATAAATAAACAATCTAATTTATAATTATAAACCTGACAAGGACTAGCAAGGAGTACAGTAGGATACCCAAATAAGGAAGGCTGGAGCCCTACGACTCTTCTGCTCAGTTTAAGGATCCCTATGCACTAATTAGAAACTCAGTGGTTTCCTTACTCCTACGTTCTGAATTTTTTGGTGAGCAATCCTCAGCTGTGTTCTAAGAGAGATGGAGGGCACGTGCTTCATGGGTAGCAGGCGGGCTCCTGAAATATGTAATCTCACCGTTTCTAACCTTCTGAAGGTGTGCAAGGCTGCTTGGCTGGGCCTGCTGTGTATGCTGTTAATGTACTTTATTAAGTTACTTTCAAAGTTGTATTGAAAAATGTAGCGGAGAAAATGAGCTGACACCAGCAGCTGGTGATGAGTCAGTGAATGCATCTCCCCGGTTTGTTTCAGCGTGGTTCTTAATAGAGATGAGCATTCAATTCACAGTGAATGGCTTCTATGATAGACTTCACTTTTTTTCTCTTCTTCGCATGAGTTGGTTGTGAAGAGAGAAAATTTTGGCCTTTTTTCCACAAAATAATCTAAGAGTGCTTATGGTGAACAATTTCTGCACAGGGTCTCCTACAATGGTGCTCAGTGCGTATTCAGAGTCCATGCTGTGTGCAGGTGTCCTGATCAAAGCAGATAAAGCTTGGTTATCTGCTTGTGGTGTTTGTTTTCAGTATGCAACTACCTGACAGCCTACAACTGCATCACGAAAGATGAGTGACTGTGGGTTTGGCCTCATGTGACTCTTTGTAATGAGCTCCCTTGTGCCTTGGCTCTTTGCAATTAAGCTTTGCTGGCACTTTTAGGGAACTGAACTCCAGAATAGCAAAGTAGTTTGGTTTGTCCTTGTCCCAGTCCATAGACCCCAGACATTTTTCACTGTTACATTCTCATGCATCAGTGTGTCTTGATGGGTGGCTGTCCCTACAAGAACAGTGTGGGGGTTTTAACAGTTGCTTGGTGAAATAAATGATTTTAACACACAGAAGTAGGAGAGCACATAGCCTGAAATTAAAACCTAACATACACATCCATTTGCTTCTTTATTTTTGTTTGCTTTTTTAATGTTTTTTTTAAATTTAAAATAATAAGGGGGCATTTTTTTTCCTGTAATTTATTTACCATTACAACCTCAGGTCAATCTGTAACTAAGAACACGTTTGAAAGTGCTTTCATTACTAAACAGTAGATTAAGTGATCCTACCCAAGTTTCCCAACTGCTCTGTGAGTCTGTCCCTGACTACATCATTAGTCCTACACCTCTTAATTTTAACTTTGAATTTGGTAGGACTGGTGGAAATGCCGGCTTTGAAGGAAGGAGCCTACCCAGCCACAAAAAGGAACACGCAAAGAACATTCTTTACCCAAGATAAAATTCTCTACACAGGAATTGCAAGAATAATCAGAACCAGGCTTTCCCTAGCCCCAGCTCTTTTGAAAGCTAACAGACAGCACAAATACACTCTGTGCAATATCTGGGGAAAAAACGTTGAGGAGGTAAATACAACCAAGGCTACTCTGAAGGGCAAGAAACATTATATCTCCTTTGAGTTACTGTAGTAGCTAATTGAAGGATGATTGTGTATGAGCTGCTGCACTTTAAATTCAATGACAGAAGGATAAATCCAAATAAGTCAAATTTTTAAAGGCAGAAAGAAATTGTTAAAGTTTTTAGCTGGTGAGGAAAGGTTAAAGAATGTATGTAGCTAGGTTTTTTGGGACCCCTCCCCCCTTTCAACCTGGAGCTAATAAAGGGTGCTGTCATGGAAACATTGAAGACCAAACATAGTCTAAATTATCTGACCTCTGGCACAGGTAATGCAAGTTTTGACTTACTGTGATTATCCAGAACTAAAGCCAGAGGGAATATAAGGTTGCTGTTCATTCACACTTTGAACAAAATCTGCCAAATAATCCTGGCTGAGGTTATGTTGATGTATGTCTGTATTGTACAGTGCATAGTAAAATGAGAACATTCAGTTTGTTTTATCCAGTTTTTCATTGTGCCTTTGGGCAGACACAACTCTTCATATTTTGCCAAGCAAGCCAGCATAAGGAATTTATGAAAAAAGAATAATGTAGGAAACAGAGCGTTTTCAGATTGAAATGGAAAGCAGATGCCTCCCAAGGAGTAAAGGCAATATAACAGGAACATGGGTGAATGGTGGGAAGGATTTCTAAAGAGACACAGGTGACTGAAGAGGAAGTAGGAAAAGGCAGAAAAATGCTTTGTTGCACGATGTTCAAAATGAAGGCAGGTTGCTGCAAGTGTGGTGGGCAACTCTTACATTACTGTGGTGATGGCATGGCAAATTGAGCCGGGTAGGAATGGAAGAAGATGATGGAAAAGAGGAGAGAAGGATTAGGAACTGGACTGAAGCCATGAGATGTGTGTTGAACTCTCAGCTCAGCCTATATTTTTCTTGCAATCTGCTTTATTCGTTATTTGCAATGAGAGGAGCCTAAAAGCCTAATGAGCACAGGTGGGTTAAACCTCCTCCCCACCAATGAGCTAACTGAGGGTTTGGTCATGGAAACACTCAGGAGCAACTTTCATTTCAGTAAGATTTAGGGTCAAGTATGCTCCTGAACAGAGTGATTTTGAGAAGCCTGCAGTAAGCTGCACGGAATGACCCCTGCACTAATGTACCTGGGAACGGGTCCTGAAGAAAGCTTAACCAGTCATCATGATGTAAGTGATAGTTCTGTTTCAAGTGAAAGCAGCTGGATTTAGGGCTGTGTTGTCACCCTTCCCTCCCTCCCCTATTTTTGCCAAGATAAATGTTCTTCTCCACTTTACCTTTCCTCCATGAAAATGTCTTCTTAGCTGTCTCAGATAAATCAAGAGAAGAACATGTTACACCACACAACCAAATGGTGAAATTCAATGGGGGAATTTAATAAAGTCTCTCAAACTATTGATAAGATAAGAAATGACAACCTATTAGGAGGTAAAGCTAGAGTACATTTTTTAATTTATTAAATCTTTAAATGAGGAAGAAGTTGGAGAGGATAAAAGTCCCACTGCAAACATGTATTTTTCAGTATCTCAAAAACTGCTTGAAGTTAATCATTGTCTGAAGTTCTTCTTTATTTGCTGTAATATATGATTTTATGTTCTCAGAAAATTATTTGATAAAGAAATACAATGCCTTATTTCTCCTGTGCAAGCAAATAATTCTTGTGATATGTGTATACAGGTCTATAGATATCCTTTCCTTTAAAAGGGGAGATAGACATAAAGCCATAAAAGTCTTAGCACTTTTTTCTTTTAATAACAAAGAGGGAAGCAAGTCCTGAGCATTGGCTAGGCAGGAAAAGCATCACTGTGCTTTGATCCCCTCCTCAGCCACATGTGCTGATGTAAAGGCAGTGGAAACCACTCCTGTTCTGAGCTAATGATGTCTCGGTCCTTTTGCACTCATTTCTGGTGAGTGACAATGATTAGAGGCAATCTATCCCACCAGATGAGCTTTGACACCAAATAAGATGTTAATAAACGCTGGTGCTGTACTCCAGTGAATCTGGAGCCAGCCTTCATGCCTGGCCACTGAGGAAGTCATGGGTGTCACTGGACAGACCCGCTGACTGCCTGCACCCAGCAGCTGGGCTGTTCCCTTGCCCTACTGCAGGTGATGTAGCTGTGGCTGGTTTATGCCCTGTCTGCAGATGGGCAGTTTGTGCAGTTGCTTTTTCAACATTTCTTTCCAGCTTAAGGGCTGCAGCTGTCTGGTTCCCGTCTGGATGAGCAATGAGGTCCTTCAAAATGAAAACGTGTTCTAATTTGAGTTCTTATTTTCTGGAAGGCTCTACATCCTTGTTATTACTCATGTGCGCAAACTAATTTCCTTATTTCATTTGTTTCTTGTTTGTTTTCTGATTACTTTTTTGTTGTTGTTTTTATTTTCCCCAAAAAAGTGAGTACAATAATTTTAAGGAATATTGTTTTCCTCTGCTATAGCAGCTGAACAGCATGCTTCATTAAAAGAACAAGCACTAAGCTCAGTTGTGACTGTTGCCTCTTTCACACATGAGTACCTGAGTCCAACAATGAGCAGCATAAATTAAAGCCAGTGTTAAGGAGAGAGCTGCTTGGAGTCAGGGCCCAACACGTTGCTCAGCCTCTGAAATGCTGCTCATCTCAGTGATTTGTGCTTCATCTGGAACATGGGGCAGTGACTTTATATAATGGAAATCTTTATTTGTGAACAGTGTTACCATTGAACTTGAGCTGTGTCTTGGATCAAATGGATGTGCCAAGCCCCTACACTATGTATGCTTATCTCTCTGTTGACAATAATTATCATCTAAAGCTCTTTAATGTGTTATGGTTCCTACAGTTATTTTTAGTAGGGAGGGAAATCATTGCTTATTTTAAATGAATGAAATCTGGGTGATGTTAAAGCTAATAGCCAAAATGTAATGCGTGTGCTGCTCTTGAGTGGAGAGGTGGATGAGTTGGTTGGTGTGATTGTGAGGAAAAGCTATGGAGGTTCATCTGCCGTGAGGAAAAGCAGAAGACTTAAGGTTCATCTGTCTTGTGCTGGGTAGACAAAAAACCCACCATTGTGAGCAGGGGAATGGTGGACAAGAATATAGTAATAGCTCAGTCAGTGAGCCTGGGCATTTGCTGAAAGAATGGGTATCTGCACGACTGGAGTGATTCATTGGTGCAAATGTTCTGCAAAACCCAAGTAAGAATGGAAGAAATCAGAGGTGTTAAATTGTGTTAGTGCTCTGAGTGGAAATTCAGGTGAAGCTGAAATCAGTAAAACTTGATTTAATGTCAAAAACCTCTGGAAAAAAAGAAAAGCTGAAATATTCTTTTCCTGCTTGATCAGCCATACAGCTGGCTGATGTTTCACAATTCGTGGAGCATAGTTTGTGAATACTGGGGAATAAAATTTGGTGGGGAATGTTTCTTAAAAGTCTCCTTTGTCTGCTTTACTATTCTAACAAGTTTATGGTTCACTGTGCAGGGAAAATATAATCTAGTAACCTTTAACTGTGTGTTTTCCTTAGTGTAACGTTTGAGCTTCAGTTCTTAAAAAAGCACATATGTCAGATTTTTTCTGAATTGAACATGTGCTTCCTTGGAAGCAGCACATAAGAGCTGCATGGGTATGGAAAACCTTAATGTGACCCCAGGTCAATAAGAAGTCATCCCACTGCCTATCAGGTTGGGGCTGGGGGCTGGGACAGCATGACATTTTAAGGCACAGAGATGGATGAGTTAAAATTCTTTGGAGGGAGAAACGTTTCTGTAAATATTTGCATTAAATTATAAATGTCTCTAAAAGGCAATAAACAGTGTTTTGAGATTAGGCCAAAATGTGCTTTAGTTTCATATCTTTAGAGTGATGTAGAATGATAATTGCAGAAGATAAGTTAGTAAATTGAAAACAAGCGAGGAGACGTGATGCCATCTTTCAGTACAGCCTGAAATAAATTACCTTTTTTTTTTTTTTCCAGTGAAGAAATGCATAAATAGTAAATTATCTGTTAAGAGGTATCTTCTTAAATGACTTCATGAAGTATTGAAAATGCACACAGTATAGCAAATATTCAGGATTATGGTTTTCTCAAATGAGTTTGCTTTCCATGAGAGAGGCAAATTTACTTCTAAATCATGAAAGCCCCAAATAAACAAAGATCCCATCGAAATTCTAGGTATTTTAAAGTCTGTAATACATCCAGCTTTAAGTTTCCAACCAGTGGTTTGTGATCTTCAGTCTTGTGCGAGTATCTAGTTGTATGTATTTGTTCTCTCTAATGTACAATCAAAATCTCATAAATCCATGCTAATGACTACAAGACCTCTTATGAATTATTCAGTTTTTTTTAAATTCTTGATTGAGATGAAATGCAATAGCTTGTTCATTTTATTGTAACTGCATTCTAAGATTTAATTATTTGCAAGATCATAACAAGAGGCAATATATTTTGTAAATATGACTGCTTAATATTATGGCACTTCAATGAGGCAATCTGATATTGAATCTTTAGTGAGGAATTAGTAGCTCATTTTTATTTGAATTATAAATCAAGTAGAATAGTGCAATATAGATTAGTAATTCTGCTGTGTTCTTAAACTAGCAACACTGTAGCTATGAATGTGTTTCAACACTTGGTAAAATTAATGGTGTTTCTACCAGGAAGTGGATTAAAACTGTGTTGAAAAACTGTTCTGTAGTAATGTTCTGTAATTATCTGGTACCAGCTGTATTTTCTGCTTACTCTGAATGCAGATATCATTCTTCTCATGTCATGTAGCAACTCTTACATATAACACAGCTTTCAAGACTCTTAAGGACACCATTGAGTCTGCTTTGGGTTGCCTCTCCCCCTAAAACTTCAAGAAAACAAGGTAAAACTTATAAAAATGTGAGGTGCAGCCTCATTTCCCCTTTAAGACTCAGGATCTGTGCACAGGAATTTTTTTGTGCCTCTTCACTTCTTGTAAACATATGGAATATCATGATTGGATTTTGTGGGCACAAAAAACATGGTTTCTTTTTTGTGGAAGCACAGCCATGCCTCTTGTCCATTATTAAAACTGGTTAACTGCTTTTCTGGAGTCTCTGTTGGTTGATTCACTGCCAAAGCATAGCGAAGGGTTGGGCGATATGTCGCACAGTGTTTGCTGCTATGGGCCATGAGACTGCTGCTGTTCCATCCAGTGGAGTTAGTGACAAAAGGTTATTTTCCATGGACCATCTTCCCTTCTCACTGGAAACTGTAATTAAAAAATGGAAATATTTTTACCCCAAGTGGGTAACTCAAGTGGGCTCCTTGTTGGAAGCAAGATTCTGGGTCCTTGCTGCTCAGCAGAAGCAGAACACCTGGCAGCAGCTGTGCAGAGCCCCCTCACTTCCAAGGCAGCTCATGTTCAGCCCTGAGCTCCTCTCATCCTGCCCATCCTTCGTGCTGTGGCACAGGCACATGGCGAGACCATCCCCAACAGGGCTCCATCTGGCAACTGGAGTGCTCAGAGCTGCTCCTCTCCATTGTGCTCAGGATTGTTATGGCACAGCTACAGTGTGTGCAAAATGAACCTCATAGGCATCAAAGCATGCCAAGGGAAATGCAACTTGCTCATTTTTATCCCGTAAGATCTCAGTCACTAATACAACATGCATACTTTCTTTTTCTTTCTCTCTTTTTTTTTTTTCCTTTAGATACAGTTTTCTAAAGTGGTTTTCTCATAAACAGATGTGTTGTGATAGCAAGCATCATGTTTTGAATATATATTTAATTTTTCTAGTTGCTTCTTCTAAAGCAAGCCATGCTGGTGATGAGAACTTTACAGTTTCCAAAATGCAATACTGTCTCCTAAATTAACTGCAGCAAGTACAAAGGAATAGTTTATCATTGAGGAGTTTTCTATTATTTGCAGATGTACCAACTTTCTTAATGTTGAAGATAGCAGTACACATCATTTAAACTCCTTGATCTTGATATCCAGTGGCCATTTAGCTCTATAAGATTATACATAAAGTGCTGAACTGTAACCAGTTCAGCCAACATTTATACTTGTGTTAGATTTAAATATATATATATATATACACACACATATGATGCAACATACCAAATGCAGACAAAAGAGAGGATTCAGCTAACTTCAACAAATCTGGCCTATTGGAGAGGTTGCCATCTAACATAAATGCAGGATGACAGAGTTCTCTATTAGGATGGATAGCAGCAGAGGTGTTTTGTAAGCCTGAATGCAGTTCCCTAGTTCCCTATTAAGATCAATATAGTGCAAGGCCAGTCTAGTTGAGACTGTTTTCCAAATCTTTAGTTTTGTTGGTGTAAAAATCAGGGTGTAAATGGTATAGATCAGGGAGCAGATTATCTTCAGCAGTGCCAGTCTGTAGCAGGGTCATTTTTCCCCAAACCCTTGTAGAGAAAGAGGCCTGCACTGCCACTGTATGCAGAACTGACTCAGGAGAGGTTAACTTAAAAAGAGGCTGAGGAATTATGTCGTTCCACACATCTACATCTCAACTTGAGGCACAGCTTCAGGGTGCTTTTGGGTTGTTTCCTCTTCATGGTAACAATCCATGCCATAGACAGGCCTGGGAGGATTAATAACATGCACAAATTGTTCCTTATCTCCATATAAATGGATTTTAAAGCACTTCAGATGGAAGGGAACAGGCACTGCTCCAACTCGTCAGCACAGTGCCACTGCCTCTTAGTCTGAAGCACTGTCTTTATTATGTGTGCTGACATGTATATCAATACTGTGAAATCACAACCCTGAAGCATTTATAGCACGGCTCCTGTCTCTCTGAAAGGAATCACTTAACTGTATTCTTGCCCAACAGTGTATAACTGCTCCCAAAGTTTGGGATCTGGTAGTTGGAAGCAGGGCCATGTGCTTCGGGTTGGAGCTGGCCAAACAACATTTTTCAGTTTATTTTTTCAAGTGCATCAGATTGGGTTGTCTACAGGGCAGTCATGTCTTTTCTTCTATTTAAAACTGTCTTCTTTCTCTAATGCTACACTGAAAGACATGAGCAGGTGATCATTCTATCAAGGAACTGCTAGTATC
The DNA here is from genome assembly GCF_019232065.1 of Centrocercus urophasianus. Classification (NCBI taxonomy): domain Eukaryota; kingdom Metazoa; phylum Chordata; class Aves; order Galliformes; family Phasianidae; genus Centrocercus; species Centrocercus urophasianus. The sequence goes on along the minus strand of NW_024884778.1, from coordinate 13,982,661 downwards.
AATGTTATCTTTCGATCATTTGTTGTGTTTCTGGGGCAGAGGGCTGGTGATTCCATATCTGCCAGTAGTAGAATGAATTTGCGAGGTTTGACATATAACTAAGCACACCACGTAATACTAAAATATCTCTTGCAGTAGTATGCATACAATTCCAGCACGTTAAGAATTATGTTATGATAGTGGCCATTGACCAAGTTATTATTCCGCAGTGAGGAGGGTTACACTGCAGATTAAAATCCAGTCCAGTGGATTTTAGTGTAAGTAATATTAATGATATGTAAGAATGAATGCAAGTTTCTATTTTAAGTGACTTGGATTTCTGTCTTCTAAGAATGCAGCTGAGTACAGTTAGGCTTGAGCTTGGATACTCCAAGGTTGATTAAGGCCAAATTCTGTTGATTCAAACAGAGTCAGTGAGCAGACAGCCACTTGCTGAGAACTCTGTTTCCTTTCCTCGCTAATATCATGTAATTCTTTGATATTTTAAAAAGAAATTGTTTTGCATACGATCAAATAAAATGTATAAAAATCCGGACACGTTGTTATTTAAAATATCATCTCAACTAAGAAAGCAGAGCCAAACACGATACATTCTACACCAAATATTCACTGTGTGTTTTGTACAGGTTCTACAAAGGAACTGATTGAGAGCTGCTGTGGAGCTGGACAGCAGTGGGCTATAGACAACGGGGAGTGCACAGAAACTCCTATCAGTGGAGCGGATGGTGATATTTGCAGGTACGTAAGTCAAAACCAATCATGTAGTACTGATGTAGGGAGCAGCCTGTTGGAATAAATTAGATGATTTTCCAGTTAATGGAATGTCCAAGAAACTGGGAACTGTTTTATTTTTGATATAAGTTATTGATAGACTGCAACATACCGTGGTAACACAGGGAGAAGGATTTCTTCCTCCCTTTCCTCAAAATCTAATCAGAACAAAAGCCTTTTAATAAGATTTCTTCTTCCTCTCATGTGAGCAGAGCACATATTTTTGTTTCCGAGTTCTGTGCACATCTGTGGAGTTGCAGATAAATAGAAGAGCAAAGTATCTAAATGTGTTTGTATTCCATTTGGCAAGTGCTAAAGGCAGCGATTATCTGTACCATTAAATGGCGTGTTTACTTTCCAGTTTGAATGGCTGCTACTTCAGCCATTGATAACACTGCTGCTATCAGTAGCATCTGGTCTGAGCAAGGGTGCCAGGTTTGAACTCATTAAGAAAAGGAGGATGGGTACAAAGTAATGTGAACAATGTATTACGCTAGCTGCAGTTCATCCATCTGTTGTTCTTGCCCCTGCCACTGAAACATGCTTCAGGGAGAGCTGACTGCAAAGCTATCAGAGACTCCGAAGATCCAACGTAAGCAAGTAGATTCCTCTAAGAGTGATCCCAGTGTTCTCAGCATTAAAGAAGTTTGGCAATTTTTTTTTTTTTTTTAAATCAAAGTTTGTATCACTGCACCTTTGTGAAGTTACTGGGAGATCCAAATCTGCCCCCACTGGGAGTTGACATGACATAACCCATACACACCAACTGTCCACAAAGTAAAGGTAGATTAAAAAATTCCAGCCTCAGCGTAAGTAAGTGCAAATCCAATACATTAATGAGTTGCACCTGCACATCTGAAGCTGAGCTTAGATGAAAAAGTCATATCCTAAATGTTTCAGTCCCTGTGAATCCCTAGGATTTAAAAGAATATGCGAGCAGAAGTTTGTTTGTTTTACTTCAGAATTTCTGTTCTGTCCCAGTTTTAAGGATTTAAGAAACACCTCTAAGTATCCTGTTTAAAGGTACATTTAATGTAGAGAAGTATTTGAAAAACTTCAAAGCAGAGAAAAATCTTGCTGCTTTCATTAGAATCTGTGCCAGCACGTGGAGCTGCTCACCATTCACATATCTGTATGCCCAGTGTTCCATCTTGTGTGCCAGAATCCCTGCAGTAGCACAAGCTCCTGAGCTGCTGCTAACTCAGCTCAGTGCCTACAGTTTAAGAAGCAGACAACAGATACTAATTGCAAGAATTAGTCACTGTTCTTCCAGGATAGTTGATATCTAAATCTGCGTTTTATAGGTGACCTCAGTGCACTGAAAGACGAATTTTTCCACATGGGGACTTCACATGGCAAAAATGTAAATGTTGAAGCTACTTGTTGATGTATCTCAATGGCTCTGGACATTTCTATTCACGTCCTGACTTAGCCTATCTTGTGTAGTGAACAACACTAACTGCAGGGTGGGAAATGTGTTAATTGGAATTGATGAAGGTGAGCCTTTGGAAGTGTTCAGGCTAGGGTTAGCAGAGAGCTTAAAAGCAGGCAGGTAGGGGCAAGTGATGTGTAAAGTGCAATGCCCTACTTCCTTTGAGCAGTAGAATGTGAAGTGTTTCTCAGTCTTGGACACGCTGATTTTTTTGATCTGCACAAAGGTTTCATACAAAACCTCATTGCACAGTGGTGTGAATTTTGTGGTCTTTCCATTTTATCCAGGACTTTTAAATGTCATGCAGTAAAACAAACATTTCTTATCCGAAATCTTTATTTAATGTGATTTGTCTGTTTTCATTGATGATACAGACAATGTTGGTACTGTTAAACAGTGGGAAGTCATTACATAGGAATGTAGGAGATGTTTGTTGTAACTGGGATTACCAGGAAAAAGTTGAAAGAGTAGAAATTCATCTAGATGAATGAACATAAAAAGGCAAGTTACAGGAAACCCTGGGACACTGATAGCCAGATCTAAAATTATTCGCATGCACCACTGGCTGTATTAAGGACAGGATGTCAGTCTGGATGAAATGTCATCTGACCCCATTTAGTTGTTTTTATCTCATGACTGCAGTGTGTTATCAGAGCAGAGCAATGTTTGTTTGTGTGGTACCAGCATCAGGTGTACAGGTTGTGACTTTGCTGGCCCCTTCATTGCAGTTAGCAACTCATATCACTTTAGTACAGTGGCATTGCTGCACTGGTAAGCTGTAATAGGTAAGTTGCTTGTTCTTGAATGTATTTGGATAATAAGCATTCATATAACTCAAAAAAATACATATATTTCTCTAGCTGGCAATTAATACTAGATTAGAATGCAAAACATGTGGTGATGGTGGTAATCCCCTTCCTGTAATCAAACTCAAAACACCACTGCCTGGTTACGCTTTTCTTATGGAATCCAGAATAAGCATATGGTTGTAAAGCAGACAAACCAACCACTGGCATTCTGAAAGTAGCCAAGTGGCTGTCACCAGTTGGTTCCAACTGGAAGAAAAGATATGGCTTTCTTTTTTATTATTTTTTTAATTTTTTTTTTATTGAACCATTAGATTGAAAGCTCTGAATTGGCAATGCTTAGAAAAGAATAGCTTTTGTTTCCAAGGATGACAGTATTTTGTAGCAGTGATAATAGTATCTGACTGACAAAAATTGTTTGCTTGCAAATATTTCTCTTGCAGGACAGTTGCTTTGCTTTGAGAGACTGGTTGTTGGAATTTGTAAACCTTTCATTCACCAGTATGAGGGACCCCCATGAGGCAGTATGCCCTGTTACTCTGCATCAGCAACAAACAGACATCCATGTTGTTCTTGGGAAAAGAAAAACCACCCAATTCCTTCATACCACCAAATCTGCCCAAAACCAAGAGTCTACCCTTACTTGTAAGAAAATACAGGATTTCATTTGAGGTTTGATGATTTCACTCTCACAAATGCCCAAAGTACAGCTCATCTTTTCAATATAACCTATCAAGGAGACTCCCTGTAGCTTGCATCTCCCAGTTCTCACTTTTCCCATCATAGAGCCCTTTGCTATCACAAGACCAGGCATCCCTCCTGAGGTGCGCCAGTCTGCATGGTGCATGGGTCAATGGGCTGATCCAGGGAGCAAAGCCAAAGGAAAAGGGTGATCATTTGTCTGCCTTTTGTATGTGAATGGAAAAAAAACAAAACAGGTATCTCTCTGATAGGGGGTAGAAAATCCACTGTAGATTTTAAAGTAGGCTCTAGCAAAGTCAGTAGGTAATGAACTCAATTTAATTAAATTTCATTTGGGAATTTTGTTGTTTATGATTCAAATCTGTTTCATTTTGACCTTCAGTGAATCTTGTTACATGTTTGATTCAAGAGCTACATGCATAGGAAATTTAGGTTCTCGGTCCTTAGTACTATCCAGAGCTTCTGTCCTGTGGCTGTTGAAGAGGTGTGTGCAGGTACATTTTCCTTTCCCTGATTTTTAGAGAAAAAGGTATCTGTTTCCTTTTCTGAAACCTTCTGAAGGCCCCTGAGAAGGGAGTGAGGGACTGTTGCACAAGCATGAGATGTAAGGTATGTTGATGGCCAGACATTGAGAGACAGTGACCTCAGCACTTGACCTTATGAGCCTTTATCAGCGTGTTTTTTTATTAGAAAGGAGAAAAAATACATCCTGCAAAGCTCAATGGTATAAACTGCACTATATTAATATTGACATTTATGTCAAAGAGGCATTGAATGTGTGGAATATATTGTGAATCCAGTAGCTTTTTTTACATCCTATCCTGATGTCCTCTGAACGTCAGTGAGCATTTGCCCTCTGTGATCCTTTGCAGAATCGCTCAGAAGCAGTGCTGCATCTCCACCGTCAAGGAGAACAGTTGCCTGGCTGGCATGATTGCTGCAAAGGAGGGAGATGCATGTGGACCAGAGGAAAGTGATACCTGTGGAGGATCATCATATAAGGTGAGCTGCAGTGTTGCTTCTGGAGCTTTCTTCTGAATATGAGTTGACTTCATTTCATGCATTTAGCAGTAACTTCTTCATGCATTATTATGGAGCTCAGTAATCTATAAAGTTGCAGGAGTGGGACAAGGGAATTATGCAGAACAGCAGGTTTTTGGCTGTTAGTGTTGAGGTTTCAATTGCCTGATGATGCAGCCCCTTTTAGAACTTCGTGGTAATGTTGATATGATACATTCATCTCTACTTTTAAGGTTTAACTTGCTGTATTACTTGTGCCTCCCTTCTTTGCAAATAACGGAAAAGACCATTTTGATTTTTATGGTGGTGGAAGACTTTAGAAAATGACAGGGCAAAACTCAATTGAAGATATAATGGGAAAACCCATTATTGAACAGTTTGCTTGGGTACAATATTGAATTGCAGCCTCATTTCTCATTTAAACAAAACGATGAACTGGATGAACAAGTGTTTTAGATGATGATGGAGGCTTTTGTTCATAAGCCATGGCAGGCCATTAACCAGCGATTCAAATCACAAATCACAAGCCACAGCCTCAGCTTGTATAAATGAAATTTGCTTTATGAGAATCACTGGAGCCAGACCAATTTAAACCAGTTTGAAGATTCAGCATCTTGCTTGTCTTGTTTTTACCAGAAGGTTACATTTCAGAATTAATTTCACTCTGATAATAATTTACATAGCTATATCTAAGTTTAAGTGCAGCTTCTGTTGTCTCAGCAGGAAACTCATTAGTTCTGTCTGTTCTTATATGCTGGTGATTCTTGTGGATAACTGTTCACTGGAAAAGCAAAATGCATGAACATCTACTCCAGAGTTTGAAGTTTAATTAGTTTTGCCAATTTGTCATTTTCAAAACTATTGTCTACTTAAGCCTGGAGTTTACCGTTAGCATACAAAGAGAATTTCTGCATTTGGAAGCAGACAAAATAATTCTGAAGTGTGATAGAATTATTAGGTTTTCACCAAGGGTTTTTTGCATACCAGGCACAGCGTAGGGCATGCAGTAAGTCTTATTGCACGTGCCATTCCTAGGAGTGAGTGGGGTGGGAAAACTGCATCGTTCCTGTTTTAGCTGAAGCGAGTCACAAAATATTCTTATAGAACAGTCCTTTGTGCCAGTCCAGTGTGATGTTCTCAGGGTTTTTACTTCCAGGTAATAAACGTGTGGGAGCAGAGCAAGTTGTAAATGACACAACAGTTCTCAAGATATGATTCACCATGTCAGTGAACAAACGGTTGTATCTGTTATTAAATGAGTTGTAGAATTCTGGTGAAATCCCTAAGTTGGATACAGAAAGTCAAAGCTGCTCAAGTTTTTGCTTTTTGGAAGAAACTTTTTGGTGCATACATTTTTCTACTGGAAAAATGAGACATCTGTATTCATCTGGAAAATATGTGAACCCGAAAGTGTATGACTGATTTAGTGCCCTCTGTGATGCCTGCACATGGGATAACTGTGAATCAAAAGTGTCTGAAAAAAACACATTTTTCATGGCAAAAATTACAACATTTTACAGCACTTTGGTGAAATATATACTGTATGTAACTCCTTATATTCTGAATATGGAAGTTGAAATACATATATGAAAACTAAATGTATTTACAGAAAATAGAATTTTGAATTGAGTTGAATGTGAAGATTCTGGATGAAAACAGGGTTTTTCTTAACCCTAACCTTCTATCATGACCATAGCTTATGATAGTTAGATTTTTTTAAAATGATTGATTTGGACATATGGTTTACTCCCTTCAGAGTCAAAAAGTAATTTAGCATCTTCAGGAGTTGTGCTGTAAATTTCTCACAGACGCATTTGAGTGCAGATGTCAGCCTGATCTTGGGGAAAAGTGCCAAATCTTCAGGGGAGCGCAAGTCTGCAAACGTGAGCACTGAATAACTTCTACTATCAATGATGTTTGGGGAGCTTCCAGAATAAAAATCATGGACATAAAGCATGAGCTGTTTTCAAGGGCACACAGTGAAATGCCCAAGAAACTCTGAAGCTGCAGTGTTTGACTCTTGAAGAAAGTGACTCAGCAGAAGAGTTTCTGCAGGTCACGCTGCTGGTGAGCAAGTTTTCCTGTCTCCTGGGTGGAGACAGACTTGGTTTTAATGCGGATGCCAATCTAGGATTGTTAATCATGAAACACGATTCTTTTCCATTCCCATACTGCGCCCAACCCTTACAACAGTGCTTTTCTTACTCGCTCTCCTCAAGTCAGAGATCTCTCTCTTGGGAAGGAAGAGCTTAGTTCAGTTTCTTCTGTTCAGCCCTTGGACTTTCCGTTGACATAGCTAACTGGTGCCAGTTTGAGTTATGGCCTTCATTTTATGTGTCTGACGTCTGCTCAGAGACTGAATGTTTGAGTAGGCTGAAATCACTTCTCTTGGTTCAGAGAGGTGCTTGGAGTTTAGCTGCAAACTCTAAATGAGCTGGGTGTGTTGATTAGCAGACGTGCTGCAGAGGGAAGGAGCCTGAATTTTATAACTATTCAATCAGAGTGAAGGCATCTTAAATCTCTGTGCTAGGGATGTAGGACACTTCTATTTAAATCCAGACAAATATTTTCAATTCACTTATGACCTCTGTATGTCTCTATATCAGACAGTTCCTCAGCTTCCTTGCTTGCTTAAGGATCCACTTTGCATACAGTATGGACTTTTTGAAGTGTGTATGGGGTTTGATATAATTTGTCTAAAACATTTCTGGCCTAAATGTGCAGTAGGCTTATACATGCTGGAGTAAAGCACGAGGCTGTTTTTGTCTGCAGCCTGCAGCAGCAGAAGCTGCAGGAGAGACTGCATTTAAGGGGTGCCTCATTGCATCAGCCTAGCAGTGAAGCTGCTGCTTTGGATTCACTCGGGAAGAAATAGAAGGCAAATAGGTCATAAAATACTTCCTGGCCTTTCTCTGGGTGTTGCTTTGGTGGGATGGGGTCCAGGACAGTCAGGTAAGTAAAGGTCACAGTGGTTCTGCAGAGCAATGAGCTGTAAGGGAAATAGTGTCGCTGACAGAGCTCAGGGGCTGCTGCTGCTCCTCATGTCTATGGAATGTGTTTACAGTTCTTTCACACTGCTTCAAGCAACAGGCCATCTTTCAAGATCTAATGCAAAGATGTATGTATCTGTATTATTTTGGTACTAATATACTGTAAACAAAGCAACATGTAAGAGCTGGAAAAAGGCAGTCTGTAGCACTGCTACATCCTTCCATGGGAAAGGATGAAATTGGTGCAACAGCAAAACTGTGGGTATCTCAATTATGACTGATCCACTTGTGCAAGAATGGCAAAAACAAGCACAAGTAAAGCTTTGATGTTTGCAACCTAAGTGCTTTTCCAGATGTTCCACTGTTAAAGAAAGTGAAGATCAGTTCCAGGTGTGTGGGGGGGCTCTTCCCTGAAGCAGTCTTTATGAAACCCTCATTACTAATGATCTCTTTCTTTTTCAGCAATGCTGTGATTGCTGCAATCTGGGCCTGCGATTAAGGAGTGAGGGGAAAACTTGTGAGTCCAACATAAATCTGGGCTACCCCTGCAGCCACGTGATGCTGTCCTGCTGTGAAGGCGGTGATCACTTCATCCATCCAGAAATAAAAAAGCATCCTGAGCCTTCGCCAACTGCAACACCTGAGAAGAGTAAGTGTCCATTTTTAATATGAAGACATTGCAAATGCAGGCTCCATCTCATGCTGCCACTTGGGGAGGTGTTGCAAATAGTAATGCTGTAGCAGCACAGTTGCCTTTCCTCTCAGACCAAGTATAGAAGTTGCCTTTCCTCTCAGGAGCAAGACTTGTTCTTAAAAACTGTTTTGAAGTAGAAAAACATATATGTAGGTGTTTCTAATCCTCAAAACATACCTTCCCTTTAGCGATTTATTCCCCCGAACTGCTCAGTACAGAGATCTGCTGCACATCAAACAGAAATGCTGCTTCTTCTAGGTGACATGCAGAGTGTAACGTGAAGACCAGCTGAGTGCAACCTGTATGGTAGCTTTTTCTTTTTCTTTTTTTTTTTCCTTTTCTTAGTTAATCTCAAAGATCTTTTTTGACCATTGGTGGACAGGAAGCCACCAATCCTTTGTAAGAACCAAAGCTGAAGTTTGTCATTGCCTTTTTGCAGAAGCTGTCCTGAAAGCTTTTGTGTGAAATGAACTATGAGTTTTTTCCAGACAAAGTAGTCCCATCCATTATGATAGCAATCAAACCTGCAGAGAAGAGATTTCCTACTTTGCTACTGAACGTTACAGGAGCTGTCCTGGTGCACACACTGGAGAAGTCCCAAAGCACTGCAAAGTTTAGTTTGTTCTTTCAACATGTGAAGTTAACAGTGCTGAAGAAATCCCTGCAAGTCAAATGAAGTGTGACAAAGGAAGCATGACAAACGTGGAACTCAAACAGCTATGCTTTCTCCCTGAGCCCAAAATCACACTCCTTCCAGCATCACTCTGCAGCCACCTGTCATGCATGAATTGTTTTGTAACCTCCTGGATAGGCTAGGGTTCACATTTTGTCCATTCTCTTCTCATGAGATAAATGGTGCTGCTGTTCTTTTTTTTTTTTCTCTTGTCAAAATAAGTAATGATTTATTTCAACTTAGCAGAGATTTCACTGAGCAATGAAATTCATGTGTAAGTGTTTAAGACAAGCTGACTGAGAAACTCACTGGAGAATTCATTTTAATATCACGAAGTCTCCCCAAACTTGGTCAAGAGATGAAAGATGGCGAGTGCTTTTGCCAGTGATCAAAAACAATAGATAAGATGTCATTTTTAAGTGGGCCCCAGAATATTTGTAATGCTAGCTGCAGAATTAGCTAATAAATAAGTAGGTAGTGGCGTTGAAAAGTTTCCAGACTAACTGGTTAACCTTTGCTCCTGAAATTAAAAAAATATCAGTGAGGTTCTGCAATGGAGGCAGTTCAGATGGGGCTTCAGTGTGGCACAGTGTTACAAATGGTGATAGTGGTGTTTGTTAGGGTGAAAGGGGAGCTTGTGACCTCGCAGCATCAGTCTTTTTCTCTGTGGCTCCTGTGAAATGTCTGTCCATACATCTCTACTGAAAGACACAGTGGACATTCAACACTGGGCTTATCTTCAGGATGGATGCATTTTCTCCTGTCCATGAAATAACTGACTATTTTGGGTAGATTTTACTGTATCTGGAGTTTGCATAAACAAATGCTCCACACTGTGCAGACCTAATGCCAGAACACTTGGTAGAGAACCTGCATGTTTTGTTCTGTGTTAGTTTCAGAGATGGAAGATCACAATGAAGCTCTGTCCATCAGTAATGAAGCCGAACTGTCAAATAACCTGCCTGGAGATGACCTGGATGAATGTCTTCTGTATGGTGGGGAGCTCTGTCAGCATTTGTGTATAAACACTGTGGGGTCCTACAAGTGTTCGTGTTTCCCAGAATTTACTTTGCAAGAAGATGGGACCAGCTGTTCTCCAGGTGAGGAACGTGAGCAGGAAACACTGAATAATGCTGGCCTTCTTCTGCCTATACTGGTCTGCTAAGGGTTGCTTTTTTTTCATCTTCTTTGTAGGTGCTGAAGTTTTTAACAGGGATATTTTCCCTGGAAATTGTGCTGGTTAAAGATGTCAAGAAAAACAACATCCTAGGAAACTTAGATTGTGTTTCATTTTTTGTGTATCTATGGCGTAATATCAGGGTGGGCATTTACTGTGTTCAAAGCAAGACTGTTTCCACTTTTCAGACAGGGAATTGTGAAGATTGTTAATAGAGTATCTTTTCTCCTTAGAGTAATTCTCTATTTCACAGTTAGTTTTCCCTTAGACAAACTTTATTCGTTTCAGACACACAGCATTACTTCCCGAACTTCAATTTTTATCTTAAATCATTAAAATCCAAATATGTCAATTGCAGAGGAAGTCATGAAAAAAGCATTTATAGTGTAATAATTGTATTGATGTCTGGACTTCTCCAATGGCAAGATTTCAAATCAGATAACCCAAAAAGTTGAAACCTTAGATTAGTTACAAGTGTTTTCAATTACTTAACAAGCAAAAGAAGTGTTGCTATCCCATGACAAAATTCCTCAGACTTCAGATTCTTTCTGCCCAAGCCAAATAATGAGCATTTATTATGTCATTCTTCTCAACATGATGTTACAGCACTTACATCAATAATGTGTTTGACAGCATTTCTGCAGCAGCTGTCTGCTCTGTTATGTGTATCAAAATTTTGGGGAAAGAGCCTGATCCAAAAGAGGTAAAGAAAGTGGTTCTTATTTTAGTTCTGCAAAATTTGGTTGATCATCCACCTGGAGCTTATCTTTGTTTTTTGTTTTGCTTTGCTTTGCTTCTCTTATTACTAACTCCATTGAAACGCGGTTTTGGGTTAATCTTGTATCTAAGGAGTCAGTATTCTTGGCAGACGTGCAAGACTGCAGTGCTTATGGCTGTGCCAAGAGGTGCAGAGGGGTTTACAGAGTTCAGCTGAGAGCTGAGTTGAGACACAAGTGTAGAGAACTGCGAATGACACAGCTGAGATGCATAGGAAGAGTGAAGTGTAGAAGGGTTGCAACTGTCATCGTGTCGTGTAGAGTCCAATTAAAGTCTGGGCAAGGGAGATGGCAGGGCACTTCCCTCACTATCCGTGTCTAAAGCATACGTGCTCTTCCTGGCGGTGTGGCATTCTGGCCTTTTGCTCCTCATCATTCCCCTGTGTATGTGCACATCTGTCATGTTCTGAGTGTGGAGGCCTTCATCAGACATCTTTAAATCTCACTCTGCTGTCCTGTGGGTAGATATTATGTTTTGTGTGTCTAGCTGCCCCAGTGCCTCGTGGCATTTGGATATGCCGTAATTGTGTGTCTTTCATTGGTCTTTCTTGTACTGTGGCCCATTGCCTGTGGTTTGTTTTGTGATGAAATCACTCTTCCCAACCTAAAACTTGTATAGCATTTGCACTTATTCGTTTACTACTGTCATTGTTTGTTGGGTCATGTTTTTCTCTGGGTGATGAGAAATATGGATTTAAGTTTACATTTTGATGATATTTAGAAACTGGATTACTCTTAGCAATGTAACAGAGCTTCTTTAAAATAATAATTTAAAAAAAAGAACCAACAAACCAAAATCCCATTCTGATACCTTTGAAGTTACTGTTTGCTAGAAATCTTGATGACAGCAGCTGTCATGTTCCTTTCTTGGTTTTGTAAAAGCCATTGCAGGGTATCCTTTTAAAGGTGAGCGTCTGCTTTTCATTTTTTATTTAAATACAGAAAGAGTTTGAACTTGCTTTGGGTTCTGCTTTTTTTCCCCTCTTATTCCAAATGAAAAACAGCCACTATCCTTAAAATAAATCATTATTTGAAAAAATTAGCATTTTAATTCATTAGATGTTGATGTATTTTACTCTATGGAAGTTATCCAACCTAACTCCTTAGTCCGTATCCATGGTGTTTGTGAGCATCTCCATTAACTTGCAGCTCTCTGCATGTGTGCACTGTTACACTTGTTCACATCAAACACTTGGCATCCTGCAAAACAAACTGTTCAGCTCCATTCATAGACAGTTGTTCATGTCATCAAAGTGTTTTTTCCTGCAAACCATGATGAAATGGGATGAATGCAACTGGTACCCTTACCGTGGGGTTCCTGGAGGATATGATGCCACCCCTAACCCACATCTGCCTCCCTTCCTTACAGATCCTGAGCGAGGACAGGTAGCAAGGCTGGAAGTAGAAGCCACTATCCCCCCAGCAGCCTCTCCTTCTCAGCCTCTTCTCATTGTGTCCTTACAAGAAGAGCAGGATAAATGTAAAGGTATGTCAGAGGGATAAATTGCAGGTGCAAATGGATGAGGAATGTTTGAAGAGCCAGAATAAAATTCTGCACATCCCTTCACCGATCTGTTTTCAGTGCACATCCTCAGTTGTTTACCTCTGGTATAAGCCTGAGGAATTATCAAGGGAAACCTGAGGAGGTAATTGGAGGCTGTACTCTGATTTCAGGGTTATTACACACCTGCTATTTAGTTTAAAGTAACCACCTCAGCTGTGCAGTGTAACTTAAACAATAGAGGTAGCACAGGTGTGTTTCTGTGTAATAGGAGGATTGTAAGTAGTGGTTAGAGATTCCTGGGCAGGTTGTTTACAAACTGCACTCCCCTTTGTCTAAGATGGGAGTATATTCTGATGACCCAGCCGTTTGTAACTTCAGCTGATCTGCATTGTGGATATTAATGCATTTTGCAATTTTATTTTGTATAGATAATGGCCCCTGCAAGCATATCTGCAGTGTTGTGGAAGGAAATGTTGTATGCTCATGTTTGTCTGGATATACTATCATGGCTGATGGGATTTCTTGTGAAGGTAAGTGGTTGAGGTTCAACAACAACATGGCTAAAAGATTTTTAAATCATAGAATCATAGAATGGCTTAGGTTGGAAGAGACCTCAAAGATCATCTACTTCCAACCCCTGCCATGGGCAGGGTTGCCCCCCAGCAGATTAGGCTGCGTAGGGACCCATCTATCTTGGTCTTGAAAATCTCCAGGGATGAGGTATCCACAGCTTCTGTGGGCAACCTTTGCCAGTGCCTTACCACCCTGAATAGAGAATTTCCACCTACCATCCAACCCAAATATATTTTTTTTCAGTTTAAATCCCTTTCCACAGTCTGTGTACTTGATGAAGATGTTGAAGAGCACCAGTCCCAAGATGGAACCCTTGGGGACACCACTTGTGATAGGGCTCCACCTGGACATAGATCCATTAACCACAGCCCTGAATTCCATCCTTCATATCCATCCATCTCCAATTTAGAGATAGGGATGTGGTCTGTGACCATGTCAGAAGCCTTACACAAGGCTAGCTAGATGACACCAGTTGCCCTTACTTTGCCCACCAATGCTGTCAGTGAGGTCAATGGTCTTTGACCTCAAGGTATTTCCTTAAGGAGTCTTTATTTTCAGTATTGTGAATTGCAGTACAGAGAAAACTACATCCTTTGAGAGCATTTGGCAGAAGGAGTACCAGGACTGCTTCTCAACTAACTTCTGAAGCATGTCTATCCAGTCTGCCTATTATCAGATGAAGACAAGCCTGGTTTTGTTCTCTTTTCCCCTGATGTCTCAGGCTTATTCTGAGCCCTCCTAGGTGTCTCTTCCCACTGCCTCTTCTCCCCAGGCTATGTCTGTTCAGCTGAAGATGTGCAGCTTCTCTTCCTGAGAATAGCAGCTGGCAAAATGTAGGCATGTTTGCTTCCTTGAGGAATCCTCCCAGAGCTACAGATCTGCTGAGGTTTCTGTTTTGACTGTTGGGTTTTTTGTTGTTGTTGGGTTTTTTTGCTTACCTTGAAAATTTGAGGCTTCACTGGTAGGATGAATGTGCTGTTGTGAGTTGGTGCAACTCCCTGGGTTTCACTTGACACTGAAATTCAGGCATCCACATGATGAACAGTGAATTTCAAGGCTGCACCATTATAATTCACATTATATAAATTTTAAATTGACATGTTTGTGTAGTCACAAAGGATGTCTTTGCTCCAGAAAGATTTTGGAGTCAGAAGCAACACCCTGTGACATACCTTCATTATAAATCTGTAAGTATGAGAACAGTAACAACCAGCAGTGAAATGCAAGTAGAAGTTTCTGAACTCAGAATTGCTCATGAGTGATCCACATCCCTCTTAATCTCATATCTTATTGAATAACAAATCATTTTGATGGAATTCCAGATACCCTGTGAAGAAAATGGGAATTTAATATCGCCAGATAAATATTCACTGTGCATTGCTTACTCAAGTGTGGTGGAAGCTAATTTGATTAATTAATGTCAGAATCAAAAGGGACATTTCAAGGCAGTCACTTTCCTGCAGGAGGTGAAGAAATTCTGGAATGTCACTGGAAATAATGAGTTTAAATTTTAGCAGGAAACATTTATAATCTACATTTAAAAAAGTATTTGATGGTGAAGGTGATAATGCACTGGAATATGTTACCTGGGAAGTATGTGTGTTACATCTGTGTCGCTGCCTACTTTAAATCATAGAGTCATAGATTGGCCTGGGTTGAAAAGGACCACAATGCTCACCTAGTTTCAACCCCCTGCTGTGTGCAGGGTCGCCAACCACCAGACCAGGCTTCCCAGAGCCACATCCAGCCTGGCTTTGAATGCCTCCAGGGCTGGGGCATCCACAACCTCCGTGGGCAACCTGTTTTAAGGGCTCCTTCTGGGATGACAAGGGCGCAGAGGCATGAGCAAGCACTAGATGATCTCTGATGGTTTATTCCAGCTATATGTTCAGCCTAACACTGTGTTTTTTTTATAGCAAGTGCTGATGTGGTAGCTCCAAGACACTTCATTTAGAGATCTCCAGTGTGAAAGTAATGTTGTTTCATTTCAGGAACTGTTCTAATAGAATTCTGTTTCTCCCTTTTGGTTGCAACATGTTGATACAGATTTGGATGAGTGCCTCACAGGTGCTCACGCTTGTTCCAGAGGACAATTATGTGTGAACACATTGGGATCATTCTACTGTGTCAACCACAGAGTGATCTGTTCAGAGGGCTTTATACTCAACAGGCATAGAGAATGTGTTGGTAAGATGATAGGTATAAACGGTTCACCACAGCATCATAATTCTCCATGCTCCGCAATGCATTTAAACCATTTGTGCTAAAATTTTCTCTAGTCATCTTTGCATATGACATTTCAATATGAGTTAGTAAAAACACATGTGCACGGCTTGCTCAGCCACTTAACATCGTGAGTTGTATGCTGTTCAGCCTTTTCCTTAGCAATACATTCTCAGGATACAAATAACTTTGCTTGAAAATCATAAAAGTTCATAACCTTGATGAACACGGCTGTACTGATGGCTGTTGAAGTGGACTGACTGCATAGCAGTTGATCTCCTTGCACAGTGTCCATACAGCCAAATTCCCAGACGTAGGAAACAGCAAAACTTCATAAATAAAGCTAAAGAAGTCTGAGTAGGCCCAGGCAGTGGAAAAGATCTGTTCAAGTATGTTGGAATTCTAAAATTCGGATTAGTCCTCTGATAATTCTGGCACAAATTTGTAGTATAAAAGTCAAAGATACATCATACTTTTGCTATATCATCCCTGCTATTAATGTTCTTGTAGGAAACTAATCTATTTTTAAAAGCGTGTTTGGGAGATGTTTATTTAAGAAGGCAGGACCTGTGCTGATGAAAGAATTTCTTTTGGGGGTACTTTTCCACAGGCCTGAGCTGCTGTAGTGTTATATAGTAATGCCTGGAAAAACAGAGCACTTGGAGACCTGTCACTAATGAAAGCTGTGGTGTCTATAGCTACAATGTCATGGGTGAATGCATTCACCTTCTTCCATCTGTGTCCTTCTCCCAGTTTTTTAACATTCTTTTTATCACCGTCACACTCTCACAGTGTCACAGCTTCAGTTTCTTTCCTATCCTTTAAAGCTCTGTGATCTCAGTGTAGTAATGAGCATCATATGGCATGAGGATGTGAGGGGGAAGTTTATACAGATTCATAGTTCAGAGTAGAAATTTGACTTACTAGCTTCTGGGTTTCCTTAAACTGTGAAAATTGGATTAATTTGATTTTTAAAATAAGGTACACTGATAAGCATGCAAAATTAATGAAATTGCTTTGTTTAGAATAAATGGCTGAAAGAATGCCACTGGAAGGAAGGATACGTTTTGTAATAAAATACTGGCTTCTGAGATGGACTGCAGTACTTGCAGTTGGCTGGTCTGCACGGTGTCTTCATGGCTTCACAGAGCCTGCTGCAGGGACCACACTTCTGAGCGTAAGGTCTGGCAAGTGAGCAGCTGAAGGAGCTGCCTCACCTTGCGTTCTGCTTCTGAAGATCTTGCCATTAATCCCCCGGTGTTTTTCCTGGACTATTCATTAGTGACATATCTGTCCTTTTCTGCATCTGTCAGCGGTGTTTTGAAGCTACGTTGATTCACCCTTGTCAGCAGCTTAAGCAGAAGGTGCTGCAGCAGATGCCAAGCGCTTCCTTCCACTCACTTTCTTCCTTTCCTGTCCTCTATCTCATGACATTATTATTGAGTTTTATTGTGACTAATGCAAGGCACACCTCAGGCATTGCTAATAAAACAAAAGCTACAGCTGCCATTTGTAAAGCTAAAGATCCTCTTCTGCCTCACTAAATAGCAAAGCTCTGTGCTTCTTTGATGCAGGTCAGTTCTTTAACAGGTTTCCTTGTTAAACAACCTAGGAAATGATGATGTTTCATTTCCTGCTGGCTAGATTCACTCCATGTTCTCCCTGCTCCTATGCAGCTCTGCTCTGTGAGCGTTGCCTGGAGAACGCTTGCTGTATTTGACACTTTTCCTACTTTTCTGGTCAAAGAGGAATGCCACATGCACTTTGTGCCTCCTAATTTTTTCAACTGCTTCATTTGCAGCTATATTTCCCCAAGGGATCCTTTTCCAGCTTAGCTGATCTGTGCTCCATCTTGAACTGTCTCAAACAAGGGAGGAAAGATTTGTTCATTTGTTTGCAAATTGTTGTTTTCATTATGTAGCTGCATACTTCAGGGATGGGAAGAACAGCCCTTGCACAGCGACAAAACAGCTGATAACCTTTTCTTTGTTGAGTTTCCTTTAGTCGAACTCTGTAAGCTGATAATTCCAGGTGCACTCAGGAGCAGGCATCCAGAATTCCCTAAAGCCAGTCATGCACAATGAAGAGCCACCAGCTGCTTGAGTCGCTCACACCAGCTTTGTGTGATGCTGTGAAAAGACATTAAAATATCTTTGAGGATGAAAGCCCCACGTTCCTCAGAGCCAGGCTGGGAGTTTTCAACAAGGGTTGCTTTTCCTGGTGACTTTCAGGCAAAGTCGTTACCGCCACCCAGACACACTGATGAGAGACTACGGATGTATTTTCTGTGCAAACATTTCCATGCAAATGTTTCCTCCCACTGGAGTGAGAAGCAAGTGGTCATTTTTTTGCTGACTTGTACGGACTGTACTTCAGCAAAGCCACTAAGAAATGGTGGCAAAATAATGACAGATCTAAATAAAACAGGTGTGTTGCATAAAACAAATTGAGCTGATGGTATTTGAAGAGAAAGAATTCATGAGAAGCTAGAGATGCAAGAAAAAAAAAAAAAAGGTGCAAAAATGTTACTCTAATGTGGAAGGAAGTGCTGAAAAGAAACCAACACAGCAGTAGGTAAATGCTGATACTCCTTTGCAAAAATGTCAGTTTCTTAGATGCATGAAAGCTAAGCATATCTATTTTATACGTCCCAGTGCTCAACAACAGTTCCAGGAGAAAGAGAAGTATTATATGATTAAATTTCATTTTGGCTTTTACTGACAAAAGGTGAGGAATGTTGCCACACACATAGAGTTAATATTTCTCAAAAATTAACTGTAAAACTTGTTTTTAATATTTTACTAAATTACTTTTTCTTCTTTCCCATTTTTATATATAAAACCTTGTCCTAACTCCCAGTCTTAATCATGCTGGAAGGCAGTGCTTGTTCAGTGTTGGCCATTAAATTTGTTTGAAACTGAAAATATACTTTTTTTCCCAGTGTTCTGCCAAACATCTTATAGATTTGTTGAGTTGTTTCTGATACTGGAGCCAGATCAGTTATGGGCACTTTTGATTTTATGGGTAACCGGTAGGGTTGTAACTAAACATAGTCAGACCTCACTTCCCTCTACCTTGTGCCATAAGGATGGAGCAGAATAATACTGGGTCCAGCCTGGGCTGAAAAAAGCTACTTCAGAAGCTTGTGTGCCTACCACAACACAAACTGGGACCATAATTAACCAAAGATGCCTTTTCCCACCCTCAGGTGAAGGGACACTGTTTTGTGATAGGCTTTGATGGTGATAGCAACAGCATGGATTGACAGAAATGCATGGGAAAGATGCTGCAGTTTTTCTCTCCTTCTGTGCCTTGGTTCCTAGTTTAGTCTTTGCATCTCAGCCCATGTCACAATCATTAGGTTTCAGATGTTGGCAGGGTATGACTTGTGCACAAAACTTTCATTGAAAGTAAAGATTCTGCGTACGGTCTTCTACATTTCTGTGATTTTGATTTCCTAAGTTGCGTTCTGACCAGCTCCGTTTGGTTTCTGAAGTACTCGGGATTTTGGAAATTAAATTAAAAGAACAGACAAAACAAGAAATTTAATTAGTTTTTTTTCTTTCCTTCTTTCCTTCTTTCCTTCTTTCCTTCTTTCCTTCTTTC